>NC_083878.1:64200967-64513922 GCF_032452875.1 Bos javanicus
TTGAAGATAATAGAACCTGAGCGTGAAAGGAGGCAGGCTTTGATTCACTCCTTGGAGGATAGCTGCTCAATTGCTAAATTGAACTGTTATATGAGTTTGTTGTTCCAAGTCTATTAAATGTTGGGGTTGGTTTGTTTTATCAACTAAGGTTACCACAAGTCCTATGGCTATGTAATGAAGCTGTTGGGATTTGAAAGGAGCCCATAAATAACACTCCTCTCTTCCTTGCCTGAAATCAAAGCCAACTGAAGATCAACACAGGAGCCAGTCAGATGGAAATCAAATGGTTAACTTTAGCCATTATATAAATATGCAACCAGATGGGCTTGTTAATATGTTCTGCTGCCCTTCTCTCCAGTCTAGACCCTAAGAATGCCCCCTTGATGGAAAATTAACGTTTTCACAGCTTATATACTCATCTAGGATTGCAGCAATACTCTGGTCCAAGAAAGAGGAGAGGAAAGAGACCAAATTTTAGGGTTCATAGTTTTCTCCTAACTTAGCAGTGTGAACTGATACTTTTCACCCTCCATCCATGAACTATTTTATTTGTAAGGGGTGGCCCATGACCATGAGACCAGAGGATTACTCTAATGGACATCTCTTTACATGTCAACACAAGGATTGTAGGTCCTGTCTCCATACCACACATGATCTAATGGGCACAAAACGCATTTACCATCAGGACTTTCCATGAGTGCTTTTAAATCAACCAGAAACACCCCTGATTTTTGTCTCCTGTAAATCTCTGTTTGGGAAAGTAATTTGCTTTATTGACCAAGTTGCTATATGAGGGATGTTTGTAGACCAGGGAGGAAGGGCACAAACCTCTAGTTTGTCAGACAGGTCAATCTTTAGAAATTAGGAGGTGGCATGTTCAGGTGGGTGGCCTTCACAGCTTGCCGTATCTGTACATTCTGGGTGCTGATGAACTTTGTAGTTGTCTGGTGGAGCATTTTCCATTGTGGTTATGATTGACTTTGGTCATCATGCCAATGCTTGTGTGCAAATTGGCTATTAATAAGGCCCCAGAGTCAGAATAGGTGATGAGATGTGGTACCTAGTGACATAAAAGGATGAAAATTTGATCTCTCACTCACACTTATTAGAGGATCTGTCAGTTTATAAATCCTACAGTTCTTTGTTGTGTTGCCAGATGGAATGGAGCATTATTACAACTTCCAGCTGGGGAAAATACCTTCAAATTAAAGGCTAACTCTTAAAGCAGGGACTGTTTCAGGGAGACTTGCCTGGTCTATTGTAATTGTGGACTGAATCCATAAATGATAAAACTAAATAGCACTGACTTTGGGATTTAAGATCAGACATCAGGGTCAATATTACTTCATAAGCCATTTGCTGTGCACGGCTAACTTTGAGCTTTCTGCCAACTCAAAAGCACAATGATGTAGCTATTAAACAGAATAAGACACTTAGAGATGATCCACAGTTAGAGTGGGGTATCAGTGAATGCAAGTCAATCCAAATGATGAAGAGAGATTCTATCCTGATGGCTTGGTCATAGTCAGGAAGTTGAAATCTTTTGAGCTTAGAGAATAAATGGGGAACTCATTCGGGGATGTGTCAGTATTTCAAAACAGCTGATCACCCAGAAACAGAGGAAAACTGAATAAAGCATTTATTTACTATTACTATTACTAGTGGATTAAAATTTTGAAGGCTCCCCTCCCCACTTTTAAGAAAAGACACTTTTAATTCTATAAAGCCCTGCGTGCATGCATGCTAAGTCGCTTTAGTCATGTCCAATTCTTTGGGACCCCATGAACCATCTGTCCTCTGTCCATTGGCTCCTCTGTCCATTGAATTCACCAGGCAAGAATTCTGGAGTGGGTTGCCACTGCCTTCTCCAGGGGATCTTCCTGACCAAGGGATCGAACCTGGGTCTCCTATAATTGCAGGAAGATTCTTTACCATCTGAACCATCAGGGAAGCCCTATAAAGTTCTATATGTTAGTTATTATTCTATTACTTCACTTGAGTCTTACAATAATCTAGAGGGGTGAAGAAAAGGAGGAATATGCTCAACATATACAAGGAATAAGATATGGGGCATTGTATGTGATGATACTCACTGGGGAATACAGCAGAGACCACAGGACCCAATTTAAACCTTGACGTCCCTAGCAGTGCTAGAGAACCCTGGGAAAATGATCCGAATTGACTCTGTGAGTAGCGGTGAGAAGCATCCTTATGTCCTGCAAGCAGGAGAGTCAGTGAAATCTGTAATTCATTTTCTGCACAGATTGCAAAATTGAATGCTGATTAAACTCAGGCATTTAGAAATTGACCAGTACACATGACCACAAAACTGTGGTTTGGGCCCGGAAATACAAAAGCAGCACTGACCACTTCCCCACAGTTTTATAGCTGAGTCAGATTTAGAAATAGAAGGTACTCAAATATTTTCAATTAGCTAACTAAATGTTGGTTAAGATGAGCTAAATGACAGGTCACAATGAAGTGTTAGTTAGAGTGACTCAGAATAGGATGGTATGGAAAACATTGGGTTGATATAATTGGATGCAGGAGTACAGTAGCTAATGTGAATTATGCTTGAAATTAGAGGAGTACATTATTTTTCTCTTATTGTTAAAATAAACCACTTACTGTTAAAATAAAAGCTATACAGGGTAGACTATAACTGGGTCAGCATGTGGGTAACTGGGCATTTGAGTTTAAAAAAAGTATTTACAATAGGACAAGGGTATGGAGAAACTGTTCACTGAAACCATATTCATCTATTTGGACCGACAGAACATAGGCTGTCTTGTTTATTTATTTTAAACATAATTAAAGTGGTGAGTATTGCTGCTGTTTGCTAAACAGAAATGTCCCAAGAACATACATAAAAGGATAAGATATGGGTCAAACTGAGAGAAATTTGAAGATTACAGTTCATGGGAGTAAGACGACTCATTAATCTGGCTCCCAGACTGACCTCTGGTGAACCTCTGGTGGACTCTGATTAGAAAACCATGAGACGTTGTCTTTTAACCAGACAAGAGTCGGTCTCCACATCATAAAGCACGCTTCACACACTGTTTCAGAGGGCTATAATTCCAGACATCTGACACAATTGGGAGATTAGAAAGCTCAAAAACAGTTCAATATAATTCAAGTCCAGTTTGTTATAAAGTGATTCAAGAGACCAGATCCATCTGAGATAGAAATATTAAATAATAGAACCTAGAATATATGGGACACTTTCCCTCCCCAAAATATAAAGTGTTTTCACATATACTCTATTTGATTTAGGTAAATATCATCTTGGAGGTAATGTGAGGAAGTGAAATCATTCCCATTTAAGAGAGAGGAGAACCAAGGCATAGAAAGGTGAGGCGATTTACCCCAGGGCCTGGGTATCAGAAGTGTAACTAGATGTTTCGGCTCATCAGCCACTCCCTCATTAATGCTGATGGTCTAGACTCTAGTGGGTTATCCTAGGGGGACCAAAAACACCGCAGGCCAAGCTCTTGTCTGCTTCCTCATACTATTGTAATCTCTTTATCAGTTGTATATCATGTAATGGGAAGATGCTCATACTACTGGGAGAGAAAAAGGACATTGAAGAGTTTCTTTGGAACTCAAAGAAATCATGGCTGTTTTGTGAAAGGGAAGAGAACTTGGCTAATTGCCTCTCTGCACTTTGGAAATGTGGAGAAATCAGTAAGTAGCAAAGACTTACTTAAAGCTTAAAAGAAAGAAATGCAGGACGATAAACCACCTGCTATGACTGAGGACGGGGGTGGGGTGGGGGTGCAAGACAGTAAATCCAGGAGGTGGTTTTCATGTACAGTGTATAATTTGGGCCCTGACAGAGCTCAGATGAGGAATAGGCCTATATAACTATTGATCCACAGGGCTATCAGGGACATCATTTAACTTGATGGCTCGTGTTGGTCCCTTAGGATGTGGAGTCAGCTTTAACCTGAAAGGAAAAAATAAATAAATAAACAAAGGTAAATGAAAGGAGTAGAAGAGAAAAACCACAAAGAATCTCTCATAACCCTCCCTTACAATATGAAACATTTCCATATGACTCCAGTTTTCAGCAGTCCCAGTAAGTGTTGGTTTATTTCACTCATTTATTTATGTAATTATGTGGCTGCTGCTGCTGCTGCTAAGTCGCTTCAGTCCTGTCCGACTCTGTGCAACCCCATAGACGGCAGCCCACCAGGCTCCCCGTCTCTGGGATTCTCCAGGCAAGAACACTGGAGTGGGTTGCCATTTCCTTCTCCAATGCATAAAAGTGAAAAGCGAAAGTGAAGTCGCTCAGTCGTGTCCGACTCTTTGTGACCCCATGGACTGCAGCCTACCAGGCTCCTCCGCCCATGGGATTTTCCAGGCAAGAGTACTGGAGTGGGGTGCCATCGCCTTCTCCGGTAATTATGTGGAGACATGCCTATTTCTTAACATTCTATTACACATTTACAAATAGATCATCCACACCTAGTCTTTAACAGTGATTACAGCCTAGGAGACAAAGTGAAAGCACTGCCCTTGGCCAGAGGCAGACACACTCCAGGCCAGTGAGGGACTCTACAGCAGAAAAATGGGATGCGGCCCCTGGGAGGGTGGAGTTGGGTGGCAGCCAAAATGCAGCATGATCTTCTCTCATGAAGACTTTGCTGTACCTGTAACTGCAGAAGCAGGTCATTTTAACCCCTTGATTCAATCCTGCCACTCCTCGAGGCCATCATGCATATTCCTGGGCCGTGAGGCAGCTTCTACATCTGCCGTGTCTCTGACAGTTGTGCCTTTTCCTGTCCCTTTTCTCTGGCCCTCGTTGCGTTCTTTCTTTGTTCTGTTTCCCAAGTGTTGGCCTGGTTTCTGACTTCTAATCCTTGACTCAGTTATCTGTTGATGGCCTGGCTTCATCCTGTTGACCTGATTGTCTGATACCCTTCTCTAGTTTTGACTTTTGCCCACTTTCTTTGATCGCAGTTCAGACTGGCCTTCCAGTTGTATTGCTTTCAGCTGTCTTTAGTAAACACTCCATTTGGACCGAGCCATGTTCTGGAAACTTAAACTTCAGTGTGTGCTTTCTAGGGGGTAATGTTCCCTCTGACTTCACGTCATGCTAAGGGATGGTGATGGTTTAGTCACTAAGTTCTGTTTGATTCTTGTGACCCTGTGGACTGTCGCCTGCCAGGCTCCTCTGTCTGTAGGATTTCCCAGGCAAGAATACTGGAGTGGGTTGCCATTTCCTTATTCAGGAGATCTTCCCAACCAAGGAATTGAACCACACCTCGTGCATTGCAGGCAGATTCTTTACTGCTGAGCCACCAGGGAAGCCCATGCTAAGGGATAGACCCACATATACAAAAGATCAAAATTCTAATGCAGATTCATCACTAGTCTTTTGTTCATTTTTACCATCAACTAAAGAGTTTTTCTGTAATCAACCCATAGGTATTATTCACTGTTGGTGAGAAATAAGATGCTTTTATGTTGTATTTGCTAAGGTGCATACCTCTCCAGGATGCAAGGTCTTCAAAGGTGAGGACAATCACTTGTAAAATTCGTTATTACTTCAACATACACCCTCAATGAATATTTTGGATTGTTTCATTGATGTAATTTTTGAATTACAGAAAAAACGTTTTATGTCTTGTATCTTCTAAAAAGGAAAGTTTCTGCTTCTTTAGGTGCCCTGGCTCTATGTTCTTTCAGATCCTCATCTCCTTCCCTTACCTTCTTCCATGTCCTTCTCACCTTTCCTCAGGCCTGGTAGTCTTGGTATGCTTCCAGGTTTAGTCTAGGCAGCTTTCTCAGCCCACACAATTTCTTTGATGACTCCCTGATCTGTATGTTGAGCCCATGCCTTCTTTTCTACCCAAATGCCTAGTGGTTATCTCTACTTGATTATCATAAAGAAATCCCCCCCCGCCACACACACGCATGCCCAAAGCCATACTCATCTATTCTCCTTTCCAAACCTGATCATCCGCCTGCATCCTCATTCTCAAATTATTCCCATCTATCCCTTCCTACCTTCACCTGAGATGACCTCTAATGCAGGCTTCTTGGCTTCAGTTTTGTTCCCCCATCTCACTATGCACAGTCAACAATATGCCGAATCAATGAATGAATAAGTCGATATATTAATGGTAAGTAGAGAACAAAGCCTTAGGGGTGAATATAAGCAAAACGTGAGCAGTTAAATTTAAACCAGGTATGTCTAGCATATTTCTACTCCCTTGTCAGCGATGATCTAATGGTAGTGGTTGTCGGGAGCGCTGTGTTTTAGGAATGTCCGACTAAGGTAGGATTCAACAGAGGAGAGTCCCTTGGCCAAATAGGAGAACTTGGGAAAACACTGCCTTCTTCCTGCCAAGAATTTGCACTTCTACTCTCTAGGCAATAGAATTTCCTCCCATAATAGAGTAGTATGAAGAACGTGATGTTGAGAAGTATCATGGATAAACAGCGGTGTACAGAATGGGTTGTGTTGGACAAAGACCTGTGTACATGGTCGCGTTTGTATGCGTTCATGGGTACCAGTGAAAAGACTGTTCCCATCTTGATTCCTCTGACACATACTTCTCACATGCCTGTATCTTGATTTTCTATATTGTTCGTAGGTTCCTGGAGGTCCAGCATTGTGTTTCTGAACAGTGTCGAGTAAAAACTTTCTTGCTTTGTTTCTTCATCACAGAACCTTCGTGGGTGACTTTAGGCTCAAGGTCTCATGTGAACTACTCTAGAATGGTTTCTCCCGGGACACATCCTAAGCTGGGAACCCCCTTCCTTGATACTTATATCCTCTTCAGGACTGGTAGAAGGGGGTTTTATTGACAAGTATAAACAAAAGTTATGGGTGTGTTATCAGAGGTTACTCGGGCACCCAAGGCCAGAAGCTAGGCTATGGTAGAATGAGTTCAGATGGTCTGTTGTAGCAAGAAGTGTGTACTTCTACACATCCTTACCACATGCAGAAAGGTACAGCATATTCCACCAGCAGCCAAAGTGTTTGGGCTGCGTAGTTATGTTATTTGCTTAGTCATGTCAACTCTATGACCCCATGGGCTGTAGCCCACCAGGCTCCTCTGTTCATGGGATTTTCCAGGCAAGATTACTGGAGTGGGTAGCCATTCCCATCTCTAGGAGATCTCCCCAACCCAGGGATTGAACATGGGTCTCCGGCATTGCAGGCAGATTCTTTATTGTCTGAGCCACCAGATAGGCAGCCAAAAATGTTGCTGAAACACAAGAGAAATCAACAGCTCAGCTTGACTTCCCCTTCCTCCTTGCACCTTTAATTTAAGAAAATTTCTCCCCTTTGTACTTGAATTGCCACCAATTGCACAGTACCATGAAACTTACCTCATTAATATTGGAGAGAATAAAGGGGCCCGTGTAGTTGAACATAGAGAATTGAGCAAGGCTGCTGTTCCTAAGTTCTCTGATAGCTGTTTCTCATCTTTAAGATTTATAAGACTTTACACATTTAACATTTACATTGGAAAATTGAGGATCAAAAGAAGCTTCAGGTTATAGGACTGGGGTGCACTGTTGGTTGAAGGTAAAATAGGGTAAAACTAAGAACAGTCATCTGAGATTGGCAGGGAGTATACAAATGTCCCAAGGACACAAGACTACAGAGTACGTATATCGAATTTGAGATGGTTATTGAGTTTATGCCTGTGCCATCTTACTACGTAGACACTGAAGGCTAGATATTGACCACTTTCCATTTGAAGCTGCCCATTGAGAAGGAACACAATTCTATATACTTGAGCATAATTCTAGGTTAACCATAACTAGAGCAGAAGTTAGGAGATACAAATTCTAGCTCAGCTGCTACCCCATCATTAATTTGTTTAGGAAGAGTTTCTTCATTTCTTAATGCCTCTGTTTTCATCTGTAAGATGGGCAGAAAGCAAAATATGGAGGCATTGCTTATCATTCTGAGTTTTTAGGAGAAGAAAAGAGAACTTGTATAGCCCCAGGGAGGGGAAGAAACAACAAGAATAAAAATTTTGGGGCACATACTGGAATTGAGTCTTGGGTCTCCTGCTTGAGGCAAAAAGCAGCTACTCAGAGACAGGCAATATAGTGTAAAAACCCCAATTATGAATTCAGTGAAAGGATGCTTTTTTTGGGGATAGTGTATTTCTGCAGGCAAGGAGTTCAGTGTGAAGTTCAGAGCCGCACAGGAATTGAATTTGGTGTGGCGGCTCTACCAGCAGAAAAGAACTACTGGAAGAAAGTGGTGGGCTTTAATTGAGCAGGTCAGGGTCAGAGGCTCTATTCATTTTATTCATGAATGAAAGGGCAAGTATAGAAAACACTGGGACTTTGTTTAGGAGGGATTTTGCTTGTGGTAAGAGTTCCAGTAAATCAGCTTGGTTTGAGGTTTCAACTTGGCAATAGGAGTGGGAAGTTGGGCTGTAGCTGGTTGAAGGATGGTTTCTAATACTATAGATGGTTCCAATACCATATTGCCTTCTAATATAAGGGATATTTTAAGGATGGAGAAGGGAACCATAGCCTAAATAAGGATGATCCACTAGGTCAAAATGTGACCTAAGAAATCATTTGTGCATGGCAATGTGCTGTTAAGTCGAATGTTTTAGTTGGGAAAATCAAGGATACTAGAGTACTGAATTTATATAAACATTTGAGAAAGAGACCCTATAAAATTTTGTTAAACACGAGTTTTTAGTTAAATTTTAAAAATGAAATGAAGCATTCTTAGGTCTCAGTTCAAATAAAAATATAAAAATATAATTCTAGACTATTTAGACATGAAATGAGAATACCACACCCAAGAACTGATAGAATGTAGTGAAAGCTATAATCAAAGAAAATGTACAATTTTAAATGTTTTAATTAATAAGTAGAAAAGACTACAGTAAGTAAACTTTCAGCACAAGAAGTAAAAATGTAGCCTTAAAAAGCATAAAAGAGAAATAAGTAAATATAAAGAAAGATTTTAATGAAAAAGAAAAGAGAACTCAGAAGAGGAAATTAAGTAGGATGAACTACTGCCCTCAATTCTATAGCTGGTGTCAAGATTGCAGCTGGAATTCACTGCCTTTACCCTCTACCATTCATCCTAATACCACCTTGCACCTGTCCAGCACCTCTGCAGGTCTAGGTGTCTACCTGGTGGGATGACTGAGACCCACATGCTTGGGTAACTGGAAACCGTAGTTGTCATGCCCTTCTCGGGCCATGGCTGTGCACTTGCCCATTTACTGTCAAAGTTGGACAAGGTTCTACCACGAGATGCGTTAGCAGATCAGTTGGTTTTCAGAAACATCCTTCCTTAGTCCAGTGTATATCAGCAGCCCTGGTTCTCCTTCATGGTTAGGTAGTTACCCTAGTGATTCAGCAGACCAGTTGTCTGCTGGTCTCTTGACACAAGGATCCCAAAGTGACCAGGTGGATTCATAGCTTAGAGTTTAATGTGATTCTTGCTGTGTCAACTGGTGGGAGCTTTCCTTCCCTGAGACCCAGGATCTCTAAATCTACAGAGCTTAGGGATAGGAATCACCAATTCCCTCACTGTGAGTGATGGTAAGTGGGGCCACTCCCTTTTTTCCTCTGAAACTGTATATCCTGTCTGTGGAGGTTCAGCCCCATATAGCACATATAGTGTGCCTTGACTTAGCATGTATATTATGTTCTGGAGTGGGTGCCCCGTCCTCACAGAGAGAGTATCATCTCCGAGTTGGCACTTTGGTTGAAAGGCCATCCCATTGCTTTATCCAGCTTCTGGATGATGCGATATGCGCTAGGACTAGTGCATCCAATAACCATGTGCCCATTGTTGTGCTTCCCCTGCTGTAAAGTGGGTGCCTCGGGCCATTATGATATTTGTCAGGTCTGGATCAGCAGCTCAAATATTCAGCCCTAAACTAGTGATGCTGGCTGAGGCTTGCAGGTAAGAAAGGCAAACACATGAATAGAACATGTTTCAAATCCAATCAAGATGAATCATTCCTAGGATATAGCATAGAGTGCAATGGTCCCTGTTCAGAAACTCGGCATTGGTCTCTATCCCTGGTAGGTGAGACATTTGGTGCCAACAGTAGCTCCATCAGTCTTGGTGCCTGGAAGCTGATTCTGTTTGGCCCATGCACAGCCCTCATCCCTGTTACTATGGCTGCTCAGTTCCTGCAAACATTCTGCCAGCACTGAGTAGGGGGTTGGTGGAGAGGCAGGCTAACATCAGTTGAACAGGTCGTGCTCTTGCCTATTTACTTAGTCCTTCTATGCTGGATTAGTTAACACTAGAGATAAAGATCTTCACATTTTGTGTCTACTTCTGGAGGTTTGTCTTCATGCTTCTTCCCCATCTCTTCTTGTTTGGGAACTTCTAAGCCCTCTCTTTTGGGCCCCTAAACACACTAGAGGAGCCATTCTCCATTGGCCTTAAGCCAGTGTTCTTACCTCTAAGATAAGAACATGTGTTCTTACCTTGAGCTGCTTCTCATTCCATGCAGAGTGCAATGCCAGCTGTACCTTCTGCAGCTCTGTCCTTTGGGAGGATTTTCTGAATCATTGCCTTTCTAGGCCACCTCTGAGGGAGGCTGTGGTATAGTAGCGGTCCATTGTCACCCCACACCCACATCTTGCACAGGCACAGCTGTGAACCAAGCTCAGCCTTTTTTCGCTTGTCATTTGGTCTCCCAGGAGAGTCTTAAAGGACCTGCCCTGGTGGTCATAGATTTGAGCTCAGGGCAAAGCGTTGGTGTAGGTGAAGCTAGTGATCTATGGGTCCTGGCACCCAGCTTGTGCTCACTGGCCCTGCTTGTTGGACAGCATTCATCTATGAGGAATTGTTGCTGGGGCTGACCTTATTACTTGTTAGGTCTGCCAGAACCTAGTTCATAGTGAATAGTTCTGGTCACATGGTCACTTAATGTCTTGCAATCAGGCATACATCTCTACCAGGAACCAGTAGCATACAGGAGCCATTTTTTCACCTCTAAGGTTAGCATGACCTTATTTCCGAACCCGAGGAGACTATGCTGTGATTCTTCCTTTGGGGCTCCCCATAAACTCCTCAGGACGTATTTCCCCCATACCAACTCCTCTAATTAATAGAGTCTGCCAGGTAATATTGACCATGGGGCAGGCCTGCTTTCATCACAGCTTGGTCCTGTCTTCTCAAGCCCTTTTCTGCTCTGGGATCTACCCCAGACTGGTGGCCTATCATGTAACTCAATAGGGGAATCAGAGCAATATTTTCAAGAATGGAAAATGCTTCCTCCAGAACCTAGATTACCAGGCTTTGTTCAGTTCAGTTCAGTTGCTCAGTCGTGTCCGACTCTTTGCGACCCCATGAATCACAGCATGCCAGGCCTCCCTGTCCATCACCAGCTCCCAGAGTTCACTCAGACTCACGGCTACCGAGTCAGTGATGCCATCCAGCCATCTCATCCTCTGTCGTCCCCTTCTCCTCCTGCCCCTAATCCCTCCCAGCATCAGAGTCTTTTCCAATGAGTCAACTCTTTGCATGAGGTGGCCAAAGTATTGGAGTTTCAGCTTTGGCATCAGTCCTTCCAATGAACACCCAGGCCTGATCTCCTTTAGAATGGACTGGTTGGATCTCCTTGCAGCCCAAGGGACTCTCAAGAGTCTTTTCCAACACCACAGTTCAAAAGCATCAATTCTTTGGCACTCAGCTTTCTTCACAGTCCAACTCTCACATCCATACATGACCACTGGAAAAACCATAGCCTTGACTAGATGGACCTTTGTTGGCAAAGTGATGTCTCTGCTTTTGAATATGCTATCTAGGTTGGTCATAACTTTCCTTCCAAGGAGTAAGCATTGTACTACCTCCTTATTGATAGGAGGTTTGAGATGCAGAATTTTGTCCTTTCACTTTTGGAAGTAATGAATCAACATCTCCAGGTCTCTAAAAAATTCACTGATACAAAAAGTCCCTGAATCTCCATAGAATTTATCTCCCATCCTCTGGAAGTGTGTGTTACTGAGGCCTCCAAACTACTCATTACTTCTTATTCATCCTGCCCAATATAATGGATGAGTGTGGCATTCTGCAATAGGTCCAGTAGATTTCAATCTCTGAAGGTTACAGTATGACAGAAGTTAGGGAAGTTAACAGTCCCAGGGAAAGATGGTTAATGTATTCTCTTGCCTATTCCAAAATGAAGGAGAGCCATTTATGACCTTTCTTTCTGATGGGGATGGAAATAGGGCTTCACTGGATCAGTGGCTGCATGCTATATGTTTAAGGCCGTGTTGACCTGCCCTAGCAAAGGTACCACATCTGGCACAGCAGCTGTAACTGGAGCTACTACTAGGCTGAGTTCAATGTCATCCACTGGCATCCCCTAGGATCAGTCTGGTTTTTAATAAACACGCTGGAATGTGGGTGTTATGGGGACTACCAGCCCTGCACCCTAGATCATGATGACATCTTTAGGGTGCTACTAATTTCTGCTATTCTCCCAGAGATGTGATAGAGTGTTTTATTTATAATTTTTGACTGGGAAGGGGAAGTTCCAGAGGCTTCCACTTGACCTTCCCCACTATAACACCTTTTACCCCAATGGTCAGGAACCTGTGTAAAGATTCTGTCATCTACCAAGTGTGCCCGTTCCATTTATACATTTGGAATCCAAGGACATTTTCAAATCCCAGGGATGGATTTGTGGGCCCACTGGCCTACAAGCAAGATGGGCCCAGGACTCCACTTATTACTTGGCCACCATAAGCTCCCACTCTAATGGTAGGGTATTCATTCAAGGATACAGGTTCCTTTGCAGGCCAGAGACCTCTGTATCATCTTTAAGCAAGGGGGTGCTCTATATAAATAGGGAGCAGTGAGTCACCTCTGTAGGTCCAGAGAGGTCAGGGGATCTGGAGTATAAATGTTTTCAAGTATATAGACCACAATGAGTCATCTCAAACCTCACAATTTCACACCTTCCCCAATCCGGGCCACAACCTTGGCAAAGTGCTCTTCAGTTCAGTTCAGTCACTCAGTCATGTCTGACTCTTTGCAGCCCCATGGACTGCAGCACACCAGGCTTCCCCATCCATCACCAACTTCTGGAGCTTGCTCAAACTCATGTCCATCGAGTCAGTGATGCCATCCAACCTTTTTATCCTCTGTCATCCCCTTCTCCTCATGCCTTCAATCTTTCCCAGCATCAGGGTCTTTTCCAGTGAGTCAGTTCTTCGCATCAGGTGGCCAAAGTATTGAAGCTTCAGGTAAAGTGCTCTTACCCAGGCTGAAAATCCAACTTTCTCTGGAGCTTTGTTATTCTTATAATTAAGTCTTGGCCTTGATCCTTAACCTCCTCCTCCCACAAGGGATCAGAAATCAGAGCATCTTTACCTGCTGCCAACGTGGTCCTCCAATTTTCACTTAGCCTTCAATTAGTGATTAATTACCTCAGTCTTTTCTTGTGTTTCCTCAACACATCAGTGCCACTCAGTAAGCCATTGTCCTTATAATTACTACTTCCTCAGAACCTCTCAAACTTAAGCTACTGCACCTGCCAGTGAATTTTCTTCCAAGGGTATCCTATCTCAGGTTGTCACTGGTATAAAATTTTAGTCTTGCACTGCTGCTGCTGCTGCTAAGTCGCTTCAGTTGTGTCTGACTCTGTGTAACCCTGTAGATGGCAGCCCATCAGGCTCTGCCGTCCCTGGGATTCTCCAGGCAAGAACACTGGAGTGGGCTACAGCAAGCATAAAGTTTTGTACCAGCTTCTAGGATGAGGTCTTCATTGCCAACTGGTTAGCAGGTGATCCAGTTCCAAACTGGACTATTAGTTCAGCCTTCTTTCTTAGATCACTACTAACAACTGTTTTAATAATGGTTCCCAGAGGGGAAAAAAAACCCTCTGAATTGGAGGCTCCCATGCAGGAAGCTCATTGGTAAATGCTGTCAGGGCCAGGACCTTAGGGGGAGTGGGGGAAGTGTTAGACTGTGATGAAATTGCCCCAGGAACCACATCCACTTCCATGAGGAGCCCTGGAGCTGGGAAGGTTCTTGAGAATTTCCCTGCTTTGAAGCAAGAAATCTGGACCTTGATAATCCCTAACCTACCTATCAGAGGACATGGGCTGTCTGGTTGGGAAGTATAACTTTAGGCAAGGCAGCTGTCTCCTGCTCAGGGTGAGTGAAGAGAGGGACTCAGCTTAAAATTGCCATCCATCAAGACCCAGGAGCTAGGGAAATGTGTGTACAAGCCAAGATAGAGGGTCTAAACTATGGATCATAACAGCCATTGCTGTCCTATATAGGAGTGATAAACCCTAAAATAGAATGAGAAAGACAATTTGACTAATACTAACAACCAGAAATAGAAAATGTCTTTATACAAACTTAATAAGAAATGTTGAAGAATTATTTCAAAAAACCCACATTTCTATTGAGAAACAATCTATTAATATATGAAAGTTCTTCATTTCTGAGTAAGAAAACTTAAAAGCCAGGTCTTTTCAAATTAACAGAATAGAATATCCAAAAATAGACTCAAGTATATATAATAATTTGTATGTGAAAGGTATAGTACTTAAAATTAGAGGGGAAGGAAAGATTATTCAATAAAACCTTTTGAAACATATGGCAAACCACTGGGGGCAAAAATTAAGATCTTCTACCTCACACCATATAAAAAATTAAGTGCTGTATGAATTCAATATTTAAGTAGATTATAAAAACCTATAAAAACCAGGAGTAAATATGAGTGCTTTACAAAATCATCTTTTGGTGGCGTAGATATTTAAGTCTTAATACAGAAGGTAGATAATATTTAAGAAAAAGATAATTTGCTAAATAAAGACTAGTTCTCCATAAAAATAATGAAAACTTAAAAATAAGTAAAACTAGGGATAAGGTATTTGTAAGGATATGTCTGCGTGCACCTAAGTCACTTGAGTCGTGTCCGACTCTGTGACAGTAAGGACCATAGCCCACCAGGCTCCTCTGTCCATAGGATTGTCCAGGCAAGAATACTGGAGTGGGTTGCCATGGCTTCCTCCAGGGGATCTTCCTGATCCAGGGATCAAATCTGTGACTCTTACATCTCCTACATTGACAGGAGGGTTCTTTATCACTAGTGCCACCTGAGAAGCCTAAGGATAGGTCTACTAATATCCTATAAAGAACTTGTATAAATCTTAAGAAAAATACAAGTCCTCTAGTAAGTAAATGTATAAAGGATATGAACAAATACTCACAAAAGCAGAAAAATAAAGTTAATAAGCATATGAAAAATGTGATTATGTACTAGTGATTAAATGCATGCAATTGAAAGCAACAAATAATATCATTTATCATCTATAAAATTGGATAAGGATCTTTTAAAATTGTAGTTCTCACTCTTGTTTTGGATGTAGGGTATATACCTGCCCATCCCCAGAAAATAGAAACTTAAAGCATTATTTATTTATTTGGCTGCATTGGGTCTTAGTATTCATGGAACATGGAATCTTTGTTGTGTGATGTGAGATCTTTTGTTGCAGTGCACAGGTTCTTTAGTTGTGGCTCAGTATTTGCTGCACATGGGCTTAGTTGCTCCACAGCATATGGGATTTTAGTTCCATGGCTGGGGCTTGAACATTTGTTCCCTGCATTTCAAGGTAGATTCATAACCACTGGACCACCAGGGAAGTTCCCAAATTGTCATACATTTACAGAGAATGAAAAGTCCATATATTGATCTCTGTTCCCCCAGATCTGATTCATACCCCTTGATGTAGCAGTTCTATTTCTAGGAATGAATCCCCCTCAGAACAATCATTGATAAGCACAAAGCTTGCTCTACAATGATGTTCAATACACAACTGTTTCTAATCCCCATTGTTGGAAACAGCCTATGCCTCTTAATAGGCATTTGTTGATAATACTTTATCTATATCATACTGTATATGCTGTCTAGTCTTTAAAAATGCTATTGCAGAACAATATTCAGTGATACAGAAAAATGTGTAAGTAAAACATTAAGGGAATTTAGACAGCATTAAAATGGGAGGAACAGTTGATTCCTTTTTTTTTTTTTTTTTTTGTGGCTCATGCATTGGGGCAGGGTGGGAACCTGCAAATGTATATACTTCAAAATGTTAGTTATGATTATTTCTAGTTGGCCAGATTTTGAATGCATTCAGTCTTTTTCTTTTTGATTTTCCTATTTTCTACAATGTTCTATGAATCAAGGTTGCAGTGAGTACCTAAAAATAAATGAAAAAAATAATTCTTTGTTCAGTCCTGATTCTATTCCAATTCATCCTGATACTAGTTTCATGATTTTAGAGGAATGGATTTAAATGAGAAAGAGAAAAGAAATTCATAGAATCCATGTTGGCTTCATAGGTCCTTTTCTGAAGAGCTTGGGTTTTTAAAGATGTACAGAATTTAAAAGAATAAACTCTGAACCAGGGGTGAGTAAAAGATAATGTCTAGCATAAACAAAAAATAGTGAAAGAAAAAATTAAAAGAAAATTTTAAAGCAAAAGAAAGTTAAAGCTCAAAGTGTGAACCAGGGCTTTAAAAAATGCTTAGCATAGGAAAAAGGATTTAAAGCTAAGCACGAAATAAGAAGAAAAGAAACCCTTTTGGCTGGTGCTTGGCAGCACCAAGGTACTGTTGATGAATGATCAGAACAGTGCAAACTCCGTCAGTCCTATTTTACATTCATCTCTTCTGCCAAAAGGAATGGTGCTGGGCTGTAAAAGGAAGAACAAATCTCAGTAGGAAGGAACTGAGGCCCATATGAATGAACAGATCCGGGGACCTCCACACTCTGGGTGAATTCTAATTTCCTGGCTAGAGCTGACACCCTTCTGTGTTCTTGCACCCAAGAGCGCAGATCACTGCCAGTGTTCATGGACCAAGCTGGTGGGGCACAGGTGATGAGAGAGATTCCCAGATGGGATGTGGGCCAACAGAGTTCCCTGTTTCAGAAAGGAAAGAATGGTGAGTCCCTTAAACTTCATCTAGTGGGCAGTATTCTCAAATCATTAGGGAATGGTTTAGAGGAAGCCCAGAATAGGAAGCAAATGTTCTCTATAAAATAAAGGTGAACTAAGTGGGGGAAAATAGTATAAATCAGAGGACAAACACGATGCATCTCTGTCGATACTGTGCAGGTGATGAGGGATGAGATAAGGTCAAGAAATAATGACGGTGCCGCCCACTTACAGCTTGCAGGTGGGGCTTAGAGCTGCATATCTAGGAGTTGGCATATAAGAAAAATAGAATAAAATGGGGGTTCTTTAGGTAATTGTTTTCAAGAAGAGTGCAGGGGAAGTGACAAGGCTGCGGAATAATTCTGGCATTTCAGTCAAAGTTGCACAAGGTGGCAAGTCAGTGTGGACACCTAAGCTCAAGAAGTGAGTTGGAAGAGTCTGGGAAGTTCACCCATGAAGAGGGTCTCACTGCCCTGCTGGGTGCTCTGCTAAGTCTGATGATTGTGTGATCTATTTTTTGGAAACTGTTTTAAATGGCTAATAGGAAAATGATGAAGAAAGAACAAACATAATACAAGGAGAAGATGTAGCAACTGTTACAGAAAGGAAAGATGAAAGCCATTATGAGCTCCCAAGCTTTTAACCTGTTTTCCTTCCTTCTTTCTGTTTTGCATCCCTCCTTCAAGTATTAATTAAGCTACTACTATAAACAAAGTATTGCGCTAAGCATGGAGATCATTCTCTTCTCAAATATTTATTAAGTGCTTAATCTAGGCACTGAGCATTCATCAGTGACTGATTCAGCAGAGTCTCTGTTCTCATGAACATCTAAGGTGGTGGGTGGGGAAGCTGGGGAAGGACAGAGACAGGCAGAGACAACAATACGCACAGAAGTTATAATCCAGGAAGGTGTGATGGGAGGTATGAAGAGACCCAATTCACAGCCAGAGGACGGAACATGAGAGTGGGTGAGGTGTCGGTGAGGGAGGCCTTGCTGAAAAGGTGACATCTGAGCTGGCAACTGCAGGAGTAAGCCTGAGCTGTGCAGACATCTGGGGGAAAGCCAGTTGCTACCTGAACAGTGAAGAAGAGTTTGCCAGTTATCCAAATAAAATGGACCAGGAAATCTTGCAGCGAGAGCAAATAACTTGCGCAATCTGGAAGGTGGGAAAGGACAAAACTCATCCAAGTGACTGAAGGAAGTTTGGTTTGAAATGTGATGTGGGAGCAGCCCAAGATGAGCTTGGACACAAGCAAGGGCCAAAACATAGATAGCCATGACCATTCTCAGAAACTGGACTTGCTCTTAATGACAGTGGAGACTCATTGATGGTTTTAATCAGCAAAGTGACATGACCAAATTTTTATTTTGGAGAATTCCTTCTGGCTGGTGCAAGGAGATGTGATTACAGTCAGACATGGATGAGAATGGTAGCAGAGACCACTTAGGATGCTGTGTGGTAATTTAAGTAAGAGCTATTGGTGGCCTGAACTAGGCTAGTGAGAGAGAGGCCCGAGAGAAGACAGCAGAAGAGACGAGCTAGAGATGGGAGGAAATCAGAGGAGAGGAATCAGAATAACCCCCAAATCAAGGATAACACGTGGTAGATGGTGGTATATTCACCAAGGAGGAGCAGCAGGTTTGGGGTAAGAAGAGGAGTTTTGAAGAGCAAGGAGCTGAGTAATGGAGTTTGACCAAGTTCAAAATACATTTGGGCCACTGGGTGACAACCTCAAATAATTTATGAGAATAAAACTCAGATGGGCAATGTAACTGGGCCAGGTATCAAAGTGTTGCAAAGACCAAAGCTGATAAGACCTGGGTTCACATCCCCATTTGCTCATCTATTTTTGTTTTTTTTAAGTTTGTTTGTTTTGTTGTTGTTGTTTGTTTGTTTTTTAATTTGGACCATTGCTTCTGTTTCATGTTTTCGTTTTTTGGCTCCAGGGCATGTGGGATCTTAGCTCCCTGACCAGGAATCGAACCTGCATCCCCTTCACTGGAATACAAAGTCTTAACCACTGAACCACCAGGGAAGTCCTTACTCATCTCTAAATGAGACAGTTGGGTTAGATTTTGAGAGTTGTTAAATTTCTGTGGCAGGGTGAAGAGTAAAGGCTGAGTTTGTAAGAAGAAAACTTTTGGAAGAATTCTGTCTCTATATAAATAATTTCCATTTTTGAAATTGATGGTTTGAGACTAACATCAATTTATTTTTGTGTCAGCAGAAATAGAACCAGGGTGAGGAAGGGCAAGTAAATACTCTGTATGTAAATTACAAGGAAAACAATTGTTAAGTACCAAATGATACGGCCAAGAGAAGGGGGTTGTGAAGGGAAACAAAATAAAACAGGTTGTGAAAAATGTGTTGTGAAAAATGTGGGCATGATTTGATCCAGGGATGTGGGTATAGAAAAGAAGAAAAAATGAGGGAGACATCAACTTATCAATAAAGATCCTCAGAAGCAGTGAAAACACCTGTGGGTATAACAACAGTAATAAAGGCTATAAAAGAGGCAGAACTAACCAGGAGGGGAAATAAGCTTTAGGGAGGAAGAAGGGGTAGGACAGTGGATGGAGAGGAAGATCATATGAGGCTATGATAACCGGTAGGTAAGGTTTGCAGAGAGATTCCTGGTTTGCTTGGTGGTATTAAGGCAGCTGGAAACACACATCTCACTTGTGGGCTTTAACGCCTGTGAGCGTCAAAAGTGATGACAGTTGAGAGCACTTAGAGTGGTATAAAATTCTATACACATGTAGGAAATTCTTAAGCTTTTTCAGTTAAAGAAGAAAAATATTCTTTCCGACGAGTGTGTTACTTGTTCTTCCCCACTGAAAACCACAGAGGAGTAGATCAGACACGTGAAGGTGTGTTTGCTTCTCACACAATCTCCTGAGAAGGAGACGTGTTCATACACCTTAAGTGGGAGAATTTGGGCAATTTATTCCTGATTATTTAGGACAATGATATTCAGGTTCCTCTGTGTGTCGTAGCTGTTCTACAGGGAACCACTGCATCTGTCAATTCTGCTAAAGTCTCAGTTTGAAGATTGTTTCATTCCTGTGACTTCCTTTGATAAATCAAATAATGTCTTAATACTCTGTAGACATGATCAAATGTAACTTGAAGGGGAATAACACTGGGAGGTAGGTTTGGCAAGGTATCATCCTCTAGGACTTACCCAGCAGACATTGATTCAGGCCGAGTAGTTGAGAGAGAGAGATTGAGAGACAGAGATATGATTATATTCACTGGAAAACAAGTACATATTAATGAATGTATTTTTTTTTTTCCTGTAAGCTAGCGAATGTGGCTAAGAGTCTTGACTTTTCTCCTTGGCTGAACATGAACTTCTTAAAGTCCACCTGAATGACTCTCAGCTTTGGTTCGAGGCTTCCCAGGTGGTGCTAGTGATAAAGAACCTGCCTGCCCGTGCAGGAGATGTGAGACCCAGGTTCAGTCCCTGGGTTGAGAAGATCCCCTGGAGGAAAGGTATGGCAACCCACTCCAGTATTTTTGCCTGGAGAATGGCATAGACAGAGGAGCCTGGCAGGCTACGGTCCATAGGATCACACAGAGTTGGACGCAACTCAAGTGACTTGGCATGCATGCATGCGTATGCCATCCCCTGGCTCCTAAGCCAGTTTCTCTAAACTGGGTCATGGCTGCTGTGTGGCATTGTTCATGGGAATGCGAAAAGTTTACTTTCTGCCCCCAGGTTTTCCCACATAGTTTCTCTTAGCTTCTTCTTGCTCTCCCGTTGATGTCTTTGATGTCTTTTCACCCGTACTTTTTAACATAAGTGATGTCGGTATAGTACTTGAAGGATTTTCTGAGAAGTGCCACTACTAGAGAACGTGGTTCCTTTGGGCCTCTGGCTGTGCTTCCAGAAGAGAGCATCCTTGCCCTCTTCTCTCCTTTCCTTTCTTTATTGTCTGCCTTCTTTCTTCTTCCCCATGCATAGTTGGATAGTCAGGCCTGGAGCGATCAGAGTTATATCAGTACCTGCCCTGAATTCTTTCCTAATCCAAATCCTTCCCCTACTTGGATCCCCGAGTCAGATGTCTGGACTGTGAGAATTTCTCTGGAGGAGTTGTTGCTCCCTCCAAGGTGGCTGAGCAAAGTAACATTGTACATGTGGCAGGCACATGGCTGCATGCTCTGCCTTTGCCTGGGATTGGATGTTGATTGACAGGGCACCAATAGCAACTTTATTTTATGTACCCAGAGCCCAGCTAAACTGTATGCCTTACCAGGTGGCAAAGGCTGGTCTGAAAGTCTGGAGAAACTGTGAGTGTCTGAGTGAGTTTTGATATTTAATTTTGCTCTGATCCATTTGAGAGGCAGAAAGGGAAGACCGTGGGTGGTACAGAGCCTCTAGGGGTGTAAGTGACACTCTGAAAGCATTCCTTCCTTTCTTGGTTGCTGTTTCTTGATCTAATGGAAACAGAAGGCCACATAGAAAATTCTTAAGCTTTAGCATTTAACTAATGCGTTTGGGGAATTGAGGGAGGGGAGCACTTTTCCAAACTGGTAGAAAGACCTCCAACATGGAAACAAGAAAAAACTCTTTAAAATAGCTGAAGACATGTTAAAATAAATAGGGCCACCTTGCCTTTTCCCTTTCAGACAAGACTTTTCAAGTAGCCGCACAAACAAAATCACTGTGCCTGGGAGTCTTGGGGACTCCACAAACACTTGATGGATTCAAGACAGAGGTGTGGAGGGCTGCACTGATTGTGGTTGAACCCAAGAGAAGACGTGGCAAAGGATCCTGGTATATTCCTGTGTATTAAATTTCCCTTTCCAATTTAGTATGTTTCATCACATTTGCCGTCAAATTTAATAGATGCCATTATTTTATGTTCCATAAAGAAAAGAAAAACAAGTTGTCTAAAGTATGAAATGCCATTGATTTTAAGATGAATCTTGATTTTAGAGCAGTTATTTTGTGAACAGCTTTAGAATAGGTGAAATATCATAATAGAAGATCTATAGACTCTAGAAGGGAAGAGAGATGACCTGCCCTTCATGCAGTTCCCTTTGCTGAAACACTGAGCTGAATGCCCAAACTTCTTTAAGTTTCTTCCTTTAGTAGATGAATAGAACTTAATAGGTTTTCCTCTACTAGTTGGTAAGTAGGAGTGCCTTTGACCTCCTGCCTATTTTCCGTGTACTTTGGAAACGCACGGTTATCCCCTAGGCCCAGGGATGGTCAGATTTGTGAAACAGATGGTGTATGCTTTTCAGACATCTCCATCTTGCTAAATCCCATTCATTCTGTGACACTCCATTCATTATTCTCCCCAGTATTGCATGCCCTCGTGTTCCCTAGTGATTGCCCAGGCGGCTCTGGGGAAATCTGTCAGTGCGTGTTTTGAGAAAGAACCTCAGATTCCTTTCTTTTCCATCTCCCATGTCAAAACTTAGTTGTTCTGGATACTATTCCCTTGGATCCTTCCTAGGTAACTAGCTAGTTACTCTGAGATTAAGTAGTGACAAACTGGTACTAGCTTAGGTCATTCCTTCCAAGATACACATTTTAAAGTGAACTTGGACCTTGTTGAAGATTTTTAATCCTAAAAGTGATGATTGAAAGGTCAAAATAATTGAGAAAATATTTGACCTGAAGGGCTTACTGTATTCTTCAAGTCAGAGTATATATAGAGAGCATATTCTAAGGCTTTAGTTTACCAGGTTAGTACATAGACTGTCAGAAAGATCTGGGGCAAGTCTAGCCCATATCACAAACTGTCCCCCACTCCTGAGCCCTTGGCACACTCTATGATTTAATCACAGCTCACTTCTTGTTGAGACATGCACTCAGAATCCTCCTTAACAAAACTCTTACATCAAGTGATTGGAGTTGACACGTGAAATGAAGTCTGCTTTCTAGCTCTGATATAAGTCCTCTTGGGCAAGGGTGTTTATCAGCTCACATACCTTTTCTCGCTTATGAGCACAGTCACCTTCTTTCCATCCAGAGTCTCTTAATCCATCAGGGTAAGTGAAGGAAATAGTAAGAAAATATGTAGAATCTTGTTTTCAGAAGTATTTCAGTCTCATGTATCAGGACATTTGTCAGAACTGAAAACTGGAGAAGATGTTTTTGGAAAACAGTGTGTGCTTGTCCTATGTGGAGCTCTCCCGGGCAACATGGACAACAGAGAACTGGGGCAAGCTCTGGCCCAAGCAAGGGAGATGATTAAAGGCTGGGGCTGGAGCATCTGTGTGTGGCAGTGTTAAAGCATGGACTAGCCTGGAAAGGAAGAGCCTGCCGAATGACCTGAGGATGGTCATGACACGCTAGGACCGTGACTGTAGTGTTCACCAGCTATTTTCTGTCTCCCGGAAGATGATGGACCTCTGGCCAGAAGGAAATGTTGATTTGTTTAAAACAGGAGCTGCCAGAAAGGCCTGCACATGTTGAGTGTTTAGTATATAGTATATACTCTTGTAGGGGGTGCCCATCTGTGATGGAGTTGGGGGGCTACAGATTTCCTGCTCTTGAGCAGCTGATGGTAACTAGAGTGGGATGAGACAGCATCTTAATAGTGAACAGTTACTTAGGGCCCAAGTGGAGCTCACAGTCACTCTTCTCCATGCTTTCCATACATTAACGTATTGTCTCCATTTTACAGATGAGGAACTGCGGCCTGGAGAAGTTCTGTAAATTTCCCAGGATCACACTGCTGGCAGTTATTTGAGTTACTTAGAGTCAGGATGGGCTCCAGAATCCCCACCTGAGTCATAATCCCGTGCTCTCTCTTCAGTCACTCTCCCCCTGGGCAGAATGAGTTACTCTAGAAAAAGAAGTGAGAGAATGCTCCCAGATTCCTCAGTATGAGCTCACTGGGATGTCCCTGTGGCCACTGAGAATCTCCTCCTGATGAACTCTGTGATTCTCTTGTAAAATTGGAGAACAGCGCCAAGACGTCAACCTATATGCATCCCCAGTGAGAAGCACAATGGTTGATAGGAAGAGTGTTCAATGGATGGATGGTTGAGAGGATGGATGTTTACACTGGACATCAGCCTAGTTTTTAAATACACACTAGGAGAGAGAACCAGCCTCTCCAGAAAAGGAGGGAGAATTGGTCTCCGACGAAGTTAAACAATAACCAAAATTCAAGACTCTGTTCCTTCCCAAGAACTCAAAGATTATTTGTTAAGACCTTACCTAAAACTTACTTTCTCCACAGATCTCCACAAAGAGCACCAGACTTACTCCTTCCCACGCCAAATGTCTGTCTGTGCGGAGTCTCAGTCCATCTGGATGCATTGTACACGTCTCTGCTATGGAATGACTCCTAGTGAATTCTAGTATAGAATGAGTTCTGTGAGGTGACACACCAGCTCTCCAGGAGAGGTGATAGCCGATGTCTCAAATCTTTCATTTCTGGCTCGTTGTTTTGGCTTAGTTCTGAATGAGTATTTGAGAAATACTAATGAATCTGAGTATTTCCACTCAAGACCTAGCAGGTGAACCAATACAAGGCCCAGAAAGCACTATACCAGGGTTATTGTAATGCCTGCTGCTTATTTTTATTATTTAGAAAAGAGAAATTTCGATTTTGCTGCTGCTATGCTGATCACCCCCTGTAATAAGTACTATATGTAGTCATTCATTTTACTGTGGGAGAAACGAAGCCATCCAATTCTGGTACAGGGCCAGAGACTGAGACTATAATCTGCTACAGGACTGAGACTATAATCCACACCTCCTGGTTCTTAGTTCCCTGCTTGTTCCTCTAAACCCATATTTTATTAGAAACTAGTCTAAGGAGTCCTGGTAAATGAGAGCAGTCACAAGTAAGCTTAAGTAACCAAGAAGTTACAGCCATCAGAGGAAACGGTCCAGGGCAGTGGTTCTGAAAGCCGGGCTGTAGGTCATGTGCCATCAGGATCAGCTTGAGTTCTTTTTATAAATGCATATCCCTGGGCTTCTACTCAGAACTGTTGGATAAGAATACCTGCTGGCTAGCTCAGGACTCTGCATGTTCCGCACATTCCCCAGGTGATACTCACAGCCAGGAATTTAATGGACCAGCTGGTCAAGCGATTTCCTACAGTATAAACCACTTATTGAATAGGCTTTGTGCATAAAAACAGTCTTAGGAGATGATTTACTTCCATTACCTTGGTTACTTTCTTGGGGTGGGGGGGGTCTTTATTTCTGTTTGTCACTTTTCATCTTTTGGGACATTTAAAATTACATTTAAAAGCAATAAAAGAGAAAATACATAAAATATGAGTTTCTTGAGCTTGCAATTTGGACTGGGTCATATATAATATATGTGTATAAACTTTGTTCTTGTATACATGTAAATAGAATTTGTTTTCAATCTGTTAGCCACATACAGCAGTGATGAACAAAGTGTGTATGTGTAAAGAGGTCTCATCTGGAAGCTGGTTCACCTAAAACGGGTAGTCCTGCGTAGAAATAGTTTGGAAAAGAATGAGGTTTGGGAGAAACTTTCTGTCTCACCTTGTTTATTTTTGAATGATGTTTTAATGCTCTTTCCCACAGCCCCATTTTCTCCCTCTGATTTTTCCCAGCCCTTGGAAAACTTCTTAGTGGCTTTTCCACTCAGGCTGTGTGGCCCATGACTCCTTCCTCTTCCTCATTTTCAGGCCTTGCCTTGCCTTTAGGTCCATGATGAGATGTTCAAGACATCTCTCCAGATCTATATTTTTCCATCTGTAAAATAGCTAAATTTATATTCCATCAAAGGATCATCAAACGTATAGTGAAGTTATTTTTTAAAGGTATACTTTAATATGTGATAAGCAAGAGTTCCCTTGGATCAAGAGGTTTAAATTTCTGCCAGGAAGTTACTAATCAAGACTGGCCTGCTGCCTGGTTGAAGCCCAATTTTTCTCTTAGAGATAGTTTTCAAATATACCTGTGATGGATTCATTTTGATATTTGGCAAAACTAATACAATTATGTAAAGTTTAAAAAAAAAATATTGGAATTTCAAGGCTCTTTTGGCTTAAAGTAGATGCTAGAATCTGAAGGCCTAGAGGGTACCTGAAGCCCAGAGAGATAAAAATGATTTTCCAAAGTCACATACCACAGTGGCAGAGCTGTTGGATGAAGTCTCGGACTCCTGGTCCAATATTTAACTTAAAATAGCACCAAGGGGCCCAACTCTTCAATTGCAGGCCTTTTTTTTCTTTTACACTCAGTAGCATGGCTGAAAAGTTGAAGAGACCACAGCTGGACTCCTAGGCATCAGTGATTTGGATCAAGAGGATGACATCCCTCAGGCAAAGTGCACCTGGAATATTTTTTCTTAAAGCAAAAGTTGGTCATGATAAAAATCATACTGGCCAGTGTCCTTGCATGTTTTATTATTACTAAAACATTAAAACATAGAAGTAGTTTGTTTTTACTTAGATTACTGTGTTTCTCTACTTGGAAAGTGGCAGTCAGCCCTTAGAATATTAGCTGTGTGGTATTGGTACAGCTGCGTGCAGTCTCTGTGTTGCTTTTTTTTCATCTTTAAATGGGACTGACAGGATCTGTCCTGCCTGCCTTCCAACATAGTTGTATAGAAGGAATGACATGTGTTATAATAATATTTCAAAAATTAGAAGAGCTAAAGGAGAACTCTAGTCAAAGCTATGGTTTTTCCAGTGGTCATGTATGGATGTGAAAGTTGGACTATAAAGAAAGCTGAGCACCAAAGAATTGATGCTTTCAAACTGTGGTGTTGGAGAAGACTCTTGAGAGTCCCTTGGACTGCAAGCAGATCCAACCAGTCAATCCTCAAGGAAATCAGTCCTGAATATTCATTGGAAGGACTGATGCTGAAGCTGAAGCTCCAATACTTTGGCCACCTGATGGGAAGAACTGACTCATTGGAAAAGACCTTAATGCTGGGAAAGATTGAAGGCAGGAGAAGAAGGGGATGACAGAGGATGAGATGGTTGGATGGCATCAGCGATGCAATGGACATGAGTTTGAGTAGGCTCCAGGAGTTGGTGATGGACAGGAAAGCTTGGCGTGCTGCAGTCCATGGGGTCGCAAAGCATAGGACACGACTGAGCAGCTGAACTGAGCTGATAGGACAATTCCTGAGATCTGGTACAACTGTGATACATTTCAATAATGCAAAAGTCCTTGAAAGAAAAATGAGGAAATCGAAAAACTGTAAGAGTAAGAGGAATGGGACTCCCATTCATCTTCCCCTTGCAGCTTTAACAGACTGGCTGGCCACTATGAGATCTGCATTTTAGATGAACAGGCTAGTTAGACACCCATCTATCATTCTCAGTCATTTCTTGGCCCCCCATTTGGTCAAAATTCTAAGTACAGTGTCTCTCTAAGACGTTTTGTTTTCCACATCCCTTGTCATGAATGGAAAGCTCCAGAAAGGTGCAATGGTTACCCAATGACGTAAACTTTTCCAAAGATTCAAAGAGCCAAAGTCATCCCAGTGAGAAAACAAATAAAGAAAATGCTAAAATAACATTGAGGACAGAGGCTGCCATAGAACCTGCCAAGAAGATATGAAGTTTGATTAGAATAATTATTTTAATTGAATTATCATTTTAAATCAGTTACAGGAAAGGATTTCAATGGAAAGATGCCAAAGTGTACGCATGGGATCCATTTGTTGGGCGGCATGTTGGGAACATAAGTAACTGTGGGGTACACTCATGCCTTCCTTAATAAACACTCACACACACTCATAAAACCTCTCCCAACTGATCTTCACACCCAGAGCTGCAGACCTTGGCTCTGCTGGACCCTGTAATGGGATAACTCAGGGTGATTATGTGGTTTAGTAAATATCCATAAATTAAGGATAGTGTTTGAAGGCTGCCAGTAACAACCTCAGTTTCCCAGTATCCCCCAGAGGAGAAAATTAATTCTTCCTAAGAGTTTGGGGTAAAGGCAAGCCAGGACAGAGAAGATTACCTCCTTCTATTTCTCTCTTCCAATAATTGGTTACCCTCCTGGTCCTTCCCAGGACACTGGAAGCAGTTCATGCAATCTCTGGGTCTCAACAGGAACATACTTCGAAGAGGAGGCTGATTACATTGACTGAAATCCATCCTGGCAAAAAGCTTTTGCTGCAGCTGGTTCCATTTACATTTTGTATTTTTGTAGCTTGTGCCTGTTCCAGGGAGGGATGGGATAATTGATTTAAATCAAATTATGAAACGTGATACTTTGAATTCCTAAAAACATATTTCCTGGCACTGCATTCAGCAATGGAGCTCTCATAGGTACGGTGGAATGGGATGGGCAAGGCTGAGTCTCCTTGAACTGTGTGTGTGTGTGTGTGTGTATGTGCATGTGTGCACATGCATGTCTATGTATATGTGTTTAGAGCTTGGACAGGAGTATCTGCCTAAAATCTCTAAGGGAGTCTGGTCTCCCCTTGTCGTAGGTGAGAAGCAGCCATCACGTCTCCACTGTTCCTTTCTCCTAGTACAGCCATTGATTTTAATAGTGAGCTTCTCCAGTTTCATGCCTTTGATCATGGAGCTGAAATTAAAGACTGTACATCGTGTAAATGACAAAGGAAATAGATGGGGGCTCAGCCAAAGATGCTAATAACTTTAAGACTTCACTGCATCACACATTCATTTCCATTTGGAAAGACAATTTGCCTCCTAGATTTTAAAAGCTATTTTAGAACGATTTCAAAATCAAGATCCTTAATGTCGCTTTGCTCCCATCTGTAGCCTAAATTATTTGTAATTAAGTTAAATAGCTTCATATAAATAGTAGACCTATGCAGTCGGGGGAACGATTGTTTCACATACATCCGTGCTTTGTGGAATTACGAATAGCAATAGCATCTTTAAAAAGCAGCCCCCACTCTGTGTGGTGCAGAACTTTGACGTGGAATTTTGGAAAATGATTTTTTTCCTTTAAATATTACAAGTGACTCACATTAGATCCTGGGTCCAGTGAGGTAGCCAAATTTGAATTACACCTCTGCTAGTTACTACTTCTGCAACCTTGGGCAAAATATTTAACCTCTCTGTGTCTCAGTTTTCTTATTTGTAAAACGATCATGATAATAGCAACATTAGATTATACAAAAAGCCTAGCACATAGCAGGACTGTTTCTTTTTTTCAGTCATTATTGAAGAAAGAATAACACCTATCCTGACCATCTATACACTTCCTGGAGTGTTTTTAGCCATTTATTTGGATGGCTTGTTAAGCCTTGCTACTTCCACTCACGTGGTCAAGTACTCTTCTCTTCTAGAGACTTAACCCAGCCCAGGGAGTAGCTTGGGAAGGTCTTGCAACCTTAAGCCATTTGGACCGAAAGGTTGGGCCTTTCTGGGACTCTAACCTTACCTTGACTGTCCTTATATTTACTTATGGATAAACTTATGAATGGGCTTCCCTGGTGGCTCAGATGGTAAAGAATCTACCTGCAATGTGGGAGACCCACGTTTGACCCCTGGGTCAGGAAGATCTCCTGAGGCAGGGAATGGCAACTCACTCCAGTATTCTTGCCTGGAGAAACCCATGGATGGAAGAGCCTGGCGGGCTAGTCCATGGGGTCACACAGAGTCAGACATGACTGAGCGACTAACACAAACTTATGAACAAAGATGGAACTCTCAGACCAGCAGTTAATTTCTGAAGACCAGTGCTTGCTGTGTTGCCAGGCTTTATAATCTGCCCAGAAAAGTGTGTGCTTTCTTCAACTTCTCCCCAGCAGCATCCCAGGTTTGCTTCTGTGAGTGGTTTTTCAAATGAGTTAGACTTCATGACACTGTCACCCCCGCCCCCCCACGAGGGGAGCACAGACACCTTTGCTCAGGCTTGATACTCAGGCCATCTGGGCCTTGGCGAACCAGGGCAGTCCAGGAGAGCACTCAACAAGGGCAGGTAGAAGACTGATACAACTTTGCTTTCTGAGGTGCGAATTCAGAAGAATGGAGAGAAACCCAAGCTGATGCTCAACTCCCTTGAGATATAAATGTCAGATAATGTCAAATAGTGCTTTGAGTCATTATCAAAATTCATTTTGATCTAAGTGATTCATGCACACAATTAAACAGTACAGGGAAACACAGAGAGAGCAGCCCCTTGGTCCCATTCTCATGTGCTTCATTATCAGAGAAGTAGATTTCAGTAGTCTAAACTGTTTCTTTCTGATGCGTATATCCATATTGCTAAAAGAACACCACTCTTAACTACCGTTGTTTAATGTAGACCTTATCTATTGGCTCCTTTTTTTTGTGATAAATAACAATTTAGCTCTTAAAACACCAAAACCCTTAACTTCTTCTTCTCCTCACCTCTCAATATAGTTATATCACAATCTTATTAAATTGATAGAATTTCCATTATCACAATTATACAAATATTGTCACTGTAGAATTAGTAGTATGCTATGATTCTAATGATTGCCCTGTTTTAACACATTGTGGATTTCCATATACTTTTCAGGTTGGGCTAGGTTTCATTCATTCAGTTAGTTCAGTCGCTCAGTCGTGTCTGACTCTTTGTGACCCAGTGGACTGCAGCATGCCAGGCTTCCCTGTCCATCACCAACTCCTGGAGCCTACTCAAACTTATGTACATCGCGCTGGTGATGCCATCCAACCATCTCATCCTCTGTCATCCCCTTCTGCTCTCAACTTCAATCTTTCCCAGCATCAGAGTCTTTTCCAGTGAGTCAGTTCTTCTTATCAGGTGGCCAAAGTATTGGAGTTTCAGTTTCAGCATCAGTCATTCCAATGAATATTCAGGACTGCTTTTCTTTAGGATGGACTGGTTGGATCTCCTTGCAGTCCAAGGGACTCTCAAGAGTCTTCTCCAACACGACAGTTCAAAAGCATCAATCCTTCGGCATTCAGCTTTCTTTATAGTCCAACTCTCACATCCATACATGACCACTGGAAAAACCATAGCTTTGACTAGTTGGACCTTTGTTGGTAAAGTAGTGTTTCTGGTTTTTAACATGCTGTCTAGGTTGGTCATAGGTTTTCTTCCAAGGAGCAAGCATCTTTTAATTACATGACTGCAGTCACAATCTGCAGTGATTTTGGAGCCCCCCAAAATAAAGTCTGACACTGCTTCCGTTGTTTCCCCATCTATTTGCCATGAAGTGATGGGACCAGATGCCATGATCTTAGTTTTCTGAGTGTTAGGTTTTAAGCTAACTTTTTAACTCCCCTCTTTCACTTTCATCAAGAGGCTCTTTAGTTCCTCTTCACTTTCTGCCATAAGGATGGTGTCATCTGCATATCTGAGGTTATTGATATTTCTCCCGGCAATCTTGATTCCAGCTTGTGTTTCATCCAGCCTGGCATTTCTCATGATGTATTCTGCATATAAGTTAAATAAGTAGGGTGGCACTTTATAGCCTTGACGTACTCCTTTCCCAATTTGAAATAAGTCTGTTATTTCGTGTCCAGTTCTAACTCTTGCTTCTGGACCTGCATACAGATTTCTCAGGAGGCAGGTCAGGTGGTCTGGTATTCCTATCTCTTTCAGAATTTTCCAAAGTTTGTGGTGATACACACAGTCAAAGGCTTTGGCAGAGTCAATAAAGCAGAAATAGATGTTTTTCTGGAACTCTTGCTTTTTCAATAATCCAGTGACTGTTGACAATTTGATCTCTGATTCATTCAGTAATAACCCCATTTTAGTGTCTCAGAACAACAGAGGTTTTTTTCTTATTCATGTTGTGTGTTCACGATGGGTGATTTAGGGGATGTGAGAGGGACTCTACTAATTATAGTCACCAAGGGTCCTAGGCCCTTAGAGCAACTACTATCTTTTTAAAAAATGTTTTAGTGAAGTTGATTTACAATGTTGTGTTACACTTGTGTCTTTTTGTTTGGCTTTTATGGCTGAGCCAGGTGGCATATGGGATCTAAGTTTCCTAACCAGGGATCAAATCCATGCCTCCTGCATGGAAGGACAGAGGCTTAGGCCTGGACCACCAGGGAAACCAGTGTCTTGAACCAGCCCGTCTCCACACAGAAGGAAAAGTGCTCTGGAGGCAAACAAGCCACTTCAACTGCTCTGGCCCAGATATGCAGGTCACATTTGTTTACAATTCCTTGGCCAGAACTAGTCACATGGCTTCACAAACCACAAGATGCCTTTGAAGAGAAATTCTACCTTGTGTCTGAAAGGTGGAGAGGTAGATACATCTGGTGAAAAGCATTTAAGTTGGCCACCAAATATTTTCTTAATTTTTCACAACTGGTTTGTCAGATCTATTAATATAATATATCTCTCGGTTATATGTTTTACCCAAGTGTTTAAATTTGTCATTTAATAAATTACTTAAAGAAAACTATTTCACAGCTACTGTAATGGAGACTTCCTTTTGTCTTTCCTTTGGATTGGATCCCTTACTTTGAGATCTCCTTACTGTTTCTCCATCTAATTTTACTCCTTTTCATCAGGGAGGTTACTCTTTCAGTTGCTTCCTAAGAAAGGGTACGGGGAGCCAGAAGATGCAGGGAAGTTATAACTGAGTCTTTCAGAGCAGTCTTCCCTGCTCTTACCTCCAACTACTTTTTAATTTGGCTGTGTTAAGAATTCTGATTTGGCAATCACTTCTCACTAATAATTCTCAAGGCATTCTTCCATTTATCCAGCTCTTTATTATTGTTGAGAAGTCCTGTCATTTTGATTCTTAAACCTTTGCTTGCAACCTGGAGTTTTTGAGTGGAATCTTTTAGAATTTTCACTTTACTCTTACTTTGAGACTTCACAGTGATGTGCCATGGTCTGAGTGTTTTGCAAATGATTTTTTTGGTAGATGTTCCATGCTCACCTGGGGTTCTAAGAGTGTGGACCATTAAAAGATTGATAATTTTGGCTTAGAGAAATTTTCTGGTATATTGGATAGTTTACATCTCACCAGTTTTTTGTTTACTTTTTTTCGAGCTTTTATCTTCACCTTTTGTGTAGGTCTGTTTTTCTCTTATCTGCCATCACTCTATCATCTTTTATTTTCTTTTCGGATTGCATGATTTTTTCTTCCAACTCTTCTACTGATTTTTGAAAGATTTTTAAAGAAAGCTTTATCTATCATAACTAGCTACTAAAAGCTGTTCTATTTCTTTGATTGTTCCTCCTTTATAGCATCTAATTATTGTTTTATAGATGCAATATCTTCTTACATCTCTGAAGATATTAGTTATAGTTTGTGAAACTTTGTTTTGTTCCTACATTATCTGTGCTTCACCTTGGTTCCTTTTTCTCTGTTATTTTGTTCTTGTCTCTTTCATTCTGGAGACTTTTCTCAAGTCTGGTGATCTTTGAATAGCTGCTCTTACTTGAGAGTTTTATTGATTGAAAGCTTTGTGGGCCTATTAATTGGTGTAACATCATCGCACAAAGAATAGCATTTCCGTTGGCGAATGCTCCATATGTTAGCGTATAGACGTCTAGGACTGCGCTCTATCTCCAGCAAAGAATCTGACAATGGGAACTCTGAGGGCAAGGCATACACTTTGCTAGTTCTTCAGATAGGGCGAGTAAAAGAGGCTAGTTGACAGCCCACAAAACTCCCTTAGTCTTCCAGTTTCTTACTTCTTTATCCTATCCCATCACCTTTGCTATATCTGGAGCCTCTTTAGTTTATTCCTTTTAGAAGAATACACAGTTACGGTTTCTGCCTGGAGACTGTGTGGTATGAGGAAAGGAATTTAGACAGGCAACTGCTTTCTATGCAGACTTAACCACCAACTCCTGAAATCTGTATTTGGACTTGAGCCTGACTGCTGCCTTCTCCAGCACTGTTGGTGCCTGGTCATCTTAGGGACTCTGTAAGGGATCATCCCTCTCTTCTCATTGTGATGTCTCCCTTTCTGGTTCTAGCTTTTCTGGCTTAGCTAGACTGCTCACCTGTCTTCCTTGATATAGTTTCCTTCTGAAAATGTATTAAATTTCTCTTCTACTGATGTCTCCTCTCCTGCTTCCCTGTCCTTCAGAACGTATATCCTTTTTATTCCTTTATAATCATTTTAGTGAGGACTCCGAGGGATGAAAGGTTGCATGTCTGTGGTCAGGCTGCTGATTTAACTGGAAGTCTCTTAATGAAAGAATTATCTCATAGTGTTGGTGACAGATTCCTCTTCTTCCTAAGTCATTTACAGCAGTTCTTTTTCTCTAGGCAGCCTCAGTCCCAAACAAAAAGGTCAGTCCTTTTTGTTGTTGTTTGGGGTTTTTTTTGGGGGGTGGGGGGGCATGCATCATGTGGGATCTTAGTTCCCCAGCCAGGGACTGAACCTGTGCCCCTTGTATTGGAAGCCTGGAATCTTAACTACTGGACCACCGGGGAAGTTCTGGTCGGGAGCCCTACAGATTCTAGGCTTGAAACTATGGCAAACTTGGCTTAGAAGTGGTAACTGCTTAGTGGTTTTAAAGCATGGACTCTGGAAAGACTTGAGTTTTTGCATTTTAGCTCCATTGTTTCCCAGCTGTGTAACCCTGGGTAAATTTCTTATTCTAAGTCTGTTTTCTCAGCTATGAAGTATAGATAATCATAGTATCTGCTTCCCAGGATTGATGAAAAAATGAAAGAAGGTTATACATCTCCTGTGAAGTGCACAGCATGGTGCCTAGCATGTGAAAAGTGAGCAATGATAGTGGATGTTATTATCATTAATTTAAACATTTGGAGATTTCTGGTGGTGTTTTGGCTAAAATAAGTTTTATTTTACTTCACAGTTCTCCAGAAATTGCAAGCTGAACAAGTGACTGGATCACCTCCAACAAGCACTGCTCTTGAACCCAAGTTTAGTTTAATTTCTAGAACCCATAATAATCTGTCCTATTTAGGGAGTGAGCTTATTCTCAGTGGCACAGTTAAGTTAAATCCCAGCAACATTTTGAGCTCAGAAAGGCTGAGCCATACCCCAGAAGGTTGAAGTTAGGGTCAACCCATAGTCTAGAGCAGATGTTGGCAAATTTTGCTTGTAAAGAGCCAGATAATAAATATTTGAGGCTTTGTGGTCCAACTGGTCTCTTTTTCAACTCTTCAGTTTTGCCATCAGAGTGTGAAAGCCACCACAGACAACACAGAAACAGATGCACCTGGTTGTGTTCCAATGAAACTCGACTTATAAAAAATGGTGTCAGTTGAGTTGGGTTGCTAACGTCTGGCTTAAGGCATAAGAGCAAGAGGAAGGAGAAGAAAATGAGAACAAGGAAAGGAAACAGATATGTACTTATAAGGGGGGAAGCCATGCCTCTCAAAAGCAATCTGGTGATTTAAAGTAGGCTTAAGGACGTTGACTACCATGAAATCTCTCTTACTTCTCTGTCTAGTTCCCCTGTAAAGGATGACCCTGGGGAAAAGTAGGATGGGGGAAACATTTTTGAGCTGCAATTTGAGGATCTTCATGCTCAGCCCTCTTTCCTTCACATTCTTCTTTGACTCCCCTGCCTTAGGTAATGACTTCAAACTTCTTCCCCTATTTCTTTCAGAGCCCATTAGCACAAAAGGGTAAATTACTAGTGATGGCTTGGTTTATTATTTCTCCTAGGGTAATTTGCACTTTGAAAAGGAAGTAAAATGAAAGAAAATATTTCCTCCTAAGAAATAGTTTTCTCCTTGTTTTTGTTTGTCATGTATACAATGGACACACCTCATTTCTGAGCCTGACCCTACCTCACCCCACCCCTAATCCTTTCTAGAGTGTGGTTCAGAAATTGGGTGGTGATCCATGGTTACTATTGCACATGTTACTTGGCAATAAAAACAATGCTTCAACAATTTGAGTTGTTTTGAAATGGTTATGTTAAAATGTCCTGTTTCATCAAAAACATTAGCTTAACTTTTTAACAGGGTGACTTGATTGGATAACCCCAGTGGAATATATTCTCGGAGAAAAAGAACTATAAAAACGTCTTAAATGTTTGGGGAATCATATTATTGATTATAGCACTGACCTTGCCATCCTGAAGTTGTTGTTGTGTGTGTATATGGGATAATTCAAATGGATATTTATTTTGCTTTGTTTAAAATTGAGATTTTCAGAGTGGTTTAAGGAAATAAAGATGTAGGACCAATGAGATAAAGTGAAAATCACATAGTCCAGAATTGCAATCAGAAGGATCATTGTAAATTCATAATATTCTTTCTTTAAAAAAAGACATATTTTCAAGCTCCAGTCTAAAAAAACTTAGAAATAATAACCACTCCAGTATTAATGTGTACCCAGTGCATCCGAGTGCTGTCTACTTGATACCATTTCTCACCAAAGGATCACATCTCTTTGGAGAAATGGGTAATGCCACATATGGGAAAGGAAATGTGCAAGATTAGTGGGGAACACTTTGTTAGACTAGGTAGTAACAAGGGTCTCAATAATATGGGGCTTATTTTAAAAAGACTCAGAAGATAATTTAAATAAACCTTTACTCATAGAAGGTGGGGCAATTTAAGTTGAATGCAATGTATTTAATCACCGGGAATGAGTTCATAGTGGTACTTTAAGACAAAACAAACAAAAACACCAAAAAATCTTAAATATATCATTGGTCACCTTTGGAGAAGAGTCGGGAGCTACCTCCTATTAAAAACAGGTAAGTAGAGGGAAAGACTCCAGCATGTATCCTGCTTTTCCAATATGATCTGTACCTTAGATTACCACATAGTTAATGAGAAGTTTCTTTTTATGGGAATATTTCAGTTACTAAAAGAAAATGATAGAATTAGGAAAAATCATGAGTTTGGCATCTCAGTTAACCTAGATCAATAGTCAACAAACTTCTGTGAACAGTCAAATAGCAAACATCTTAGGCTTTGTGGGCCATGTAGAGTTTGTTGCATCTACTCAAGTTTGCAGTTGGAATATGAAAGCCATCATGGGCAATATGTGAACAGATGGACATAATTGTGTTCCAGTAAAACTACTTATAAAAACAGGGTACACTGGCTAGATTTTGCTTATAGCCTGTAGTTTGAAGACAATCAGATCAAGTGGTAGATAACAATCATCAGTGTTTAATAGCATTATTATAAAAGAAACAACCAAATTATGGCCTCCTAATGGAGGTAACAGAGAAGGCAATGGCAGCCCACTCCAGTACTCTTGCCTGGAAAATCCCATGGGCGGAGGAGCCTGGTAGGCTGCAGTCCATGGGGTTGTGAAGAGTCAGACACGACTCAGCGACTTCACTTTCACTTTTCACTTTCATGCATTGGAGAAGGAAATGGCAACCCATTCCAGTGTTCTTGCCTGGAGAATCCCAGGGACGGTGGAGCCTGGTGGGCTGCCGTCTATGGGGTCGCACAGAGTTGGATACGACTAAAGTGACTTAGCAGCAGCAGCAATGGAGGTAAACAACTCCATCTTGAAAAAACAGCAAATCAAGCTGGAATCTGACCAAGCCTCTAGACTTAATGACCAATTTCCAGAGAATAAAAAGAACATAGTAATTTAGAAAACTCAGGGAGAGGCAATCAGACAAATCTAGACTCTGGGAAACTCTAGAGAACAAACAACTGATTTTTAAACAAACAAAAACATTGCAAGAGGAAAAATAATGGGAAGGAGTTACCTGTAGATTAAAAATGACTTAAAAAACACATCAGACAATTTCAATGAATGCATGTGATTGTTTCCTGGCAAACAACCTCAACACCAGTAGTCAGCAATAATTCCTCCCATCTCTGTACAGTTGTGGCCTTCTCCTTTCAAGAGATGGGATCTGTTTTCCTGTCCTTTTGAATGTGGGTTGACCCTAACTTCTTAGACCAATAGCATATGACGGAAATGACACTGTTCTGGGCCTGAGCCTGAGGCCCCTTGCATCACCTGCTTTTGCCATCTTGGAACGCATCGTGTGTGCTAAGTCACTTCAGTCATGTTTGACTCTTTGTGATCCCGTGGGCTGTAACCTGCCAGGCACCACTGTCCATGGAATTGTCTAGGCAAGAATACTGGAGTGGGTTGCCATGCCCCCCTCCAGTGGATCTTCCCAACCCAGGGATCAAATCCATGTCTCTCAGCCATGACATAAGGATGTATCTCCTGGTAGAAACACTTGGATTAAGTGGGAAGGAGAGAATCCTGGCCCTCTAGCCATTTTCAGTGCAAATAAAGCATGAATTGCTATGCAAACCCTTCTCACACACCAGCAACTGCTCACCACTGCGCACCTTCACCTGCTGGCTGGAACACTCACTCTTCACCCTGGCAGGTTCTTCACCAGACCTGTCTTGGATCAATGTAAACAAAGACACAAAACAGGATTGGAGCCTGAAATAATAAAAGAAGAGGAAGATTGGTATAAGATCAAGATGTATCCCATATCGGCCTGCAATTTAATTTCAGTAGTTCTGGAATTAAGTTCTGGACTGTACTATGTTCATACCTACACATGGGCTTCCCTGGTGACTCAGTGGTAAAGAACCCACCTGCCTGTAGAGGAAGTGTGGGTTTGATCCCTGGGTCGGGAAAATCCCCTAGAGAAGGAAATGGCAACCCACTCCAGTATTCTTGCCTGGAGAATCCCATGGACAGAGGAGCCTGGTGGGTTATAGTCCATGGGGTCTCAAAGAGTCAGGCAAGACTCAGAGACTGAACAACGAGCAACTAGTGTGGAGAGTGGGGGCGACCCTCTAGTTGCGGTTTGCGATCTCCTCATTGTGATGGTTTCGCTCGTTGTCAGGCACAGGCTCCAGGCACACAGGCTTCAGTAGTTGTGACTCGGGGGCTCTAGAGTGCAGGCTCGGTAGTTGTGGCACATGTTGCTTAGCTGCTCTGTGACATGTGTAATCTTCCCGGACCAGGAATCAAACCCATGTCTCCTGCATTGGCAGGTGGATTCTTACCCACTGTACCACCAGGGAAGTCCAATAAATCATTGTCTTAAGCCACCAAGACTTGATATGCTTTGTTATGCAGCAACAGATAACGGATACATTGGAACAACTTAATACTTAGAAACAATTCAAACAGATTATTAAAAAATTATGAAATAATGAGGGAAATATGAACACTGAATGAATATTTGATGTTATTAAAGAATTATTGTTAGAAATCTGAGGATGTTTCGTACCTTTGCACAGTGACAGATGGTAGTTACTTATTGTGGTGATCACTTTGCAGTGTATAGCAAATATCAAATCATCATATTGCATACCTGAGACTAAAACAATGTTACATGTCAATATGCTTCATTTCAAAACAGAGAAAACTTTAAAAGCTTCACATTTAATTTATATAAAATTATCATTAGTTTTTTAAGGTGTGATATGGTATTGTGGTTATATCTTAAAAAGATACACATTGAAATATTTACACATACAATATCTGGGAGTTGCTTCAGAATTATCTGTGAAGGAAAGAGTTGATCAGATAGAAATGAAATAAGGTGATATTGATCATTTTTGAGACTAGATGATGAGTACATGAGTTCAATTCAGTTCAGTTGCTCAGTGGTGTCCAACTCTTTGTGACCACATGGACTGCAGCATGCCAGGCCTCCCTGTCCATCACCAACTCCCAGAACCTGCTCAAACTCATGTCCATTTAGTCGGTGATGCCATGCAACCATCTCATCCTCTGTCATCCCCTTCTCCTCCCACCTTCTGTCTTGCCAGCATCAGGGTCTTTTCAAATGAGTCAGTTCTTCACATCAGGTGGCCAAAGTATTGGAGCTTCAGCTTCAGCATCAGTCCTTCCAGTGAATATTCAGGAATGATTTCCTTTAGGAAATCATATATGAGTATATATCATGAGTATATAGTGGTTCATTATTCATATTCATTAATCTTTCTACAGTTGTATTTCTTTGAGAATTTCCATCATTGAAACTAATAAAATTAAACAAAACAAAATCTTGGTTTATAGAACTTGTATCTAAAGGGTAAAATTCCAGACATTTTGTAGCAAGTAGGGGAGTGAAATTCTTGAGCAGCAGAACCTTCCTAGCCATCTTGAAAATACCATGAAGATAAACACCTACTCAGCAAGACCAGTCCTAAATGATCACCCTTAGTGTTATTCTTTGGGGATTAATTATATGTAGAAAGTTAATGTTAAAATTCATTTTTTAACACCTTAAGTTAACATGTTAGCTTGTTTTCACTCTTTATATACGATGCAGCATTTGAAGTCAGAAGAGCCATTCCTCTTGTGACTGACTGACAAGATTTTGGTCAGATCACCTAGCCATTCTGAATCTCAACTTCCTCATGAGGATCAAATGGGGATTTACATGCCTTACTTTGGCCATGACATCTGGCCCTGAGACAGTCTGATAATGTCCATAGGAAGTAGTCAGGGGGCAGGCTGTAGGAATCCAGTGATCTCTAGTCGTGTTCTTGTAGAACTGGAAAATATTAGGACATCCTCTTATGATTCTCTTTCCACAGAGATGGAAATGGATGATCAGAGAATTTTAGTGAATTGTATGGGACTGATGTTGATGCTGAAACTCCAATATTTTGGCCACCTGATATGGAGAGCTGACTCATTTGAAAAGACCCTGATGCTGGTAAAGACTGAGGGCAGGAGGAGAAGGGGACGTCAGAGGATGAGATGATTGGATGGCATCACCGACACAATGGACATGGGTTTGGGTGGACTCTGGGAGTTGGTGATGGACAGGGAGGCCTGGCGTGCTGCAGTTCACGGGGTCACAAAGAGTCAGACACGACTGAACGACTGAACTGAACTGATACTACTATCGGTTGAATTGTGTACCCCACTCCCCAAATTCATATATTGAAGTCTTAACCTCTAGTCTCAGAATGTGGCTATATTTGGTGATAAGGCAAGAGGTAATCCAAGATGACTGACATCTTTTTAAGAAGAGGAGATTAGGATACAGTCATATATAGAGGGAAGACCACGTGAAGACAAGGAAGATAGCTATCTTCTCTCAAGGAGGGAAGAAATCAGTCCTGCTAACACCTTGATCTTGGACCTGTAGCTTACAGAGTTGTGAGAAAGTAAATCTCTGGTTGAAGCTATCCACTCTGGTTCTTTGTATGATAGCCATAGAAAAAGAAAGCAAACTTCCAATCTCAAACATTAAGATTCTGTGGCGGATTCATTTTGATATTTGGCAAAACTAATACAATTATGTAAAGTTTAAAAAAAAAAAAAAAGATTCTTAATGAGATCATGGCCCTGATGGAATAGGAGGTAAGCTCTGTGCTGGGAGGAGCTAGAAGGAAGTGGGGGTAGGAAAGAAAAGCAAAACAAACAAAAAGGAGCATGGTGGAATGGAACCTTGGTGCTCACTAGATCCTGTGAGAAAGGGACTGAAAGAGAATGCAAAATATGCAAACATCACCTTTGTAGATCAGCGCGGTTTGAAGGCTTGGACTGCGCACTGATACTGCGTGTGTGGGGTGTGAATGGCTGGACATAACCACATGAGGTAGGATTATGGCTATGCTTTCAGTAGTCCAGCCAGCTAATAGACATCTGCAGTATCTTTCTTCTAGAACAATATTTCAGGGCGAAAACTGGATCAATATACTTAAACATTTTTTTTAAAAACCTCTTTAAAAATAAAAAAATATGTTTATAGGCACTCCTTTAATTTAGAGCTTTAAAAAGAATATGAGCAACATAGGAAGAAATGTGTGATAACTAGGTAAATTTGGTACTAGTTTTTACTATTTGTACTTACCTTATGCTTCTTAGATTACTCTGGAATTAACCTTCATAACTGGAAAATTTTCTCAAACTTTCAGGTCAAGCTCAAAGTCTCTTTTCCACAAGTAGCATTCTTAAAAGCACCCTAAAACTCTCTAATGAAATTTTATACATCTCAAGGTCTTCATACCTTTATATTTTATCTTCTAGTTAGTTGTTATTTATTTATTTATTTATTTATTTATGCTTGAGGATTGAAAACACTTCGAGGTCAGAACTGTCTTAATTTTTGTATCTCCACATTGCCTAGCAGAGGGTGTTGTAATAAATATTTACTAAGTGACATTTTGTTTTCACTTGCAGAGCCTCCAGTAGTTGAGAAGCAGCCACAGTCTGGTTCTTACATGATATGAAAAGCCCTCGAAAGGCTTTTTACTCTATTTTCTCAGAGTGAAGCACTGACACCCTCATATTACTCTTTCTACAAACTAGCAAAAAGTTATTGAGGGCCTGCTCAGCATCTTGGGTGCTGCTTGTCTTTCTTTCTTTTGTTACCCTTCTTATCTCTGGGGATTTGGCTCACTGACACCCCTTATTTATATGGTCATGTCAAAAAAACCCCCACCAAACCGGTCAAACAAAAAGCTGCTTTTCTTTTCTTTTTTTTTAATACTCTGTGATTGTCACCTTTCTATTAATTTATTGCAACTAAACTAGAAGCTGTGAAGTTCTCTCCTACACTTTTCATTGTTGTTCCTTTTCTTTTGTTAAAAAATAGGTGATTGTCATTGCATAGCTTTTTTCCCCTTGTATTCCTACGGTTTTTTGCATTTCACCACTTGCTGCAGATTTCAGTATAAAAAGGTTCAACTTTGTTTTCTGAGCTTTCTGAAATGTTTCTGATTGTAATATAATAGAGCAGTAATTAAATACTGATTTAGGGAGTAATTTTCTTGTGTCCCATTTCATCATCAAGGGAAGAAAACTGTTATAGTCATCAATCTTGGGGCCTTATGGTGCTAATGTTAGGTTTTGATTAGAAACTTTTCATCCCCCATTCTCCAACCATTTTATCAGCCCTTGGAATTTTCTCTAGTTTTGCCAAGGGTTCCCAGGGGAATCCCTGCAATGTCTTAATGGCTTGGAGACAGACAGGATAATGCTCCACACCTCAGGGTTTCCTTACATCGTCACACGTGCACTCTCTATAGCCTCTGGGTCCAGGTAAAATGCTGGTACGGTTGCTGATTTGAAACGTGAGCCTACCGCACATCTGCTGAGGACACTGACTATGGCAGAGAAAGTGACCCTCTCCAAGCTTTATTTGGGTCATAAAAATTCATGCTGTACACCACCTCTTTAAGAATCTGTGCCATTAAATGTGGCTAGATCCAGAGTACACTCTGGAGGAAGCCAGAAAGGACATTAAAATGCTTAGTCTATGACACACTTCCTTATTTTTGTCATTTTGACATTTATGTGTTGTTTCATTAGGGATTTTTAAGAGAAGACCCTTTTTCAGCAAGAAAATTTCCCCAGATCTTGGTAAGAATCAACAGTTTATAATCAAACAGCTGTCTGGTTTTCATTTGGACTGAGCTGGACCACCTGCCGGCTGTTAACCTCTGGAAGGTTATTATGATACAATTGTTGTTGTTGTTTGTTTAAAAAGTTTCGGAGCTCAAGGAAAATATTAGTAATGAGTTACTTAACCTGCAGTGTTTACTGTTCCCACTCAACTTGCAGATGGTGTCCCAGTGGCCAGCGAGAGGGAGGGCTCATCTGAGGCCAACACTATTTTGCACTTGTTTTGGAGACGAACCATAAAAATAGGCTTGGCAGTAAGGACGACTGCCCTTGTGGGAGGAGGAGTGGGCAGCCTTACAAAAGCCTTTTAAAAGGAAACACAACCCTTTCTGATGAGTGAGGTTGAGAGGCACCATCTCAACATAACTGTTCATGCAGCACACAGTAAACTTGAAGCTGAGGTCAGGAGATCAGTGGATCTTTTGAGCACATGTGTTTCAGCCTCAGCATTTTGAGGCTTGCTCACCATCTGCTTTTTTCACTTATATGCACACCCCTCTGACTAAAGAAATGGTGGCTACAGATTCTCTCAGGGGGCCACCTGGGTATAATTTTCTAGGCCTGATAAAAGTCCAGTCCCTGGACATCTTTGTGTGGGTTCTGATTACACGGTGACTTGCCTCTTCTCTGGACCTGGGGCCTGAGAGCATGGGCATCATTTGTAGAGATGGGAATGTCTCCATTTGGATGGAAGATTTCCCTTCAGGGACCACGAAAGGACCGCTTTCTGGAATAGATGATCCATGAGGATCAAGATTTCATCTGTTTCATTCCCTTCTTTATCCTTAATGCTTAGAATGGGGACCAGCAGCACATGGTAAAAAATCACTAAATAGTGAAAGACAGAACAAATGAATGAATATCTCTTCTTCCTGTTTTCTGTTCATCTTATTTATCCCCCAAACAATAATGAATAATATGAATAATCAATAATTATGGTGACTCTCACCATTCATATCACAAAACTTCCAGAATTCTTTCTCTCTTTCAGAGTTTGGGAACATTTAAGATGAAAATTAGGCAAGGTAGCATTCAGGGGTTGCTTTGGGATGATTTGTGAGGCAGAAGAGATTGGGAAAAGAATTCAGACTTTGGCTGTAGATACGCTTGAGTTTGGAGTTGGAATGTGTCTCTTTCTTGCTCTGTGACCTTTGGCAAGTTAATTAGTCCCTCTGATTCTCAGTTTTGTCCTTTTAAAATGGGAATAATGCTAGATATCCTATAGGTTTTTGTATTAGACTGTATAGGTAAAGCCTGGCAGAGGACAGAGGAGCTATAAATAGCAATATAGGGATGATATAGTAATAATTGTTACTTGTACTATCAATACTATTATAATACTTACTATCATTAATTCTTTCTTACACTGACTACCAAAGGAATTAATTCTTTGTGGACTGAAACATTTTGTGACAGAAATTGCTGAGGATTTGGAGGGTTCTGGTAGCTAGCTGTATTGTTGTCATTTAGTTGCTAAGTCATAAGATCAAGTCCTCAAATGTTAAGTGCTCTTCATCTGTTCTTCTGCTCCTGATTTTCACAATTATTATTGTGTATTTTAATTGCCAATTTGTTAAATACAGTAAGATCCTTGAAGGTGGGGGTTATTGCTTATTTATCTTTGTCTCCTTATCACCTAGAAGAGCACCTGCTACATGGCAGACACCCAGTAAATATTTACAGAACTAATACTGAATAAACAAGATCATGTAGCTCAATGTTAAAGAATTGCAACTTGAAAGACAGCAACAGGAAGACCTATGGGAAGGACACACCTTGGAAGGAATTGAGTTTAGGGAGTTAACTCATGGGATAATGTCTCAGGAGAGGACAGAAATTTGGTGAGGTGGATTGGCAGAAATTTTGAGAAATTTTAGTGAGTTATAGGATTAGATAATCCAGATTTCATTGGGCAGAACTTAACAATCATTTCAGTGAACTAACAACAAATGGTTGACTGGATTGATGAGTTAATTGGTCAGTTCAATGAAATAGTACAATTGGCTGTAAACCTTAGACGGTAATACTCAGTAATGGTCTAGTAAATGCCCCTCAATATTCTTAAAATAAGGAACAGTTAAGAAGAGTATTACATCTAGTTCATTACCAAGTCATTCTTTTTGGAAAATTCTCACTTATTGCCTCTATGAATATACCATCTATGCCATTTCCTCCTTTTTTTTCCTCTTAAACCGAGATGATAGAGCCAGGGTATGCAAACTTTTCTGTAGAGTTAGTAAATATAAATCAGCTATGTGGGCCATTCTGCTCTTGTTGAAACTATTCAATTCTATTGTAGAAATTATTCAGTTCTATTGTAGCCTGAAAGCCTAAACAATAGGTAAATAGATACATATAGCTGTATTACAGTAAAGCTTTATTTATGGATCCTGAATTGAATTTTCACAGTTTTCATGAATCACAAAATATTAGTTTTCTTTTGATTTTTCATAATCATTGAGAACTGTAAAAATCACTTTTGACTCATAGCCAGAAGGCTGGATTTGGCCTCTGGGTCATAGTTTGCTGACTCCTGGTTTAGAGCATATCAGTCTAGAATCCATATCTCATAGCTGTTCTTTCTGGTCACTTTGGTTTCTCTGTGCTTTGATATAGATAAAGTCCTCTATAATATCTTCTAATTTCAGAATTCTGTTCTTGATTGGGTCCAGTCTAGATTTTAACTTGTCTATATGAGTTTCTTCAATAATATTAATGATTTATATATTTTACTTCCAAGATTTCTAATTGGTTCTTTTTCAGACCCACATGTTCTTATATTATTTCTGCCTGTTCCTGTTTCACATTTTTGTTTTCGTTTAAACAAATACTATTATTTAATTTTCAATTAAATTTCTTCAACCTACTTATTTAAAGTCTTTGTCATGCTCTTCTATATAATCAGTTTTATCTAGCATGAATTCACATTTCTGGTGCTAATCTTTTCAGATGTATTTCTTAACCATAGATTATGCTAAATATTCAGAATTTTATTATATAAGCTTATTTTGATTGGGTCATATTTTCTCTCCCTCAATGATCCCCTCTCCTTATCTAGTGGATTTGTAATTGCCTCTGCCTCCCCTTTTGTTCCCTCCTCCCTAAGTTCAAGATCAGATCTCACAATAATAACATTTTATACTTCTCCTTAAGATGAAGTCCCTGGAGAAGGAAATGGCAACCTACTCCAGTATTCTTGTCTGGAGAATTCCATGTACAAAGGAGCCTGGCAGGCTATAGTCCATGGGGTCACAAAGAGTCAGACATGACTGAGTGACTAACACTTAGGATGATATAGGAATGTGGCACATATAGACACTGAGTCAGAGGGTGGCTTAGCTCAGTCCTTATTAATGAAACTGAATATGTCTTTACCCTACTGCTTATATCCACAGCCACAGAACCAGGAAAAATAGGGCAGTAGTCTCCCATCTACAACTTCAGTTTCATTTCATCAGTAGGGGACCTTTAGCTTAGTCCCTAATTTCAGTTTCTCATTTTATATGGAGCTGAATTTCTAGCTCCAGTGTTTGCTTCCAGACCTGGAACCCAGTTGACCAGTTGCTCCAGCCAGCTTCCTCTCTCTGCATTTCTGGTTCTGAAGTGTTTAACTTTTGAGTTCAGTTATTGCTCTGTATTATTTCAGCAGATTTGGAGAGAGGGATTCCATTAAAAGGTTGTTACTCTTCACTATCTTGACTTATACTATATTATAAGAATATAAATAAATTTACTTATATACCCTTTGGTTAGCTGCTAGAATGTAAGCAGCTTGAGAATAGGGCCCCTGTCTATCCTGTTGACCACTTTATTGCTAGTGCTAAGCACAGAGTAGTTGCTAAATTAATGTTTATGGAAAGAATAGTGATATAGATAACAACATATGAATGACTTGTCTATACATATACATAAAATCAAATTTTATTCTTTGTGCAAGTTGCAATTTTATTTGATGACAAGTATAATTAGCACCATATCCACCTATCCATTTATTCTATGTATTCAGTGCTTGTAGGAGATATTTTTGGAAGTCAGGTATGGCATGTATTCATAAGTTATTCTTCTGCCTCCTATTAGCATTAGTCTTTGCACCTGTGAGCAAAAATAAATAGAACTTTATAAATACCCAATATTATCATCTCTTTTATTATAGCATTATTATGCTTCCAGTGATATCAGCTATAAGATAAAAATAAAGAGAATTGAATCAATGACAGAAGCTTTTATTGATGCCCTGTTGGTCTGCTCTTGCCATATGGGAGGCTTATACCAGTACACCACTGAAGTGGTGTTGTGAAGTTGCTTTCTGCTTTAGTTCAGAAGTATTTGTGGAGCATACATAGCTAAGTCCTGACCTTCTAGTCTCCTATTAAGGTAGGATAGTAGGTAGGGTCTAACAGTCCTTACTGTCCATTTGGATAAATGATCTCTAGTCATCTCCATGGGATTGTCAGCTCTGTGGGCTTGTAGGAACTAGAAGGCTAGTAGACTGGCCAGGAAAGACTGTACATTAATAAGTGTAAGACTCTTAGGTCCCTTCTTTGTCTAATTTGATAAGGATCTGAAGACAACAGCTCTCTTTGAATCCCAGAGAATAAGGACTTGCCACTTCTGCTGAGATCTTCCCAGCAAGTTGAGAGCCAGCTGCAATCTTGGGGAAGGGATATAATCTGTCTAGTGCTGTGTCTCTGTTGGAAGTGTGTGGGGCTTGTTGAGTCTGTCATAGGGAGATTTATCTAACAGGAGGCAGTGAATATGTGTTTGGTATCATTATTAAGAGCTAGTTTGCTCCCATCCCAAGCCATGCTAAGTGCTGGAGAACAATTTATATTGCCAGCTAGAATAGTAATATCACAAGCTTACTGAGATGACAGAGTAATCTTGTTAGCTAGACTACTTTTCTATATTGAAAACATAAAGTATTCTGCATCAAATCATATAATCTACATTTTCCCTTTCTCTCTTTAATTTGATTATGAACTATTACTGTGCTTTGCCATAAAATATGAAAGTTTTACATTTTGATAGTTTTTCAAATGCTGATTTTACTTTCTGTGCAAATACTTCATATCTTTCTAGCATAATTATTTAGCAGCCTTTTCGGGTTAATTATTGTCATTAACAATATGAGTCCTATGAGGGAATATCAATTAAAATATGCACAGCTGAACTTTCAAATGAGTAAATAATTTAGTTTTGGAGAATGACTGGAAACAGCAGGGTAACAGTCAAAAGGGGAACAATTATTTTAATGCTTATTTGACAAATGAGTCATTTTTACAGCAAATTAGATTCTTATCATAGCACCCCTACTGGTTGCCACAGGAAAGCTGTTAACATGAGTTTTTAAAATAAAAGCTGTTAAGTTATGCATGCAAAGTTAAGGAAATCATTTGTATGAAGAAAAGGTGATTAGGCTATGCATTGTTAGCTGATGGAATACTGCCACTGGGATCTAATTAGGGCCATAAATCACACAAAATGATGTGTGTATATAGGGCTTGAAGCATCCGAGTGATACATGCCATTGACAGTGAGATGGATGATTCGCCCACCCTGACTTTGATCGCTGTCCTTGTCTTTGTGCCAACCAAACCCTAAAGTCCTACTTAATGCAGAGTGGAGTTGGGGCCTGAGCCACAGGAGCTTACCATTGTAAAGGATGCCGGGGAAATTCCAAATGGACTTCCATTTTTTTTTCATTAGGAAAAAGCTCAGGAGAAACAGGATGGTGGCCTTTATGGTAAATAGCCTTGAGATGAGTTCCAGTCTGTATTTTGTCAATTTCACTTAGTTAAAAAATTTTTTAAACTCAGTGATTCCAGAAGAAAAGAAGGGAGGGAGGGAGAGAGAGGGGAAGGAAGGAAGGAAAAAAAGAAGGGAAGGGGGAGGACACATTTATAAAAACCACATATTGTTTCTAAGATACATATAGTGTCTACTCCAAGCCCCATAGGGCTCAGCCGAGGGTTGAGGCAAAGCCTGATTGTAGACTTCTGGAGTTCTGAAACCAGATAAACACACTCATCATTTCCCTAATTCTCTTGCTTGGTGTTTTTGAACTGAATTGCTTTCCTGAATCCGCTTACACCATCATCCCACGGACCTCTTTGTACTGGCCTCAGAATTGATACCACATTCCTCAGCCTGAATGGGAAGTTGCCCCCTCTCTGTCCCAGATGGAGTAAACTGGATCAAGGCAGCCTACCAGTCACAAAAATCAGACCCCAAGAAATGGTCTAGGAAAACAGATTCTGAGATATGATCTAGGCTATTTCCAGGTCTGCTGTATCAGCATCACTGGGAAATGGCTAGAATTGCAAATTCTTGGACTGTACCCCAGATCTACTGAGTCAGAATCTCTGGGGTTTGGGCCCAGCAATCTGTGTTTTCACCAGTTCTTGGGGTGACTCTGATACATGCTTAATTTTGAGAAGCACTGAGCTAGGCTAGAGCCTGGAAGAACCAATCTGATACCTAGTTCTTTCACGTGATTCTGAACATGATTTCAAGAAGTCTCCAGGGAGTTAAGAGCCCTTGTAAGACACCAACGCTAGTACCTTCCCCTCCCTGCTGCCATTCATTGTTAACTACAGGTGTGACCTTGTACTTTCAACTTGATATTTTCAGGGTCTTGGTTTTTCATGGGTAAGTGCGAGTGAAACATTGCCTAAGGGAAGCAGGAATTTAGACAGATTAACTTGTAAATTAACTGCCAGTTCTTGATCTCTAATTTTTAAAGACTTGTTTAAAGATTAAAACAAGAGAGAATATATATCAAGATATGCTTTCATTACAGGTTTCTGGAATTCTTTCAAAATTGTCACTTCCGAACTGTCTCCCCTTGCGCACCTTTTGTAGAGAGATCGAAATCTCAGGCTCTGAACTCTGGTGAGCATCTTCTTAGTGTCTGAACTTCGGCTCTGAAGAATCCACTTTCAGCTTTTCAAGAGCTTTTAGCCTCAGAAAAACTGTCCCTGTTTCTCTGTATTACCACACCCAGTGGGATTCTGACTTCATCCCTTTCTCATCACTGAGAAATACAATGTTTGTGTCTGTCTTGACATTCTGTCCAAATCACGTTCTTTTAAGTGTCTTTATGTCCCACCTAATGCTGAGTGTTTTCCTTGAACCTCATTGATGGAATGAACTTCTGCACTCAAAAAGTTCACCAAACCAGTTCTGCAGAAGTTTGTGGCTTCTTGGTATGGAGGTGGGAGGCAGGAGGGGACATTGGAGGTCAGGTGGGGGTATATCACAATTTTAGCAACTACTTATTATGGGCATGCTCCAGAAGGTGAGTTGGATATTCACATTTTAGAAATGCCATGTTTACGTGCTTCTCCCACTGGGAAAAATTTAGGAGTGTCTAGCTCCAGTCTGAGCTTCCCAGGTGGCTCAATAGTAAAGAATCCGCCTACGAATGCAGGAGATGGAGAATTGATCTCTAGGTGGGGAAGATCCCCTGGAGAAGGAAATGGAAACCCATTCTAGTATTCTTGCCTGGGAAATGCTGTGGACAGAGGAGCCTGGCGAGCTGCAGTCCATGGGGGTCACAAAAGAGTTAGACACGGCTTACCGACTAAACAACAGCAACAAAGCTCCTGTCCAATTAGGTCTTGAATAAGGTCATCAAGGTCATCTTTAGTGAGACTTCCAGGAAGTACTGCTCCCCTCACATGACTTCTCTATGGTGATCACAGTCTATGGGGTTGCAAAGCGTCGGACACTACTCTCTAGCACACATGAGGAAAGAACTTTTTTTATATATTAATATATCATTTAATTAAAAATTTTTTTATTTTATATTAGAGTATAGTTGATTAACAATGTTGTGTTAGTTTCAGGTGTACAGCAAAGTGATTCAGTTATACATATACAAGTTTCTCAGATCAGTTCAGTTCAGTTCAGTCACTCAGTTGAGTCTAACACTTTTCGACCCCATGGACTGCAGCACACCAGGCTTCCTTGTCCATCACCAACTCCCAGAGTTTACTCAAACTCATGTCCATTAAGTCGGTGATGCCATCCACCCATTCAACTTCTGTCGTTCCCTTCTCCTCCTGCCTTCAATCTATCCCAGCATCAGGGTCTTTTCCAATGAGTCAGTTCTTCGCATCAGGTGGCCAAAGTATTGGAGTTTTAGCTTCAGCATTAGTCCTTCCAGTGAATATTCAGGACTCATTTCCTTTAGGATGGACTGGTTGGATCTCCTTGCAGTCCAAGGGACTCTTAAGAGTCTTCTCCAACACGACAGTTCAAAAGCATCAATTCTTTGGTGCTCAGCTTTCTTTATAGTCCAACTCTCACATCCATATGTGACTACTGGAAAAACCACAGCCTTGACTAGACAGACCTTTGTTGGCAAAGTAATGTCTCTGATTTTTAATAAGCTGTCTAGGTTAGTCATAACTTTACTTCCAAGGAGCAAGCGTCTTTTAATTTCATGGCTGCAATCACCATCTTCAGTGATTTGGGAGCCTCCAAAAATAAAGTCTCTCACTGTTTCCATTGTTTCCCCATCTATTTGTCATGAAGTGATGGGACAAGATGCCATGATCTTAGTTTTCTGAATATTGAGTTTTAAGCCAACTTTTTCACTCTCCACTTTCACTTTCAAGAGGCTTTTTAGTTCCTCTTCACTTTCTGCCATAAGGGTGGTGTCATCTGCATATCTGAGGTTATTGATATTTCTCCCGGATATCTTGATTCCAGCTTGTGCTTCCTCCAGCCCAGCGTTTCTCATGATGTACTCTGCATAAAAGTTAAATAAGCAGGGAGACAATATACAGCCTTGACATATTCCTTTTCCTATTTGGAACCAGTCTGTTGTTCCATGTCCAGTTCTAACTGTTGCTTCTTAAACTGCATACAGATTCCTCAGGAGGCAGGTCAGGTGGCCTGGTATTCCCATCTCTTGAAGAATTTTCCACAGTTTGTTGTGATGCACACAGTCAAAGGCTTTGGCATAGTCAATAAAGCAGAAATAGATGTTTTTCTGGAACTCTCTTGCTTTTTTGATGATCCAAGGGATGTTGGCAATTTGATCTCTGGTTCCTCTGCCTTTTCTAAATCCAGCTTGAACATCTGGAAGTTCATGGTACCTACTGTTGAAGCATGGCTTGGAGAATTTTGAGCACTACTTTGCTAGCATGTGAGATGAGTGCAATTGTGTGGTAGTTTGAGCATTCTTTGGCATTGCCTTTCTTTGGGATTGGAATGAAAACTGACCTTTTCCAGTCCTGGGGCCACATACAAGTATCTATTCTTTTTCAAATTCTTTTCCCATTTAAGTTATTACAGAATATTGAGCAGAGTCCCAGGAGCTATACAGGAGGTCCTTGTTGGTTATCTGTTTTAATTGCAAGAGGGTCCACTTACACTGGGCAACTGCCCAGGTGGCACTAGTGGTGAAGAACCCACCTGCCAGTGCAGGAGATGTGAGAGATGAGGGTTCGAGTCCTGGGTCTGGAAGCTCCTCTGGAGAAGGACATGGCAGCCCACTCCAGTGTTCTTGCCTGGAGAATCCCATGGACAGAGGAGCCTGACGGGCTACAGTCTATGGGGTTGCAACGAGTCGGACACGATAAAGCAACTTAGCACGCCTGCACCTGAGAGTGTCCTAGGAGTCCAGAGGACTGAATGTAGTTTGGAGTAAAGGAAAGCAGGTCCACTGGTTGACCCTCATTTCAGATGAGCCAGATTTATGAGTTAAGCCCATCATTTCTAAATAAGAATCAGACTTCATTCCTATTTGTAAGTTTGCACTGGCTGGTCCCTTTAGATCCTGGGAACTAGATTCACATAGTTTTCTGGAACACTGCTTTCATAATCCAAAACACAGCACATCATGTCCCCCATACTTTGTGGAAAGATGAGACTCAGAGTCAGTTGAATGTCCCTCCAGCTCTTAAATCACTTTCTTTCATCACCTTCTCCCTTCCTCTAGCTCTTACTTGTTCTCAGGCTTTTTCAGAGCCTTGCCAGCCAGAACCTTCACTGGTATGCCATAATTAGCCCTACTCCCCTTACTTAACCATTATCTCCTCATCAATCAAAACTTACCTGTCTTGCACGCCTTTTCCTCAAAGTCCTGATGGGTAACTGAAACCAAGATGACAAATCAATCACCAAGAGATGTCAGTGCCTGATTGTTGTTTGTTGACAACCCACTATCTTAAAGGGACTGTGGCAACAGTCTCCCTGACAATCCAGCAGAGACGAGATTTTCAGCAGGCAAAGACTTTCCTACAATGTCAGAATTATAAGATTCACCATTTGGGCTGCCATATTATTCTAATTGATAGACTGTTCTTTGCTGGTTTTGTTACTTGCTGGATTGTTGTTCTTCAGTTGCTCAGTCGTGTCTGACTCTTTGCAACCCCATGGACTGCAGCACACCAGGCTTCCCTGTGGCATCACCAACTCCTGGAGCTTGCTCAAACTCACATCCATTGATTCGGGGATGCCATCCAACCATCTCATCCTCGGTCATCCTCTTGTCCTCCTGCCTTCAATCTTTCCCACCATCAGGATCTTTCCTAATGATTCAGTTCTTTGCATCAGGTGGCCAAAGTATTGGAGCTTCAGCTTCAGCATCAGCCCTTCCAATGAATATTCAGGGTTGATTTCCTTTAGGGTTGACTGGTTTGATCTCCTTGCAGTCCAAGGGACTCTCAAGAGTCTTCTCCAACACCACAGTTCAAAAGCACCAATTCTTCGGCACTCATCCTTCTTTATGGTTCAACTCTCACATCCATACATGACTGCTGGAAAAAACATAGCTCTGACTATACAAACCTTTGTTGGCAAAGTAGTCTCTGCATTTTAATATGCTGTCTAGGTTTGTCATAGCTTATCTTCCAAGGAACAAGCGTCTTTTAATTTCATGGCTGCAGTCACCATTTGCAGTGATTTTGGATCCCAAGAAAATAAAGTCTGTCACTGTTTCTGTTGTTTCCCTATCTATTTGCCTTGAAGTGATGGGACTGGATGACGTGATCTTAGGTTTTTGATTGTTGAGTTTTAAGCCACCTTTTCACTCTCCTCTTTTACCCTCCTCAAGAGGCTTTTTAGTTCCTCTTCGTTTTCTGCCTTAAGGGTGGTGTCATCTGTGTTTCTGAGATTATTGGTATTTCTCCTGGGAATCTTGATTCCCACTTGTGCTTCATCCAGCCCAGCATTTCGCATGATGTACTCTTCATATCAGTTAAATAACTTGTGGGATGGCACCTGTTTTAATGTAAGATCATTGCATTAAATGTGGTCATGACATTGAAAGATGTCAGAGCACCCTCTGAGTAGCTCCATGGCCATTGGAGATTCACATTGACAATGCCTCTGTACATTGCTTCTGATTTTCCATGTATGTGACATTTGGGGGAGTAGAGGGGAGTTCTTGATTTGGTACTCTGGGAAAAGTGGGAGGTCATCCATCTTTCTAATATGTATGGCATCTCTCACTGATTTTTGAAGTATCATTCATATGTATGGAACAAGTGGATTCATTAGACATTTCAAAATTTGTAGCAAATAGCTGTGAGAATGGACTAGGAATAGAAGATGAATGAAAATTAATTATAGGGCATTGAAAGGGCCATTTTTTTACCCTTTTCAATTGATCATCAATCAATCATTCAAATAGTTCTTTCTTCTTGATTGAATACTCATTTTACAAAACTCAAAGTGATGAGGTAAGCCTTGGTGAAAACTAGAATGAAGGGTCAGACACTGTCCTGGCCCCTACAGATCTCACAGTATGATCAGTGGAAGGATTCCCAGAGTGTCATATAAGCTGGAGCATAAGAGGGGTGGGCACTCACCAGAGGCATCTGGAATGCTTTTCCAAAGTATAGTTGCCTGGGCATCACCCTTTATCTTTTGGATAAAGTAAACAGAAGCAAAGCCACCTTGACATCTTCACTTTGAAAGCACCTCCCCAGGTAATTCTGATGCACACCTTGGTTTAGGGTCCCTTGGGTTAATGAGTCATATGAAAGCTTAAATTGAAGCATGGATCATAGGGAAGACTATCGAGTGCCAGGCGAGGGTGAGTGGAGGGCAGATGAGAGCACCACAGTTGGAATGGTCTGAGGACCTCAGAGATGAAGAATCTGAGTTAGGCTTTGAAGGACAGGTAGGTTTTGCACAGAACCAAATAGGAGAACAGTGTTTCTTTACCTATTTATCAGTCATCATATTTCTCAAACTTGTTGAATCATTAAGATCACATTTTATGCTTGTGAAAAGGCAAATCCACAAACCCAGTGCTAAAGGATCACGTTTTCTTGGAGTGGATCCTGGGAAATTGTATTTTAAACAATTGCCCAGGTAATTCCAGTAATTAAACAATTTTGTCAAATACTGTACTATATCTTGACTTTAGGAATCTCATTGGGCTTTTCAAATGGTGTTTCTGAAGCAGGATGTAAAACAGTATGGTACCAGTGCTTCACTTGAGAGTGGTGAAGGATAATGATGGGAAGGTTGTTAAAGTTCACAGTATGGTGAGCCTTCCATGCCAGTTCATACATTTTTTTATTTAATAACTATGAGAGTGACTTTCAACTTCATTGAGTAGGGGAAACCCAAGATAATATATTATTTGCAATGAAAGTTGCAAATCTAGTCTGATAGAGATCCCAAGAGAAGAAGTGGAGTGGGGGAGAAAGAAGCCTAAATCAGTGCAGGGAACTTTTGGTTTTATGCATCTGTGTATCTGTGCATCTACCTATCTATTTATTTTTGAGGATTCCACTGCTTCTATTGGTGTTGGAGAAAACTCTTGAGAGTCCCTTGGACTGCAAGGAGATCCAATCAGTCCATTCTAAAGGAGATCAGTCCTGGGTGTTCATTGGTAGGACTGATGTTGAAGCTGAAGCTCCAGTACTTTGGCCACCTGATACGAAGAGCTGACTCATTTGAAAAGACCCTGATGCTGGCAAATATTGGGAGCAGGAGGAGAAGGGGACAACAGAGGATGAGATGGTTAGATGGCATCACCGACTCAATGGACATGGGTTTGGGTGGACTCCTGGAGTTGGTGATGGACAGGGAGGCCTGGTGTGCTGCAGTTCATGGGTTCTCAGAGTTGGACACGACTGAGCGACTGAACTGAACTGAACGCTTTTATTAATTTTTAAGTTAATTGTTATTGGAGTATAGTTGTTTTCAATGTTGTTAGTTTCTGCTGCACAGCAAAATAAATCAGCTATACATACACATATATCCTCTCCCTTTTGGGTTTTCTTCCCGTTCAGATCACTACAGAGTATTAAGCAGAGTTCCCTGTGCTATACAGTATGTTCTTCTTAGTTATCCATTTTATGCATAGTATCAATATGTATATGTGTCAACTCCAGTCTCCCAGTTCATCTCATCTCCCCTTTCCCCCAGTATCCATACATTTGTTTTCTACATCTGTGCCTCTGTTTCTGCTTTGCAAATAAGATTATACCATTTTTCTAGATTCCACATATATGCATTAAAATATGGTCTTTATCTCTCTGTTTCTGACTTACTTCACTCTGTAACATTCTCTAGGGTCATTCACATCTCTGCTAATGACCTAATTCCATTTCTTTTTATGGCTAAGTAATATTCCATTGTATAAATGTACCACAGCTTCTTTATCCATTCATCTGTTGATGGACATTGATGTCGTTCCATGTCCTGGCTATTGTAAATCGTGTTGCTGTGAACACTGGGGTGCATGTATCTTTTTGAATTATGGTTTTCTCTGGGTATATGCCCAGTAATGAGATTGCTGGGTTGCATGGTACCTGTACTTTCAGTTTTTAAAGGTCCATACTGCTTTTCATAGTGACTGTATCAGTTTACACTCCCGCCAACTGTGCATGAAGGGGAACCTTTTGTTTTAGTGTGAAGATCCCAGGAAAGTTGTACAATGCAAGCTGGGACTTCCACACAGCGGGTCCTCAGTGGGATAGAATAGCACAGTTGCTTTCATTTGCCATATCATGGAGAGGCCTACGGGGGTCTGGGCATAGTAGAAAACTCTGAGTTGTGCTCCAGGAAAGGAATCCTGCTCTTCTATTTCTACCCCTTTTATAGATACTTTGGGAGTGGGGAGCCTTTGACCAAGCATATGAAAATGGGAGTGGTCATGAGGGTATCCTGCAAGAGAGGAGAGACCCCATACAGCCTGTGCCAGCTGCTAGAGGACTGGCACAGCTGTGCCAGGAGCTCGTGGAGACCTAGTGGGATGGTGAGACTTCTGAGAGCAGAAGCCAGTGCCCTCGCCAGCTCTTTGCCAGGCAGGCAGAAAAGAGCTGCCAGAATCAGCCAGGTAAGCCTAATTATTCCTCCCCGAACACTCACCCAAGGTTGGGAGGGCTGGAAGTGGAGGGTGTACTTTTTCTCTAAAGCCTGTCCTTAATCTAAATGTTGTGTAATTCGGTAAAGGAACAATTAAGGAATAAAAATTTCCAGAAAGTCATTCAGTGAAAGTCTCTTCTCCCTCTTACATCATGGGTGTTTCAACAGGTAGGATGGTCTATGAGAAATTTTAATCAGAAGAGGCCACACCTTCAAGTAAGCCACTCTTTAAATTCTTTTCCAGGCAAACTCATCACTCTGTAAATAAACCTGTAGTTGCATTTACATAAAAGTATTTAGTATGTTAGCATCTCCTCTGAAGATTGGGGCAAAAGAAAATAGATGGGATCTCTTTCTGTCAGTTAGGGTTGTGTTCATCTGCATGCTACAGAAAGCTAGGTTTTGGTGGCTTAAACAGATGAGGAGTTTGTTTTTCTCTCATAACAATAAAGTCAGAGGTAGGTAATTGCAGAAGCTAATTGAGAGGCTCAACAATGTCAAGGCTGACACTTCTGGGGTCCTCTTGGTTGGCATTTCTCTTGTGGTTCATGGCAGTTCAGCCACATGAGTGTTCAAGGCAGGAAGAGGGTATAGCCAGAAGAGGTACATGAGATGCAGCTGTCTCTTTCTCAGGACAATAAAAGCATTAAAGAAACCCCTTGCTCTGACTCAGCATACCTCTGACCATTGACCTACACCTGGGCACATGGTCACCCCTTAACTTTAATGGAAATTGAGAAAATGAGTCATTTCTCCTTCCAGCCTTTGCAGAGAAGATTGGCAGGAGAGAAGGGGGTTGGAAATTACTTCAGGGTTGTCAAGTATCTATGTCTGCCTTACTACCACTCAGGCTCATTAAATTAGAGCCTCGCATTAGGATCAGTCAAGGGAGCTTTAAAGATCCAGATGCCCAGACCACACCCCAGACCGATTCCATCCAGGTCTGTGGGAGTGAGACCTAGTGGGACCCAGGCAGCAGTATTTTTGCAGATCAGTTCAGAATGCAAAGTTGAGAACAGCTGATGTAGCTGACTCTCCAGGACCTTTTGGAATAACTTCTTCAGGTAATATTTATTTATTTATCCAGAAGTCTCTACTGAGTGTCCCCTATGTTTATGGATACAGGAGAATCCATACAGGGAATGGATTTATGCTTTATGCTTTTTGATTACTTCCAGTACCTCTGATAGTAACCATACTATCATACTTTACAATGAAAAGAAAGCACTTTCTGTTTTAAACTCTATACCACAGGGACTTCCCTCACAGTCTAGTGGTTAAGACTTCACCTTCCAATTCAGGGGGTGTGGGTTGGATCCCAGGTCAGGGAGCTCAGATCGCACATGCCTTGTGGCCAAAAAACCAAAACATAAAAGAAAAACAGTATTGTAACAGATTCAATAAAGTCTTTTTAAATGGTCCACATTTTAAAAAATAATCTTAAAAAAAATAAATTTTAGATTAAGACTATGGGACAGTATTATTTCAGTTTAAAATCCAGAGAAGCCTGATAGTCGAGAAGGTGAAGGGAGTTGCTGCAAGTCTCTCAGCTTTGAGCTGGTGTGTGGTGGATGGCTGAGGTGTCAGTGGAAAAGAAGTTTTCAGTCTTTACATTCAGTGCTCTGTCCCCTGGAGGAAAAACCCACATATATTCTATAGCTGAGTGATCATGCAAACTGAAACACCTTTTGCAAATGTGCCCAAAGTGAGGGGTACAGGAATATAGCATATGTTGATTGACCGATTAGTATCTAAAAACTGATTTCTCAGTGCTGTATTGCATGCAGTCACACATTAGATCTTTCTGACAAGACTCTTCACCAGGTACTGTTATCTCTACATTACTTTCAGGGAAACTAGAGGCTTAGCTACGTGTCTAAAGTCATAAGGTTAGTAGGAAGAGGAGATAAGATTCCAATCCTTGCATCTGGTTCCAAACCTGTGCTTTTAAGCTCTGAGCTGCCTTGTGTGGTTGAGCAGGTTTTTCACTGCATAAAGGGGCCCGGCTGGGAGGGCAAGTGGGAGCTGAAATTCAGTTCCAGCTTAGTTCACCAAGCCTCCACCCCAGCATGGGGCTGTGTGTTCTCACGGGAATTACATGTTTCTGTAACTCCTGTGCAGATAACCTGTAGACTATACGTGTTCCAGTCTTAATCACTATTTATTGCCTTTTCTCAACACAGCTTCACTTCACTTATTCGTCTGACTGTGTTAGTGGTTCAGTGGTAGAATTCTCGCCTGCCATTCATTTGTCTGGTCACTCATTCACAAATATCTATAGAAGGTCTTCAGTGCGGGGCAGTCTCTAGGAGACACTGACCAATACACACTTCAGGCCTTCCCTGCCCATATGTGTGCATATTTCTCATTAGAATTTATTCACACCAAGGGTGTGATTCCAGGAATTTAAAAATAATTTTTCTTTTTAACTGAAGCAATTATCTAGAAATCAGATAGTTCAAAAAAAATTATGAAATGCTCTAATCTGCCAGCCTGCCCACCCCTACCCTACCAGCTCTATCAAAGGTTCCTTTCTGGTTTTATTCTTGCTGATTCACCAAATATCCTGTGCCTTGAAAATGCTATCAAGCTGTCCACTGTGGTCCTCTTTGGCCAAGGGAGACAAATGAGGTTGAATTAGAATACATAGTTCCGGCTTCTCTCATGTAGGTAAAGTCTCAGAAACTTTAGCATACTGAGTTTTACTGCAACATTCTCTCTGTCCTTTTCTTTGCCTCATTTTTCCTCTCTCTTTTTCTCTATCACTGCTATGCCCTTTGTACCTGGCATGATGTCTGAAACACAGTAGGCATTTAATAAATACTTTTGAATGAACGAAGGAAGGGATATCAGTTATGCCTACTGTTTACATGTTGTTGTTGTTCAGTCACTCAGTTGTGTCCAATTCTTTGTGATCCCATGGACTGAAGCACTCCAGGCCTCCCTTTCCCTCCTCATCTCCTGGAGTTTGCCCAAGTTCATGTTCATTGCATCAGTGATGCCATCCAGCCATCTCATCTTCTGACACCCTCTTCTCCTTCTGCCCTCAATCTTTCCCAGCATCAGGGACTTTTCCAATGAATCGTCTGTTTGCATCAGATGACCAGAATACTAGAGCTTCAGCCTCAGCATCAGTCCTTCCAGTGGATATTCAGGGTTGATCTCCCTTAAGATTGACTGGTTTGATCTCCTTGCTGTCCAAGGGACTTTCAGGAGTCTTCTCCAGCACCACAGTTTGAAGGCATCGATTCTTTGGTGTTCTGACCTGGCAGTTTTGAAAGTGCTTTTCACTTAATGTCATCCAGTCTTAGTAACAAACTATGGAATTAATATTGTTAATATTGAATCATATATATACATATATATGAATCATCACACACACATACATATGGAAAGTGAAAGTATTAGTCAGTCGTGTCTGACTCTTTGTGACCCTATGAAGTGTAGCCCACCAGGCTTCTCTGTCCATGGGATTTTCCAGGCAAGAATACTGCAATGGGTTACCATTCCCTTCTCCAGGGAATTTTCCCGATCCAGGGTTCAAACCCAGGCCTCCTGCAATGCAGGCAGATTGTTTACCATCTGAACCACCAGGGGAATTGTGTTTAAATGACATAAAATAACCTACTCAGATGGTGGACAAGTACCTGAAGCCACCCTTCTCTGAAAACAACTAAATATACTGAGTAAAATCTTAAGATAGCTTTTTATAGTTTTTCCACACTTTTGCAAGAAAGTAAGGACTACTCCAGCCTAGAACTAGATGAAGGTAGGAGCCCGGTTACCACCGTGAGGACATTTTCTTGGTCAAACTGAGCATCAATTTTTTAAAGTTTCCTGGAGTTTGAAGTTTGGAAGACAAAGTTCAGGTAGAGAATATAAAAGAAGACCCTCACGAAATCTGGGGCTCTGTGGGGCTATATCCATAGTACAAGGGTAAATTAAAAATAAAACTAAGAGGCCCTCGTTTCACTCAGGGACCTCAAGGAAAATTGTGTCAACCTTGGCAATGAACTAAAGGGAGAAAATATTCCTTAAAAATTGATAATCATAAGCCATTACCTAGGTGGCCTAAAATATCTCAAGCTGATAAATTTCTTTAATGTTTTCCACAATTGGTAATGTCTCCATTCACTGACAGAAGCAAACACAAGTATCTTTTTAAGAAATACCACATCCATCTTAGGCCTTAAAGAATTTTCACATTCTAAGGGAAATTAGCTTTTGATAATAAAAATCCTTAAACATACAAAAAAATGAGACACCATTTGCAACAGCCAGCAGAAACAACAGATAACAAAATAAGACCTTAAAAACCTTAGGTTTTGGAAAGGTCAACCACAGAATATAGACTACTATGTTTTATAAAGTGGAGTAAAATATGAGTAAGGAGCACTCAAATTAGTAGAAAGAATTCCTAGAAATAAAGAATATGATAATATCCTAGTGACCATTTAATGTTATAACAGTGATGTGTTTTATGACATTTCTGTTTTAAAAGCCTTAATCTGTGTAAACAATTCTGTTGATATATTTGCATAAGGCAGTTCTATTTCTCTTTTCTTAGCATTTCTATGTGAATATCAATTTATACACAGCCATGGTACTCTGAGTTTTAGGGACCAGTCACAGTGAGGACTGATGCATATTTCTATTTAATGACGTGATAGTATTATCTAAGGTGATTCAGCATATGAATCTTTATTCACTGCTAGGTGGTTATAATAATACCACCTTTGTAGAGTTGCTCTGAGTGTATTGATGAGCAGGTTGCCTATTGGAGTCTCAGACTGACTGTTTCAACCACGTATAAACAGTGTGACCTTGAACAATGTTTTCATTCTCTCTGAGCCTTGATTTCCTTATTTGCAAAAAGAGGTTACTTACAGTACATATGTCATAATGTTGTCGAGGGAGAAAACGAGATCATGCAAGTGCTTTGCACTTAGCTGGCCCAAATCGATGTTGCTTGTGACTGTGAGTATATAGTGTATATAGTCTGGTACATAGGAGGAAATCCATAAATAATTTTCTATTAAGTAGTATTATTCTTAACCAGAAGTTATTTGAATTTATTTGGTTAAGAATGGCATCTGTTCATTTTAAGCTGAAAAGTAGCCTACAGTTTAACTATTCTGTCCCCTCACTTTACAGGCAAAAAAATTCTAGAAATGTGGAGTTTGTATCAGAGGTAGTCTCCCTGGCCTCTGGGTTTGTGCAGATGGTAATGAAGGAGAGAAAAATATGAGCACTTTAAACATTGGTGGGTGAATCAATCCTTTATTCTTCTGTAATAAAAAGACACATTAGTGTTTCAACGGACTTTTTTTTGCTCACAGAGCAGGACTGTCAGTGGGTCTGGCCAGAATTGCTGGAAACAGGGAGTTTGGAGGGGATGCTGAAGGTGGGAGCAGTCGTCTCCTGGGACTAAGAGTGGAAACAGACTGGGTGTGAAGCCAGTCAGCAGAAGAACTGGCAAAGCCAGCACTGAGAAAAGGTTAAACTGAGAAAGGAGAAGTTTATGAGAGACTGAGAAAAGGGAGGTGGAAGTGAAAGGGAGAGGGGCTGGAGGGGGAGAAAAAGTAGAGGAAAAGGAGAGGTTTCAATGTTTTGTATTAGAAGAATAGAATATTGGTGGCTGATTTATTAATGTGACTTTTGAGATCATCTCATTTTCACTCTTTTCTAGAGTTGTGTATATAGTTGTTTTGAGTTTGAATGGATGATGAAATATGTCCCCAAGGCAGTATGGAATATTCCCCCAGTCAAGAAACCAATTTAAGTCTTTTAAAAAATCGCATAACTCTTTGATGAAAAAGATGTCTGTTCTGTGTAAGGGATATTGGTGCCTTCAGAAAACGGTTTCTGATGCTTTCTCTTTTTAAGTATCATTGAGACAGTTTACAAGGCTAAAAGCTCTGAGTGTATTGCTAAGGTAGTTGAGAACTTGATGTAACTAATTAAGTCCCCTAGAAATTAGCTCTGCCAGATGCTCTTATCGGCAATAACTGCTTGGGGAATCAGGAAAGTTGAGACAAAAATGAATAAAGAGGAAACTTAGCTATTTGTAGAGAAATAGAAAAGAAGGCTTATGTGCTCTTGGTGTCACATGAAAAGAAAGGAAGAGTAGGCTTTGAGCACTGAATTCATTGCAAGAGCCTGTATGAGGTGCCTGGAATATCTGTTAGTGATACAGAAAGAGAATATATGGATGTTAGCAAAGCCTAGAGGGCTATTTGGATCTGAGAAAACTCAGATGTTTTTAACAAATTGCTGAGAGGAAATCTTGATACCGAGCTTAGCAATTCAGATAAGGTGATTTAAAAGGCTAAGAATGAGTGAAAAAGGTACTTGGTTGTGACTTAGATGTTCATATCTTGAACAGTTGCTCTAAGATGTAATCCTTGAGATTACCAACTCAAACATAGCTATTGGTGGCCACAGAAGACAATTCTATTTCTACTTAGAGTTTTCATTCTGAAGAATTTTATGCTAGAAGATGAGGAAATATATTATTAGGAGGCTACAAGTTAGCTGTTTTTGATGTATCAATGGTGGGAAAATAAGTTGGTAAAGAGACCTAATAAAGTCTATAAAGAGAAAGATGTTAGTAGAGACCTACTTCTGAATGGCAGGTGAAGCCCCAGGTTTTTGGTTTTGAATCCGGTGGCCACAGCAGGGCCGCCACTTGGTGGCAGCATACTTAAAATATGCCTACTAGATTTTGAGTTGGGGTGATGAATAAAGTTCTTTTAAAAGTTGAAACTATGAAATAAAGCTTATGAAGTGACAAGAAAGTTATAGCAATAGTGCTTGAATGGCTTAAACCCAGCCAAGAAAACAAAGTATCTCTTATGCTACTAAGAATGAACAGAGAGTGGAAGAGATTTTTTTTTTTCTTCTAACCTCTGTCTAATTCTTTAAATTGTGTCTATTTATTTTGGGTTTCTGCCTCAGATTTTTCATTATGTACGTCTGTAGCCCCCATATTTGAGTTATTTTTAAAAAGTTGTCACTTTCCTTCCCTTTTGGGGGAGTAGAGAAAAAAAAACAAAACTTGACTTATGATTAATTAACCTTTTGTAGATCAGAGAAATTATTCTCTTGTTTGGCTCTTTGATCACTGGATCACAGAACTTAAGTGAGGGAAAAATATGGATATTTACTCAACTGTACTCTAGAGAGGAAGACAATTTCAATGTCAGAGATGTTTTTTGTTTGGTAGCTTGTTTTTGTTTCTTCTTAATATGAAAATTTGTGAGTTAAACTAAATGAACTACTGGCTTGTTTTGGGCTTAGCTCAATGAAGATTTTGTTGTTTTGGATTTGTCCAGTTCAGTGATATGAGAAAATATGTAAGATCAATACTGACTGAACCAAGGTATGGCACTGGGTCTAAACTTTGGGCAAAAAATATATTTCAGTTGATGAAATCACTGATAATGTTGACATTTGTGTTTGCTCATTTTACACTAGTTTTCTGTACCTAGTTTGGTAGATTTTAAGTTCTTCATAGAAATAACAAGTGTTGATAATATGAATATAGAGATATAGACATGTTTAATTTATGATATCTTGAAGTAAATTTTTAAATTTTTGCTTGTATTTATTGGAACATACTCAGCACGTCTCAGTCTTTTTCTGCACTTCATAATACGATGATTTGTAATCCTAGTGTTAATGAGCTCTTCCGGCCCCTTCTCTCTCTTCCACATGAAAACCCGGGGACACAGTGTCCATGCCTGGCACATTGGCAGCCACTTTCTTTCTTCAGGTGGCAACAGGGTCAGGTGGATGAATTCTGTCCACAAATCAAGCATGGAATTATTATCTAGAGCTAATAGTTAATAATTTGTCATGTTATCAGAACCTAGAGTAGCTTCTAAATGAGTATCACACAATGAAGCAAAAACCTGAAGAGTCCCTGTCTGGTCATCTTCTGAGGTTAATAAGCCATTGTGCCTTAGTGCCCGGTGTCCTATAAAATAGAGGGGGGATATTGTTTAAAGCCAGTGAGGTCACTGGCCTCTTCTGCATTTTGAGAAGGGAGGCATACTTCCAATCATTGGGGTCAGGAGTACTGAGACTATGTCTCCCCGCAGCCAGTCCTAACGGGAGCTGGACGGCATGAAGCCTGGAGCAGATACTGCGGGGGATACAGATGCTTTGGGTGTTGCCGGAGTCCAGCCCCAGGGGTGGAGACACTAAGAGAGGGAAATTTTCTGCAAAAATGGAAGACTTTCTTTTTTTCTAAGCAATAAGAGACCAGGGAGACGGGAGGAAAGAGGGGAGTCATGCAGCCTGACCTGAGATTTACTGACAGAGTGACCAAAAAAACCATCCAAGAGAAATAGGGATCTAATATTAAAATATACAGTATTTGCAGTGCTGTCCTGTAAGCATCCCACATCACTGCAGATCTTCAGTAAAATCTCCAACGAGTACATACTCTTTGGGGGAGAGTTTTATTTTTCTTTTTTTTTTTTAGTTTTGTGGCAGTCAGCAACAGTGCTGAGTTTGCTACCAGGGTTGATATAAAGCATGGAGAAAGGACAGCTGTGGAGGCAGGGCTGCTGTGACATTGAGGATGATTGCTTCGTAGGAGCTGGCACTCAGATCAGAAGTGGCAGTGTAAACCCCAGGGAATGTGCAGCCATCTGGGGAAAGACGAGAAATGGAAATCCTGAGCCTCCAGTTAAGACAAAGAGAGAGAGAGAGAGTTTCCACTAGTACATGCCTGTTAGGAGAGGGCCCTCACTGTCCTTGCTTCCCGTTAGGTACCACAGACCAAGAGAAAAAGAGTAACACTTGGGCCTTTCCCTGAAGAAACCATGAACCAAAATGGGAGAATCAATTTAACACATGCAATATGGTAACGATATTTCTTCATATTTTCTGACATGGTAAAAATAGAAAGTGCTGCAGTGGAAGCAACTTGGGAAAAAAACTTAAGTTGGTATCAATATCTTTGTAGCCTTCTTTTAAATAGAATTAGAGTCAGCCAAATGATGGAAAACTTTGTTCAGCACTACAAGTGAAGTTTCACATCTCTGTAGGACATGCCTATTTCCCCATGCTTCCTTAACAATCTAGAAAAGAACATGTGGAATTATCAATAGCTTCCCACTGAGGGTTGATGACTCAGAGCAACTGCCATCTGATACCAACCCAATAATGATACAAAAAGTTAACGTTTGCTTGAAGCTTGATTATGTGAGCATGTTGCAATTACTAGTGTATTTAATTCCCACAAAAATACCTGTGAAGTAGGCACCACTGTTTCCCCATTGGGCAGATGAGGAAACTCAAAAAGGTTAAGTGGACTGTCCGAGGTCACATAGTCAGTTGACAACTAAAATCTATTGGTCAGCTGCCAGGGGCGGAGCTGGCATCAGCCTGTTAGTTGGTCAGTGTCACTGTTTCTTAATGGAGGTGGCACAGCCCTCCAAAGGACATTTGGAGTTTTGTGGGAGCACCTTGTGGTTGTCACAGTGATCAGTGGGCAGGAGCAGCAATGCTGGGACAGCCTTATGCTGTAGAGAACTGGTCCCTATCCTGTGTGCCTTATAAATATCCCATGGATGTTCATGTGGGTAAAACAGTTGCACATGACTAACCAACGAACTGTATTTCTCGACATCGGGAGCTTTTGTGTTCTCAGCCATTTGCTCAGAAGAGGCAAGCATCTGACAGTGTCCTCATGCCTTCCAAGGCAGTTATGTCCTAGCAGTTACACACAGAAATACATATTTATTTTTATATAAAGTACCCATCTTTTGGGCTTCCCTGATAGCTTAGTTGGTAAAGAATCCTCCTGCAGTGCAGGAGACCCCGGCTCAATTCCTGGGTTAGGAAGATCCGCTAGAGAAGGGATAGGCTACTCACTCCAGTATTCTTGAGGTTCCCTTGTGGCTCAGCTGGTAAAGAATCCACCTGCAATGCGGGAGAACTGGGTTCAGTCCCTGGGTTGGGAAGATCCCCTAGAGAAGGAAAAGTTACCCATTCCAGTATTCTGGCCTGGAGAATTCTGTGGACTGTATAGTCCATGGGGTCACAAAGAGTCAGACGGGACTTTCACTGGGACTTTCACTTTCACCCATCTTTAACTTCTCTTTTACATTATAGCTAGGACATTATATTTAAAATTTTGAATTAAATTTATAGGTACATTATTTATCATAAGTTATATTTTAGGGGAAGAAAGTTGTTTCAAAATTTTCTTTGTAAGAAAAGGGTCACGTGGATGTGAGAGATCAAACTAATTGTGGCCATTGAGGTTACCGGTCTCGGATAAGAAGTTGTAAACTGATGGCTCACAAGCCAAATTTAGCCCACAGACATGTTGGGCGTGAGCCACAGAATATGGAGAAAGAGGTTCAAATGTGTTGCCAACATTTAGAACTAGATGTTTCAGAAACCTCCATTTCTGACTTCTATTGGAAATTCTGATAGTCTAGCAAATCAAGGACCTGTTCGGTCAATGCAGACCCAACCCCCTTTAGATGGACGTCAGCTCTCCCAATCGGCAGGGTCCTGACTCAGCGAACTGGACTCCTTAAGCTTCTTTGTGGAGCACTGTGATTCTTGGCCACAGGGTGACTCATTTGGTAAACGTGACCATGCTGTGTGTTCCCCTGTTTGTTCTCCACGTTGTAAAGTGAAAGTGTTAGTCGCTCAATCATGTCCGACTCTTTGCAACCCCTTGGCCTGTGGCCCATCAGGCTCCTATGCCCATGGAATTCTCTTAGGCAAGAATACTGGCGTGGGTTGCCGTTCCCTTCTCCAGGGGATCTTCCTGACCCAGGGATCGAACCCGGGTCTCCCTCATTGTGGGCAGATTATTTACCACCTGAGCCAAGTTGTACTGAAAAACTAGACCCCAGCTTCCTTTATCTGCAATGCCAGTGTTCCATCCAGAGAAGGCAATGGCACCCCACTCCAGTACTCTTGCCTGGAAAATCCCATGGACGGAGGAGCCTGGTGGGCTGCAGTCCATGGGGTCGCTAAGAGTCAGATACGACTGAGCGACTTCACTTTCACTTTTCACTTTCATGCATTGGAGAAGGAAAAGGCAACCCACTCCAGTGTTCTTGCCTGGAGAATCCCAGGGATGGGGGAGCCTGGTGGGCTGCAGTCCATGGGGTCGCTAAGAGTCAGATACGACTGAGCGACTTCACTTTCACTTTTCACTTTCCTGCATTGGAGAAGGAAATGGCAACCCACTCCAGTGTTCTTGCCTGGAGAATCCCAGGGACGGGGGAGCCTGGTGGGCTGCCGTCTATGGGGTCGCACAGAGTCGGATATGACTGAAGCGACTCAGCAGCAGCAGCAGCAGCAGCAGTGTTCCATCACAAGGCTCCACAGCCCTTAATCCACTCAACTCCACTCAGGTGTGTGTGTGCAGGTGTTACTGCCCACTGAGATGTGGCCTCAGACTTGTGTTTTAGGAGAAAAAGACCAAACTGTCCATGCTTCCTGAGTCACCCTCCTCCCAGAGCCCCATAGTTAGTACATTTTATAACCACCTGTTCCTCTTGCTTGTCATTTTAATTTGGTGTTTGGATCTTGAAGTGAATGTTAACAGAGAGAGAAGCCTCATAGCTGAGAACCCTTTTTTAAACACCGGGCAAACACTACAGAGAAAGGGAACACAGACACACCTAAAATCACCTGCCACAGTTTTGTCCTGCGCAGGCTTCAGTTACTGCATTTTCTACCTCTAGAGAATGAAGAAATAATCTTAAAAATGAATGAAGAAATAATCTAAAATAATCTAGAAGAAATTAGGAATGCCACATGACTTCAATGAAACTAAATGGATTTTGAAATCAAATGCATGGAGTATAATAAGAGGCTCTGAATGTGTGTGAAGTGAATGGTGAGGCACATTATTATCGTGTTCTATTTTTGAACCCCCAAACTGGTCTTTGGCATCTCTGTGATGTTTTGTTCTCTCAGTGGGAGGCCTAGTTGGGGTCAGTCTCTCCACCTGTTGGAATCCTGCCCGAATTATCGAACAGGCTTGGGTAGATGTTCCCCTCCCGGCTAAGGAGAGGCCTGCTTGGTGTTGTAATCAGCATCCCCCGCTTCACTAATAATAGTCCAGTGTCTTAGTCACCCTGTGAGTACACACTGCACCCTGCTCGAAAATGCAGGAGTGGGGGAAGCATACGGTTAAGGTAAAGGTAAAACCCCACTTCAGTAAATGCTTTTTCAGCTCTTGTGTCCATGGGACAGTTCTCACTGATCTAGCCAGTCAAATAAATTGTCAGTAGTAGCAAGCAAGCAAACTATGTCTTCTCATCACCTGGACCAACTCAGGACTTGTAGAAAATAGATACATTGTGTGAAAGGAATGAATGAGTACTTGAATTTTGGTGGAGTCTAATCTACTCACTATAAGAATACATCTTCATTTACTTCATTTACACCTTCATTTACTCACTCATTCATTCACCCATCCAACAAATATCTGCCAGGCATCTACTGCATGCCAGGCGTGTTCTAGTTGCTGGGGATCTAGTGGTGGATAAGGCAGTGTTCATGCCTTCACAGAGCAGCAGTTTAGGGAGACAGACAATAGACCAGGAAGCAGATATGCAAGACAAATGCAGATAGGGAGAGATGCTTCAAGGAAAATAAAAAAGGCTGATGGGAGTGAGTGAGTGGGGCTGAGGCTAACTCAGATTGGGTGGTCAGGGAAGGCTGCACAGGTGAGACTTGATAAGATTTGAACAAAAAGGAGGAGCCAGGGGCACAAATATCTGGGGATGCAGTGGTCCAGGGAGGGGCAACAGCAAGAGTCTTAAGGTAGAAGAGAGTTTAATGTGTTCAGGAAACCTAAAGAAAGCCTGTGGATCAGGAAGAGTGGGATAAAATGCGATGTGAGAGGCAAAGAGAGCCCTGGGAAGAGTCAGTCATATAAACTGCTGTCAGAAGCCAGAGGAGGGCTCCAAGCAGGGAATATTATGATGAAACTACTCTTTCCTAAGATGAGCTTGGATGTAAATAGATAAGTAAGTTTTTTATAAAGCATTTAAAAAATATTTTATAAAGTATTTTTAAAATATTTATTTCTTTGACTGTGCCGAGTTTTAGTTCTGGCACACGAGATCTTCAGCCTTCATTGCAGCATGTGGGAATCCTTAGTTGAAGCATGTGAGATCTGGTTCCCTCACCAGGAATAGAACCCAGGCTTTGTTTTCATGCAATGGAATATGCTACCCTAGAGAAAACAAACTTTAGATCCCTACTTGTAATGATATGGATGAATCTCAAAAACATAATGATGGGTGAAAGAAGTCACGGAAGAACATGCATTATTCTATTTATGTCAAGCTCAGAAGCAGACAAAGCTAACCATAAACTGGGGGGAGCACTTTGGGTTCTCTAAAACAAAAAATAGATATCTTCTTTTAGTACATCCACGTGTGTGTGTTAGTCACTCAGTGGTGTCTGACTCTTGGCGACTCCCTGGACTGTAGCCCATCAGGTTCCTTTGTCCATGGAATTCTCCAGGCAAGAATGCTGGAGTGGGTTGCCATTTCCTTCTCCAACATCCATGTACACAAATGCAAAGAAAAAGAATTGAACTGATAAAAAACTGAAACTTATGCCAGTGGGTACCCCATATGAGAGAACTAGAATGAGATGGGAGGAGAGGAGATAGCCTCAGTTCAGTTCAGTCACTCAGTCGTGTCCGACTCTTTGCGACCCCATGAATCACAGCACGCCAGGCCTCCCTGTCCATCACCAACTCCCAGAGTTCACTCAAACTCACGTCCATTGAGTCGGTGATGCCATCCAGCCATCTCATCCTCTGTCGTCCCCTTCTCCTCCTGGCCCCAATCCCTCCCAGCATCAGGGTCTTTTCCAATGAGTCAACTCTTCGCATGAGGTGGCCAAAGTACTGGAGTTTCAGCTTCAGCATCAGTCCTTCCAATGAACACCCAGGACTGGTCTCCTTTAGGATGGACTGGTTGGATCTCCTTGCAGTCCAAGGGACTCTCAAGAGTCTTCTCCAGCACCACAGTTTAAAAGCATCAATTCTTCGGCGCTCAGCTTTCTTCACAGTCCAACTCTCACATCCATACATGATCACTGGAAAAACCATAGCCTTGACTAGACAGACCTTTGTTGGCAAAGTAATATCCCTGCTTTTTAATGTGCTATCTAGGTCAGTCATAACTTTCCTTCCAAGGAGTAAGCGTCTTTTAATTTCATGGCTGCAATCACCATCTGCAGTGATTTCAGAGCCCCAAAAAATAAAGTCTGACACTGTTTCCACTGTTTCCCCATCTATTTGCCATGAAGTGATGGGACCAGATGCCCCGATCTTAGTTTTCTGAATGTTGAGCTTTAAGCCAACTTTTTCACTCTTCTCTTTCAGGGGTATCTAAAACTTTATCTATAATTTTTGAGTTTTTTTTTAAATTGATTTTTATGGGCGTACAGTTGATTTACAATTTTGTGTTAGTTTCTACCGTACCGCAAAGTGTATCAGTTATACACATTACATGTTCCCACTCTTTTTTAGATTCTTTTCCCATATAGGTCATTACATAGTATTGAGTAGAATTATCTGTGCTACACAGTAGGTCCTTTCTAATTTTTGAATTTTGCATTAACAGTGCTGGTGTTAGTTTCCTGTGACTGTTGCAATGAATTACCACAAACTTGGTGGCTTAGAATAGCACATATTTTTTCTTGCATAGTTCTGGGGACAAGAAGCCTGAAATCAGTTTCACTGGGCTGAGAGCAAGGTGTGGGCAGAGCTGTGTCTCTAAGGAGAATCTGTCCTTTGTGTTCCCCAGCGCCCTGTGCTCACCGGCATTCCTCGGCTTATGTGTGCGTCCCTCCAGTCTCTGCCTCCACAGTCGGATTGCCTTTCCCATTTCTGTGTGCATCTCATCTCCCTCTGCTCTTCTAAGGACAGTTGGGATGGTATTTAAATCATTCAGGCTCGTCTCCTCATCTCAAGACTGTTAGTCACATCTACGAGGACCATTTCTCTAAATAAGGTCACATTTACAACCCCAGGGTTAAGAGAGGATATATTTGGGAATCATATTAAGCCTTCCATAGTGCATTCACATACCTGTTGTATAATTTAAAAAAAAAACAAAAAACTCTTTGAAGGGTGTAGAAAACAATGTCTTTGGTTGCTGTGTGAAGACCAAGTAGGAAGTAATTAGATTCATGCTGGTGAGAGCAACTGTAACCTGGACTGGGGAGGTGGCCGTGGTGATGAGATGAGTGGAAGGAGTTGAGATGCAATCTGGAGATAGTTTTTAGGAGTGACTGGTGGGTCAGATGCAGAAGAAGGCAGACAAAGGAAAAAATAAGGATGACATATGTCTGTGTCTTGAGAAGCTGAGATGGGTAACAGGTGTCAGGGGAGCAGGATTAGAAGGACATTGGGAAACGGGCTATAGCATAATTGTACTACAATGAATATATTTTCCACCCTTTGTGAAATGATTAAAATTATTGAGGCAAGAGTGTTTAGTGTTTTACTAAATTGATTTCTCACTGTGGGTTATCACGGTCTGGGAAAGAGATGTGGGGAGATCACAAGGAAGGCAAAATTGGTAGATGGTTTGTGGAGCTCCTGGCTCCTTCATCAGACTGAGTGACACAAGGAAGGATCATGGACAATGAGGGCAGAGGCAAACAGGCCGGCCTTAGATTCTGCGGTCTGTGGGTGGGGATCCCTGCACCTGACCTCTGATACCTGCTCTCCACAGTGACTGGAGCTACTGTTTCAGAGCTTCTGCCTGTGGGCATGATGCTAGACAAACAGATATTCTACTTGCATCTTCTCACCTTCCTTCCAGGTGGCAGCACACTATATGTATAAAATGTTTTATTTTGCAAATTCTTTACTGCTGTCTAGCCTGACAGGGGCTTTGGAGTCAGTCAGATACAGGTTTAGGCTGGTGGCCATCTCTGCCACTTCCCATGTAACCCTGGGCTGGTTGACCCAGTCTCTCCAGGATTGCTTTTCCCAGCAGGATTGTTATGAAGGTCAGACTGTGTGCTGTGTAAATGACTGATATTACTGTTAACAGCTCAGCTTCATAGCCTTCAGATCTCTCCCTGTAGTTTTTATTTGGAATTGCTGAAATATAGTATTTTCAACTTTGCTGGTGGCTCAGATGGCAAGGAGTCTGCCTGCAATGCAGGAGACCCAGGTTCGTTCCCTGGGTTGGGAATATCCCCTGGAGGAGGGCACGGCAACCCACTCCAGTATTCTTGCCTGGAGAATTCTGTGAGCAGAGGAGCCTGAATACTTCCTGCATGATGAAAACAACTCCCAAACAATTCAGGTACCTTTTTTTCTTCACCCAAGGCAAAGGCTGCCTTTGAAGGTTGCTTATAAATGAACAATTGTAATTTTCCCTCTTTCAATATTTTCTGTTCTAATGGTTTTCTTTTTTAAATTCTGTTCAGATATACTCAGCTGCAGTTATCTTGGAAATTACTGCAAAACAACCCAAGTTCTGCAGATCCCTGAGGCAAAAATGGGGATAATTACTGAGGGGGGTTATCAGGAACCGTGATATCATCACCTAATTGTTCCCTAGGATTCCTTAACACTGACTCTGCAAACAAGTCAGCAGAGAGCCTGTGAAATTCATCCGCTTTGAGCTCTCTGTTTCTAAAGCTAAATAATGTCCTGATCATCTCTTTGCCCTGCATCCTCTTCCCCCAAATTTTATTGAAAGAAAGGAAACTCTAGTTCTTGCACAGATTCAGATAAATTTAATCAAACTTAATGTATTTTCTCACCTCCTCCCAGGTCTATTTTTAGAGCTGTATGTATTGGGCACAGGGAGTCAGATGCCAGGCAAAGTGTTTGATGTTGACGGGTCCCTAAGACTGGCAGCAATGCCTCTCCTGGGGTCCTACTTCTCAACAAGACAAACATCTGGAAGCTTTATTGATATGTCTTCAGCCAGGGCAAGTGGGTGGTAGAGGAGAAAGTAACCATCCTTATTCTGTTTGAAAATATTTAGCTCGAGTGATGTGAAGATTTCAGTAGATCTGTGACAAGATCAAAGGCCATAAATTATTTAACAGTGGTTCTACTTTTGTGGAATTATTTAAAGTATCATAATTGCAGTTCAGCTTCCCAGCCTTCATTTTCGAGTCTGGAATTCTGTTGGGAGCTATCATAATCACTGAAGAGGATAATATTACAGGCTGGGTATAAAAATATCTTTTTAATGACTAGCAAATTAGTGAAATGTCTTGACCTGAGTGGAGACCAAATAGAAGATGATGTTTTTATGAAGGGGGGAAAAGACTAAATTGTAGCCACATTGTTATTCTTGTTGAATTCTCTGATCCTTAAAATGTCAGTTGATTAGATAAAATTTCTAACACGGTGCATCAGTATAAGTGAGGAAGGGTCGTGTGGCATACAGAGGTGCCTTGGAGCTTATATAGTTTCAGTTTTAATTTTAGTATCACAGTCTGAAAGTCAGCCTAGGCGATTCATTACATTGATCCCATCTGAACAGCTTTGAGGACTCTTCTCACTTGACCAGGACAGTAGGACCAGGGCTCATAAATAAACAAAAGCTTTCTAGGGCACTGGGCAGATGGGTACCTTTATAATTTTTACTCAGTAAATCAAATAATGGCTTGCTACATGTATTTTCTGGCTTCCCTGGTAGCTCAGTAGTAAAGAATCTGCCTGCAACGCAGGATACGCAGGTTTGATTCCTGGGTTGGAAAGATCCTCTGGAAAGATCCTCCAGTAAAGATCTTTCCAGTAATCCACTCCAGTATTCTTGCTTGGGAAATCCCATGCACAGAGGAGCCTGGCGGGCTACAGTCCATGGGGTCACAAAGAGTTGAACACAACTGAGTGCCTGACACACATGTATTTTCCAGTTGTTATAACTTTTCTAACATTTTTAATGTAAGGAGTTATAAATTGAACTGTGTGAATTTATTTTTCAAAATAACAGGTATTCCATTCACAGCAAAGGCCAAATTTATAACCTTACAGGTTTAGAGTTTTGAACCAAAAATTTGAAATTCTTGTGGTATCAAAACTATTTGCAAAAGTAGTTGAGATTCTAAAGAGATGGCTCTTGATATTGATTAACTCTTTCTGAACCAGGGTCTTAGTAAATTAATTTTTAACTAATCAGCCACAGATGTACTGTGGTTCCCTTGGATTACACATATGTTCAGAGTAAAGGGTCAAAAACACCTAGTTAACTCACGCATTTGAAGTTATATTGACTCTGTACTTTTTTTATTAGAAATAATTAATACACAAAATGTGTCTCACGTTCATTGGGCCAAGGACAACAAAGTAAGAATCTATTGTACAGTGTGTAAAATACTGTCCACATCATCTTTTATCCCACTGTGCATATGCTTTGTGCAAATTTATTCAAGGAAGATACTCTGTTCTGAAGGCTGAAACATTTTGTTAAATTTGCCCCAAATGGTCTGACACTGTTGTACAAACAGAAAGTGTTCATTTCACGGGGCTTCACTTAGAGCTGCCTAGCCTTCGGGCGCCCTGGCTGAGGATGAAGAACTATCCTTGCCTACCTTCTCTGTTTCCCTGTCACTCTCTTCCTTGCTTAGCAGCAACTCCTCCCTTAGCAACAGAGGACCTCAGGAATCCCTGGGCAGGTGGGTCTTATTGATCCCACAAGCAGAGTCAATCAATCATGGTCACACCCACGTGGGGTGATCACAGGCTCTCAGGAGAGGCGGGTCCTGGGAGTTCATCGGTTCATTCAGTCCATTTAACCTAGCTCAAAAAGATTATCCAGAAGCTCTGAGAAAGCCTTGGGTGACATTCTCCAAGAAGGGCTTGGTTTTCCTCCCTCTTCCATTCTACAACAGTAGCTCTGTACTAAAACATCTTAACCCACATTATCTCAATTAATCCCTCTGTTTACATATATCAGTTGGTTAATGGAGCCCAGACTTAGAAGGAGGCCTTTGATTCTAAGTTTAACTTCCCATTCTGCTCTGCTGTCTCTTAATAATAAGTTCTAAATCCGTAGCAACTAGTATCTGGAGAGTGCCTCCCAGTTCAGGGACGCTTTCTCACAGAGAACCTGATGGGTGTGACTAACCCTGACCAGAGCCCCAGGAGGCAGGGCTATTGAATCCATTTCACAGATTCAGAATTTGAGGCTTGAGAGGTTATGATCACCCAGCCATGAGGTGAAGTTAGGATGTGAACTCAGCTTATTCTTATGACTGTGGCAAAACCCATTTTCTTTTCATGTTTGTATAGATTTCTCGATGCCTAACCCAAAGCTTATCCACCATCATTGTTTATTCTTGTCCTTTCTTCTCCAGGTTCAAAACATGTTCAGGAGAGAGGAGGTTTGGGGGCTAAGCATACACCATTGTTCATTTACTACTTTCATTTGCTATATATTTAACTATGTGTATCGATTTGTATATGTCAATTAAATACATTGCATATGTAAAATGAGTTAATACATTTATTTAGTCTATACTTAGAATCATGCCTGTTGCATAATACACACAACACATGTTAGTTATTTTCATTCATTTATACATTCATCACGTATTGATTCTTGCTCTGGGTCCATCACTGAGAAGTCTCTGCTAGGGAAAGTAAAGTAAATATTATTCATCACCTTCTGCTACTCTAAGATTCCACCTCTCTCTCTCATCTCCTTGATCATTATCTTTATGGGGTCAGGGACATACCTGTATCATTCACCTTTGTATCTCCAGTGCCTTGCACAAGGCCTGATCCATTTTAAGTACAGAAAAAAATACTCATTTGAACAAATAAATGAATACTTGGATACCGGAGAGTGGACAACTTACTTTTTCAATCATCTCAACCTAGAAATCAAATCATTCCGTTCAGATTGGGTTCTCATGATTATTTTTCTTTGTTTTCCTGGCTGTCTGAATGGTACCTGTTCACACTCTATTTAGTGGACCTCTCTTTCCTTCTGTGCCATGGACATGTATTCCTCCTAGGCAGTTTCCAGGGAGTTGGTCTCCAGGCCCAGGTCCCTAGAGATCCTGACAGTCATAGGAAACCCTGGTGGGACCATGTATAATTGAGGCTTAGCGGAGTTTACTCAGGGTTGGGGAGGCCTGGCCGGAGTGGTCTGTTTGCAGGTTTCAGCCACTTCCTGAATAGAAGGCCCTCCCAGAGGCTCCCAGTCCTGAAATGTGAACTCTATTCCAGAACTCTCCCCACAGCTCACTCTGCAGTTCCAGGCCAACTCCCACCACCTCTGGGACTTCTCAGTGTGCTCTCTCAGGAATGGTCACTGTGCTCTGGCTGTCTTGTGAGGGGGAGATAGGGTAGGATGTGAAACTCAGAGGTATCTCTAAAAGCTTTGGCATATTTAGCAACTATTCCCTCCAAAGAAACTCAGCACCCAATAGTGAAGGGACAAAGGCCACAGCTGCCTAATGGTTGGAAAGCCTGGGGTCCACCTCCAGCGTGTGTCCTCCTCTGTGGGCCGCAGTCCTCACCGGTGGGGCTCCCACTCACTTTATCATGCACTGCTGGAGAAATGCACAGCATAGAGATGACAAAGGCAGCGCCCAGGGGTTCCTCGGAGGGTAGCCTGCAGCTGTGAGCATGGTTTAAGCCAGTTGTCAGGTCACAGGGCGCAGAGAGGAAAGTGGCCACATTGACTCAGTCCTGAGTGGAGCTCAGGGAACACACTCTAGCCTCATTGTCATCGGACCTGCAACTTTTGAGCACCGACTGCATGCCATGCCTTTTACATATTAAGATACCACTTCAGTTAAATGTTTTTGCCTGTTCTGTGGAAGTTGAAATTGAGAAGCTTTCCCTCCTATGTACTTTATTTTTTTTTAGATAAGTCAATTAAACCTTGGTAAGGTTAAATATTTCCCCTGCATAAAATAAAGAAGACACGGGAGCTGAACCCAGTTTTGGTGCCAAAGCCTATGTTCTGAACCACTTTAGCCTTCCACCTGATTTAAATGCAGCTCCACACTGGAGCACCACTATGCAGAGCAGGTGTCTTTGTAGCTTTCTTATTCTCCCATGTCTTTCTTCTGAAAAAAACTGATATTGGACCATGTGGCCAGAGTTGTACAAACTTTGATACGTGGTAGATAGGAGTTGTCCTGTCTTATGTTCTCTCTGGGTCTGCTTCCAAACAGTTCCCTGTAGAAACTCTCATTATGCAGATAGGAAACAAAGTCAATCTATTCCTCCCATCCAGTACCCCCAACTTCCAAAGATTAACATATAAGCGTGAGAGCAGGAACATAGCACACCTGTTTCTTTGGATTACAAGTACAAAATGAACTTGAAATTCCAAGTGGAAACTGAGTGAATTCCAACACCAGGTTTAACATAAATGATGTCCAGATTGGGTTGTGCTATTCTTGCCAATCAGAAACTGGATTTCAGCTGTCTTCTCATGGGCTAGCCGTTTTGCCATCACAGTGACAGCTTACTGTCTATGTCTCAAAACTCTGGAAAAAATTAGAAAGGATTCAATTTTGGTTTCTTTGAGAAAGAAAACTGATTAGAGTTGATCTGACTAGAAAATGGTCATTCAGCCAGGAAATAATGTCAGATTGAAGCCACGATCTCTTTTGCAGTTGGTTTAGCTTTCAGCTACTGTAAATGGAAGGAACAGTTTGTTCAGGAAATTTTGTTTCTGTCAGGAAAATACAAGAGCACAAGAATTCTGAAAATGTCTAGAGATGACCTGAGATTCCTTCTCAAGGGTCAGATGGCAAAGTTAGAAATTAGGGACAGTGGGAGTCTTCAGAGTCAGCCATGGCTCCAGAGCTTAGTTTTGTTACATGCTACCTGTAGAATAGTAGGTAAGTTACTGAAATTCTCTGAATTTCAGTTTCTTAATCTGCAAAATGGGAGGTGATAACTACTCTGTAGGGTTATGATGAGGATTAAATGACATAACAATGTGAGACTCTTGAACTAAAGTTATACAGTCAAGTAATGTTAGTTCTTTCTTCCCATTCCTTTTCCGTCTCTCTCTGTTAGAGGACAGCCCTTCCAGAATGTATTAGTTTGCTAGGGCAATTGTAAAATGTTCTGGAGGCTAGAAGTCTGAAATTGAGTTGCTAATAGGGTTGGTTTCTTCTAGGCTATGAGGAAGGTTCACACATCTCCCCTAGTTTTCTGACAATCCTTGGCATTCCTTGACTTGAGGAAGCAGAAGCATCACCCCAATTCTGCCTTCAGCTTCACATGGCATTCTCCCTGTGTATCTATCTCCAAACTGTCCCTTTTAATTAGGGCCCACCCAGATGACCTCAATGTAACTAGATAACCTCTGTAAAGACTCTATCCTTAAATAAGGTAACGTTCTGAGGTACTGGGAGTTAGAACTCAGCATGTTGGGGAAAATCCTGCAATAACAGTGGGAAGTAAGTTTCTAGTGAGCTTAAAGGGCCAAGTCTCATTCCTACAGTATTAAGGCTGACTTTGCACACACTTTGAGATGGGGCAGCCAGAATGAGTATCGCTTGTACAGCTTAAAAAAAAAAGCTTGAATAGGAAGTTTTAACTCCAGATAGCAAAGAAGATAAAAAAATTGGTTTTGATGTCAATTTGTGATTGACATCATATAGCCTCTTCTGATTCAGTCATAAAATCACGGCATATTTTAAAAAATATTAACTTGAAAAATTTTTTAATTTATTATTACTTCTTTCCTTGTGGCTGTGCTGGATCTGTGTCACTGTGTGGACTTTCCTCTAGGTGTGGCAGCGAGGACTACGCCCTGGTTGCGATGTATGGACTTCTTATTGCTGTGGTTTCTCTTGTTGTGGAGCATGGGCTCTACAGCACGTGGGCTGCAGCAGTCGTGGCTCCTGGGCTTTAGAGCACAGGCTTAGCAGTGGTGGCACATGGACTTAGTTGCTCCATGGCTTGCGGGACCTTCCCAAATGAGGGATTGAACCCATGTCTCCTGCATTGGCAGGTAGGTTCTTTACTACTGAGCTTACCAGAGAAGCCCATTGGCATTTTTATAGTTGATATTTTTAAATTTCTCACCATGCAACAGGAACATTTTTGTTACCATTTTTGATTGGCGAAATAACTTGTAAGGGAACTTTTATGAGTAAGGAAACAGACACAAACAGGTTAATGTGGGTTGTGGGTCCTCTGACTTCAAATGATATTTCTCGTATTACAGTTACCCACACTGAGAGGCTTTCCTTGGGTGAGAGTCCAGAGGAAACATGGTCATACACAGTAGCACTGGAGTTTAGCAGGCACCTCTTTTGACAAAAAGCATGAGGCCTTTTGCATGTGGCAATATGTGCTCAGTCGCTCAGTCGTGTCCATTTCTTTGAGACCCTCTGGACTGTAGCCCTCCAGGCTACTCTGTCCATGGGATTTTTCAGGCAAGAATACTGAAGTGGGTTGCAATTTCCTCCTTTAGGGGTTCTTTCCCATTCAGGTATCAAACCTGAATTTTGGGGGTCTCCTGCATTGCCGGCAGATTATTAACCACTGAGCCATGGAGGAAGCCCCTCTGTGGCAATATAGACTATTCCAATTGCAACCAAGCCAATCTTATTCATGGTTTGTCTACACAGTAGCTCAATTGGCAGAAACACAGGAGTGTTGGTTACTCTGATTACAGTGACTTTCAAGACCGTGACTGATCCGCTTAGACCAAAACTCCAGCCAACAATAGTTCTGGAAACTTGTACTGCCGTGGCAAATGTAGAAGTAGTCACAGTCCAAAACTGCATTCATTGCACATACGTTTTATTATTGGAACCTGCACGGACTGGTGGTTTTGACTTTCCATAGCTACTATTTTACCTAAGTCAAGCGTTCTAGGCTGCTGTGGAGAGAAACCATTCCTTGAGGGCCTTCAAATCATGGCTTACTCTCTGAATAAGATTATCAGTGGCAGGCTTGGTAGGAACCCTTTAGAATTCTAACTGATGTGGTGGAAAAAGAGACCTCTCATGTTCTAACTAATTGGTGGGCAGTGTTGCTGGGGAGCACTCTTCTGTAGTTACATTCTAGAGCTTTCTGGATTTCTCCATTGTTTTTAGGCTTAAACAGGAAATTTTCTTGAGAAGGCTTTATCCTTGAAGGAGAATGCTAAAGTAATTGTCAACTAAAGTTTGAGAAACTGTATCATGTAGGACCACCATGTTCAATCTAGTTCACCTTGTCAGTATCCTTTGATGAAAAGAGAAGAGGTATCAGACATAATCCAATAGACCCAAAGTCATGTTTTCCTTTCTTAGATTTCAAGTTTCAGTGGGAACAAATGGCCTTAAAATTGGCTAAAGCCACAAAACTTTTTGTTGTTTACTTCCCAAACATGGCAGTTTGGTGTTTTGTGTCATAGTTATGGCTCTAGAGCAAATCCTCAGAGATTTGACAAAGGTACCAGGTGTAGAGGGCATCATGGAAAGTGTCGTCGGTGCCACACAGACTCGCCGTTTCTCCTCTCCTTAACTCAGTCTCAGACTTAAGCTGACATTCCTGGCCACACGGGGTCTATGTGGCAGCTGCAAAGTCTAGATGTCCAGCTGTATCCTGTACGTCAGACAGACGTGTGAGTCTGGACAGGGTATTTGGTTGCTCCTCATCTTCCTTTGAGTTGGTTGTGAGTGGGTATGTTAGGTCTTTCCAATCTGTTTCTTTCACATCCAGAAAGATACAATAGAGAAAAGTAAAATAAATTGTTGTTCAAACCATGAACATTGTCTATTGAAATCATGGTCACGGGTGAAAAGCAGTAACTTTCCCCAGATTATCGAGTGTGTGAATGAGAAAAAAAGCAATTAAATGATTGGGAGAACTGAAATGTAACTAATAAACATGATGTGAACCATAAAGGAAAATATGGGTAGTAAATATGAATGTTTTGGGTAGATTAGTGATTTTAAAACTTTCTTTATGAACTAAGTTGAAGGCTTGAATTTCAGTTCATGTAAAGGACAGCCATGGCTTTAGAAATCAGAGTCTTCAAAAGGATGAAAATGTTTTCAGTATTGAGGGTCTAAGGGCACTTATTCACCAGATTTCACTGCCATTGCAATTTGGATTTTATATGCAGCTAATAAGAGGGTATTTTCCATGTGTTGATTATTTATACAACACTTAACCTAGATGCCTTTTTATAAAATATTTTTGAAATATTTATTGTCTGTCCATATCCCCATCATCTACATTAAAATCTTTTATCTTTAAACAAGGCATCATTAGTAACAACAAAAAAGCCAGAACATAGGTTATGACTTACAGCTGCACTATATAATATGGTAACTACTATAAGTAATGTGACTATTTAGACTAAAATTCAATGAAATTAAAATTTTAGTTCAATTGTATTAGCATAGATGTAGAACCTTTCTATCATTGCAGAAAATTCTGTTGGATATACAAAATTTCTTTTGGATCTGCCTTTCTTTGGTAGCTAGCATTTTTAAAACCTTGCTGCTCAGTCCAAGCGATAGTAGAAAAAAAAAATCTTTATTGTCAACAGGAAAACACCAGATAGCTTTTGTGTGTGGGGAAATGATTCTGCATTGTGACTCAACGTTTAAATGGTATGGGAGTAACTGACTTGTAGCAATCTGTGCTGATATTGAGAACTAGCGTCTATGAATCTAATATATGGTCCTCGTTACCTTAAAGTAAGCTTCCCAGGTGGTGCTGGTGATAAAGAACCCTGCTGCTAATGCAGGGGACCTAAGAGATGTGAGTTCCATCCCTGGGTCAGGAAGATACCCTGGAGGAGAGCAAGGCAATTCACTCCAGTGTTCTTGCCTAGAGAATCCCATAGACAGAGGAGCCTGATGGACTACTGTCTATAGGCTAGCAAAGAGTCTGAAGCGACTTAGCATGCATACATGCACCTTAAGGCAGAAGTTAGGGAGCTTTTCCCTAAAGGAAATAGTAAGGTTTTATGGGGCTATAATATCCCTGTTGCAACTACTTAGTTCTGCCATTGGTGTGGAAAGCAACTATTAAATAATAAACAGAGCTGCTTTTGACAAATACAAGCATGGGGATAGTTTGTCCACACCTATCTTAGAATACACTTAATATTTTCTCATGTCTCAAAAGATGATAAAAATGCAATTAATTTATTGTCTTGAGAATAACCATTTTTTTGTGTGTGCTAATTCTGACTATAGTGCTGTAATTAAAATGTAGATCTGTTTTAAACTTTGAAATGTAGAGCTTCCTTTGGGATCTGCCAAGATAAATACATACTGTTAGCCTCCCTACACTGTCTGTCTTTGACATTAGATAAATTGTGTGATTTTAGTTGTGTGTGTGTCTTAGAATGCTAACCTCTGGGAAGCAAGACTTAAAAAAATTGGCCTTGGAGAATGTGCATGGGTATTTTGCTGAAATTTTTTTGTTTGTTTGGTTTTTGTTTTTATTTCTATAGTTATATCAAGGCCTATGTGACATGAAGATGATACTTAGGGTGGTAAGACAAATCATACTCTGAGATGCTTTTGAGATGGATTACTAACCTAAAACAGACATGTCTAACCATCATTAGATGGTTCTGCAAGTCATTCCAGCAGGCCCAGCCTAGAACCTGCTCCTTCAGCCCATCCATTGATTTTGAAAGCACCTGATTCTCTGTGTGAAATAAGTCTTTTCCTACTTAAATTATCTTAAGTTTCTGTTTTCTACACTGAATCCTGACTGATACAGTAGTGTATATAATTTTTATAAATTCTGAAATGTGTCTAAATTAGCAATCTTTTTTGAAGATTGTATCACTACATGAGCTCCAACTCCATTTATCTGAATCCTAGGTTTACCTTTTCCTCATCCTCTTGGAAGTGTCTTAATGGTAATCGTCCACTTCCTAGATGGGGATGTCTTCACTGAAGGATGGGAGCCTGAATGCCAGTCCACCCCTGATGGAGTCGGGAACCATTACATGCTTTGCATTCCAGCCTTGGACTAGATACAAATGATGAAACTAAATACTGAAGTCATGTGCTACAAGGCTGCCATTAAAACTGGAGGAAACCACAATTTGTTTGAAGCAAGCACTTATCAATCTTCAGTAACGTGTATGCAGTACAGTCCCATGGCATAATTATGCAGTAAGCTTCAAAGCCTTTGCTATGTTTGCAAAATGCATTAAAGAGACAACTCATCACCTGACTTTCATGTTTTCAAATTAGATTGTTTCTGTACACTGGGATCCAGCCAGCTCATATGGGTCTTTCCTTTGATCTGCTTAACATTTCTTGAAATGCCATCTTGACCCTCTTATTCAGATCCCTGAAAGAGGGGAGGTTTGCAATGTACTCCTTGTGGTTTGTCCAGAAAGGATTCCCAGCCTGAGCATTTATGTGATATTCACAGTGCATCCCTGATAGCTTTTCTTTTTTTAATTGTGATTCAGTGGAATGCCAACCAGAAGTTTAAAAAAAATTACAAAGCATAGAGCTTTATGATTAATTACCTTGAGTTCAGATATAATTTAAACATATTGACTTGTCTGAAATAAGTGCCAGACAGTGTAGCTGGGGAGACAGGAAGTGCCTGGGTGAGACTGCTGAAACAGGCTGGAAGAGAAGTCAAAGGGGGGTAAGGACATCATCATTTAACTGTTCTCTGTAGCCGGACAGAAAGTAGCCACAACTGCTGATGGTCAGTGGAATCAAAGGAATAAATTATGGCTGAGCCTTGCCTTTGAAATTAACAGAAAGTTAGTCGATACTTCAACTTTGCACAATCCTAAAGAAACGGTTCTGAGACAATCCATTAAAAATGATTTTTTTTTTTCCCCTTCGTACACATGATCTGTGCAGAGATTTCTCTGAGGGGCTGGAGCTGCTTTGCTAACTCCCAGCCTCCTCATTCTGAACTGGTGGGGTTTCAGAGTCCCTGCTTGGCTGAGGCCCCAGGCTGGAGGCAGACAGGCATTGGCAGTGGGGATGGGCAGCACATTTCTCAGCATGAATGAAGCCTTAAGACCAGCACGACTTTCCTTTATCTGGGGGAGCCAGGCTGCCCCAGTGCTTTCTGTAGCCAAGCTGTGAGAAAGAATGAAACTGATTTCTTTGCAGCAAACTGGGACCAGATGCGTTTCTCTGTGTAGAAAGTTTAGAAATCCAACCAGCTGCTTTCAGTTTTTGATAATGGATTATGGTGTCAAGGAGCCTGCACTAACTTTGATACCCGTGCATTCGAAAGCAGAATGTGAGCATTTGGCCTAACCTCACTGGTGGATTCTTAGCACACCCAAGACACACGTGATCCTGCGTTCCTTCGAAACTGAGCATAACTGTTCAATGCCATCTGGGTCACAGGGATGTCATCCAAGGAGGCCTGCTCACAGGCTCTCATTCATCCTCTTGCCTGGCTCTGTGGTCCTCATGGAGGGTCTTCGATTCAGTACTGAGAACTGAATTCTGATTCCTAACCCCGGAGTTTCTGGAGAGCTTGGGATCCAGCCTGCCACTCCTCTCCCTCACACAGGGTCTCCCTGGAAGCCGGCCGCTGCTATGTGAAAATTCACACAGATGGTGAAAGTAGGAGCATTGGCCTCCTGGATGTCTTTTCAGATAAACTCACCATCCTATCTCTGATGCAAAAACCTAAGATCCAGGCTGTTGGGGAGAATGCATGTTTATAGGTGAATTCACCTGTCACGAGTGAAGTGGAAAAGAGAAGGAAGAAGGTGTCCAGTCAGCTCCTTGAAATCTCTGGCCAAAGCTGAGTGTAAAGGTGGCTTCTTCATGCATCCCTTAAGTCAAGATAGCTCAGAAAGCCATACAGAACTCAGAGAAGACTCCAGAAGGATTTCAGGAACTGATTACATAATATAAAATAGAATTTGACCATCTTATTGGATAAAATCTGGGGTAAAAGGCCTGTATTTGTGTGTATGTGTATTTAACTGGAGATTTATTAAGAGTTTTATTTTAAGAACTTGGTTCACATGATATGGAGGCTGGCACATCAACGTTTTCAGGGTAAACCAGTAGGCTAGAGACCCAGGGAAGAGAAGATGTAGCCCTAGTTTGAAGGCAGTCTGCTGGCAAAATGCCCTCATCCTCAGCAGACTTGTTTCTTTTAAGATCTTCAGCTGACTGGACAAGGCCCACCCACATTATATAGAGCAAAGGTCCTGAAACCTTTTGGCACCAGTGACTGGTTTCATGGAAGACAATTTTTCCATGGACCAGAGTGATTAAAGGGGAGGAAAAGTTCAGGCATTAACGTGAGTGATGGGGAGCAATGGGGAGTGGCAGGTGAAACTTTGCTCCCTCGCCTGCCACTCACCTCCTGTTGTGTGACTGGGTTCCTGACAGGCTGCGGACCCATAGCAGTCTGCCTCCTGGGAGTTGTGTGCATGCTCAGTTGCTCAGTAATGTCCAGCTCTTTGCAACCACATGTACTATAGCCCACCAGCCTCCTCTGTTCATGGAATTCTCTAGACAAGAATACTGGAGTCGGTTGCCATTTCCTCCTCCAAGGCATCTTCCTGACCCAGGGATCAAACCAGTGTTTCCTGTGTCTCCTGCATTGGCAGGCAGGATTCTGTTACCACTGAGCCACCTGGGAAGCCCCACATTGGGGTTGGGGACCCGTGATATAGAGTAATACTCTTTACTGAATATCTGCTAACTTAAATGTTTACTTCATCTAAAAAATACCTTCACAGTGACCTACGACTGATTTTTGGCCAAATATTTAGGTACTGTGTACTAGCCAAGTTGACACATAAAATTATCGATCAGAAGACCCAAGTGTGAGAAAATTTACATTTGTTTTTGTTTCCCTAAATACCAAAAGAACTGGGGTGCAAAGGAATAAGTTTCAATATCACACAAAATGATAGAACCACATGTATTCCTCACATACCCATCTGTGCACACACACACACACGTACACACATAAGCATGCATACAAAGTCCTGTGATCCGCAAGCACATCCGCATTAAAGCACTAATGAGCTTCAGGGAAAAAGTGATCAGAAAAGAAAGGAAATTAAAGATACACAGCTCCTTGTGTCCTGTAAGTTTCCTCTTTCTGAATAAGAAATGGAAAAAGTTGGCCCTGAAAATTCTCTACAACCTTCACTCTTTCCTGTTGGAATTTCCTAAGGAGAAAGTCTGATTTTTTTTAAAAAAACTGTTGCAGCTCAAATATCACTTTGTTCAGAAAAGAAACCTTTGCACAGTGATACTCCCTTTCATTTATGAAAGTCCTTGAGGGTGATGGATCACCATAATGAGAACTCTTTTCAAAGAACCCCAGCTTAATTTTAAAGTGCAACAGTGACCCTCATTCCAGTGGGGAGAAAACCATGGTCTAAGAATCGAAAAGACTGTGTTTTTGAAGACACAGACATTTCTGTGGAATTAGATATACTTTTATAATAAAACTTAATCATGAACAAAGTGCTTTTTTTTTTTTTCTTCAAAGCCTTTAGAACGAAGCATAGAAAACATTAGGTGATGTTGAAAATGAAAAATTATAGTTTCCTTCCTCTGACCATTAACCAGAATTTGGCTTGGTATTCTGCAGCCTCTGGATAGTTCTTCCTTGTCCAGAGCAAGATGCAAGTCTGGGTGCCTATGTCCAATACCCCTGCAGTGGTATTTTTCAGTCTGGTTATAATGAAGCCACTGCTTAAGCTGTTTCTGTAGCATTGCTACAGAGGGTGGGTCTAGATGGCTTGTACAGTCCCCTCCCAGGCCCAAAGCCATTGATTCTGTTCTCAAACAGCTGAACTTCAGCCTTTCTGCATTTCTAATGGTTGCATGTCCTCCAGTCTTTATAATCCAAAACAGGCCACTGAGAGGAGCGTCTAAACATGGGAGGTGCCCACTAGTTCTTTTCTTCACATTAGGAAAAAAAAAAATCTGCAAGTTGCCACCAAGCCACTGGTTAGTTGTCCCTTGAGTAGGGTTGCAGATTTAGCAAATAAAATCCCATAATTTCCAGTTATAGTTGAATTCCAGATAAATACCAAATAATTTTTTTTATTATAAGTGTGCCCTGTGCAATAGTTGGGGCATATTTATGCTAAAAAAGTATCTGCTGTTTATCTGACATTCAAATTTATCAGGAAATTCTGTATTTTATCTCACAGTCTTATCCTTGAGGAGTTCTGTTTCGAGTGCACTCCAGGGTGGCATGGATCTCATTTTATTGCCTGTGGGTCTGTCTCCCAAGTCATTTTCCCATGACAACATTTTGCTTCCTGCTATTCCACAGAGATGCCTGTAGTCTCTGCTGTTTTCCCGTTTGGGCATGTGCATTTTTGCTTTACAGCCATCACCCAGACTTTATCTCCACCTGGCATATTTAAATCACCAAATTTCATTCCTTCTTAGTTTTTTCTGAGACGCCAATAGGCATTCAGAGCAGCAGTGATTCTGTGTCGTGAGAGGGGGACAATAAATGCAAGTGTGTTTAGGAGCCATTAGGCAATATGAATGTTTGAAGCAGGACAGGTAACATCCAAAGGATGATGGTGGAGTCTGCGCCCAATAGCAGAGAGCAGCCCCTTCATAAAGACATTTCCCAAAGCTTTATCAATTACTATGCTGGCCAAACCTGGCATGTCGACAGCTCAGCTAATGTGCCGTCATCTTGCATCTCCCAGTTTAAGGCAAAGTATTTCCCAGTCTTTTCCTTGGAACATGTGTTGTTGCTGAACACTTAGGTCTTGAAAAATATTTAAATAAGTTTGAGAAACATTGTGCATCCCCTCTTGAGTGTTGATTCAAAGCTTGCTAACTCGACCTAAGTTCCAAGAAGGCAGGAATGACATCTATTTTGTTATTTGCTTTAATTCCAGAGCTTAGCATATAGAAGCCTCTCAAAAATATTTGTTGAATGAATAAGTGAAGAATGAAGTAGAGAAAAGTTTTAGTTGTTTTCTATCTTCCCCTGTCTTATCCATCACGAGTAGCCAATATTTTAAATATAAACTTTGGATGAAAACCAAGCTATACAAGATTGTTAAAGATTCTTGTGGTTGAGAAATTAATTAAATTTAGCATCTGATACCTAAACTTTGAAACTGGGTCTTTCTAGCTGAATCTGGCCCTGGGAAGTATTTTATTTGGCCCGTGAAGCATGTTAGAAAAATGTGAACTTTGCTGCCTCAAGACAGACGTAAGCCGATGGCTCACCAGTGTCTTCACTGCTCTCTCCTCTTACATCACTTACCTGGTCTCAGGAGGCATTTGAGTTTCAGCATCTGCTAGGGAATGATTCATCAACTTTAAGAACACATTTGATGTAAGAGCTTTAGATTGAGTCCCAGATCATCTATTCACTAACTATATGACTTTGGACAAGTTATTTACCTAATCTCCAGATTTGTCATTTGAAAATAAAATGCTGATGATAATAGTACTTACTTCATAGAGCTGTTAAGAGTTTCAAATGTATCAAATGATATAATACACGTAAATTGCTTAGCACACATCTGGCACATAGTAAATGTCCTACAAATGTTATTTATATAATAATAATAATTGTTATTTTTGCTGCTTTGGTTTCACATGTATGAAGGCCACGTTCTAGAATTAGCAGAATGACTTTCAAACCCAGAAATCAGATGTCACTATCTCCTTTTCAAAATCTAGAGACAAGACAGATGGTGAACGAATACATTTGCTTATTGTTTAGTTTTGTTCACTGATACATTCCAGGCACCTAGAAATGTGCTTTGCATATAATAAATGCTCAATAAGTATTTAGAAATGAACAAATGAACTGTAGATTTCTAGGATCTCATTAGGATCACAAAACCTCATGAATTTAAGTGGCTTGGCCTCTTCTAGCTAATCCCTAGGCTTTATCTTGGTTTCTGGGGTGGCTTACTCTGGGGGAAGGCAGCTACCCTGTGTGAGGATATCCGTGCAGCAATGTGGAGAAGCCCGTGGGCAGAGGAATGGAGGAGGCCTTCTTAATCAGCATCACTCGCCAGCCATGTAAGTGCATTACTTGGAACAAAATCTTCCAGCCCCAGTTAAGCTTTCAGATGACAGCAGCCAAGGCTGATGCAACCTCTAGAGGGATCGTGAGCCAGAACTGCTCAGCCCAGCTACACCTACCTTCTTGATACACAGGAGCTGAGGGAAGCCCAGAAAAATAATTATTGCTGTTTTAAGCCACTAAATTTTAGGATAACTTGTTATGCAACAATAGATAACTAATACAAGAGGGATTTGACTCTGATCAGTGTTTCACGTGTTCCAGATAGATTATCACTGAAGTACAAAGAACGCTGACATAAAATGGTTTTATGTCCGTTATTGACAAATATGTCATAGACCTTGACACATTTATCACTGCCCCAAAGAGGTCCCAAGATGCAGATGGCTTATTAGGAACAGCTCTACTGTGCAGATATCAACTCTTGAAACCAGTTTTTCTAGAAAACGGAGAGCATATAAAGGGCCCCAAGGAGAGTTAAGAAAAGAATATCACTGAACAAATGAGTTGGGGGGTCAAGAAACACCACTGAACACCTTCTATTTGCAAGGCGTTGGGGATAAAAAGGGCAATGAGTCATGCTCACTGTGCTTTCAGAATCTTGTGAGCGGCCAGGATGCATCCATGTGGACTCCATTAGCAGTTCATGGTATTCCATGTGCGGCTCATTTACACCTGCAGTACTGTGGTCCATTCTTCCAGTGACATATTCAGAGGGTCACTGACATGTAAATAGACATCTAGAGGATGCGCTATCTGAGAAAAATGGGGTTGTTGAACAGGCAGGAGGAAAGCCCATGTGAACTGAAGGTGGTGCTTCCTGGAAGTTCCTGAGGATATCACAAGGAATATAGATGACTGATACTGAATTGTTCTTAAGCACAGAACAAAGACCAGCTAAGTGAATGTATAGGAGGTTAGATCTCTGCTCAACAGTGAACTTCTGGGACTTCCCTGGAGGTCCGGTGGTTGAGAATCCACTTTGCAATGCAGGGGACATGAGTTCCGGAGCTAGGATCCCACATGCTTCGGAGCAACTAAACCCACATGCCACAACTAGAGAGTCCCCGCACCACAGTGAAAGACCCCACAGGACACAGTGAAGACCCTGTGTGCCAAAACTGAGACCTAACAACTAACCTAACTTTAACCCTAACACAGCCAAGTGAATAAATAAATATTAAAAAAAAACAAAACCAAGGAACTTTTTGTCAAGGCTACCCAGATTAATGGAGTGAACCACCACCAATGATGAGTAATGAGCAGTGGGAGTGCCTGTCCTTCAGGCCTGTGGTAAATGGGTTTGCTGCAAGGTGTACACGGTCAGCTGACCTCTGAGTTTCCTCATATCTCCTTGATGTGAACAGGCTATGGTTGAAGATGGTAAGTGGAAAGATAAAAATCTCTTGTGTCACATAGCATAGTAGGAAAAGCGTGGGGCTTTGGAGTCAGACAGAAGGAGTTTTAACTCCTGAATCCATCATGGAAAGCTGCAAACCCAGGTAAGTTATGTAACTCCCCAGTTCTCAGTTACTTTGGTCACCTGATGCAAAGTGCCAACTCATTGGAAAAGACCCTGATGCTGGGAAAGATTGAAGGCAAAAGGAGAAGGAGGTGGCAGAGGATGAGATGGTAAGGTAGCATCACTGACTCAATGGACATAAATTTGAGCAATCTCCAGGAGATAGTTGGAGAAGGCAATGGCACCCCACTCCAGTACTCTTGCCTAGAAAATCCCATGGATGGAGGAGCCTGGTAGGCTGCAGTCCATAGGTCGCTAAGAGTCAGGCACAACTGAGCAACTTCACTTTCACTTTTCACTTCCATGCATTGGAGAAGGAAATGGCAACACACTCCAGTATTCTTGCCTGGAGAATCCCAGGGACAGAGGAGCCTGGTGGGCTGCCGTCTATGGGGTCGCACAGAGTCGGACACGACTGAAGCGACTTAGCAGCAGCAGCAGCAGCCAGGAGATAGTGAAGGACCAAGGAGCCTCGTGTGCTTCAGTCCATGGAATCACAAGGAGTAGGACATGACTTAGTGATTGAACAACAACAAAGATGAGGTGTGATAATGCCTGATTAATGAGTTCCTTGTGAAAAGCAGACATAGTGAGATAGCCCATGTCAAGCATGTAGTATTAGGGAGTCCACTCAGTGATTGCTCTTAGTGTTATACCATGAGATTTATTGGGTTTAGTTCTTGCCTTGAGAATCCCAGGGACAGAGGAGCCTGGTGCGCTGCCGTCTATGGGGTCACACAGAGTCGGACACGACTGAAGCGACTTAGCAGCAGCAGTAGCAGCAGCAGCACAGCAAGGGTCATAGCCAAGTGGGTCCTTTGGGCAGTTGGGGAAAGCCATGATCTCTAAAGCTACAAAAAGTGATCCCTTGCTTCCTTCCCAGTTCTGCCTGCTCTGACACATTTGCAAAAACCTACTGATGCCTTCCATAAGCATTGCCACCAGCATCCTGTTCCACTGGTCCTGGGCCAGAACATGTAGGTAGAGAGATCCTTCCACATAACAAGCAGGGCTATTTAATAATAAAATGGAAGGTGAGGAGAGGCAAGGAAAAAGACTGACTCATTGGCATGTTGATTTGGTTTAGCCAGCTCCTAGTCTGACCCAGCTCAGTCAGGACAGAAGCTGCAAAGAGCCACATGAGGTCAGTAGACAGTGTTCTCCAGCCTATACACTTCTACAGGTAACCATTAGTAAAACGCAGGTTGAGTTATATCTGTTTCCTGTTCAAAAGCAAACAATGGCCTTGCAGACTGCCAGCAGACTTTGTTTCTCCTATTAAAAGTCAAACACTTGCACACTGTTAACTTTGCCTTAGCTTTCCAGCTTTCTGTACACTTGTTCCTCCACCCATTTCCTGTGCTCAAGGTAAAGAGAATTACTCATTCCTTACCCTTCAAACTCTATGATCTTCTCTCTTTTAATTTTAAATATATAAAAGGTATTAGTGAATGTGAAGGTCGCTGAGTCATGTCCGACTTTTTGTGACCCCATGGACTGTAGCCTGCCAGGCTTCTCTTTCCATGGGATTCTCCAGGAAAAATTATTAGAATGGGTTGCCATGCCTTCCTCCTGGGGATCTTCCTGACCCAGGGATCGAACCATGTCTCTTACATCTCCTGCTTTGGCAGCAAGTTCTTTACCACTGGCACCACCTGGGAAGCCCATAAAAGGCATGTGTACAGTTTAAAGGTTGATAAAATTAGCAGGAGTTGTTATGGGCTGAATTGTAACCGCCCCCCCATAAGTTTATATGTTGAAACCCTGAACCCCAATACCTTGGAATGTGACTGTATTTGGGGATAGGGCCTTTAAAAATGATTAAGTTAAAATGAAGCCTTTAGGGAAGGCCCTAATCCAGTCTGTGTCCTTATAAGAAGAAATTTGGATACATCAATAAAACCAGAAACACAGAGGAAAGATCACATAAGGACATAGCAAGACTGCTATCTACAAGTCAAGGAGAGTGGCCCCAAGAGAAACAGACCTGCCAACACCTTGATCGTGTGCATCCAGCCTCTACAACTGTGAGAAAATACATATTAGTTGCTGAAGGCTCACAGTCTATGGAATTTTGTTATGGTGGTTGGAATAAGCTGATAGGGGAGTGGATGCTCACTCTGTTCTGTTTCACCTCCAGCTAACAGGAGCAGGCTTTCTATAGGCGTTCCAGGCAGCAGGGCATGAAGAACAGAAACTTGACTGGAACAAAATAAAAACAAGCCAAGTACTAATAAGAAGCTGGGCAAGATGTGCCTAGGCAGTCTATCCCTGGGTGACAAAGACAGTACAGGGGTATTGGAAATCTTGATGATGAATGCTCTTAATAGATATTTTTTTCTTGAGTTGTACTGCTCCTATATGGACTGGTTGCCTCTAGGTCTAGTGTTTAGCTATTTTCCTGGGATTCTCTCTTTAAAATCCTTGTGAACTTTCTTGTCGGAAGCTTGTAGGATCTACTTTCTATCTCAGGTATTCTGAAATTTTCTAATGATGTATTTTTACCCTATGTACTAGGTACCTAGGGAACCTTTTAGCCTAACAACTTACATCCTATAATAATAGACTTTACTTTTTATTTTTTACAATGTCTTTCTTCATCATATAGACTTAAAGTTTTATTATACCCATTAATTATTTTTTATCAAGATATTGTTGATTTATGTTATATAAGTTTCAGGTATGTCAGTGATTCACAATTTTTAAAGGTTATACTCCACTTACTGGCTTCCCTGATGGCTCAGATGGTTAAGAATCTACCAGCAATGCAAGAGACCTGGGTTCAGTCCCTGGGTTGGGAAGATCCCCTGGAGAAGTAAATGGCAACCCATTCCAGTATTCTTGCCTGGAGAATCCCAAGGACGGAGGAGCCTGACTGGCTACAGTCCCTGGGATCGCAAAGAGTCAGACATGACTGAGCGACTAAGCACACACACACACACACTTCACTTGTAATTATTATAAATTACTGGCTTGTTGTCTTATTTTGTTCCTACTTTATTTCTTCTCTCTTTCTGAAACTCTTATTATTGACATGAGCAATTCCTTGATTTGGCTGGTGAATGTCTTTTCCTTTGTTTCCCAACTCTTTTTTTTTTCTTTCTTTATTTTCTGAAAGATTTCTTCAAGTTTATAACCCAGCCTTTATTTTGAGTTTCAAAATTTTCTGCTTATATATTTTTAATTTTTGAAAGCTTTTTTTTCATTTCTAAATGCTCCCTTTTTATAGCTTTCTCATTTTGGATCATGGATATGCTGTTTTATATCTGAGGATATAATTGTTGTTGTTGTTTAAGTTTCTCCAGTGTGTGTGTATGTGTATTGGCGTCCTTCTTTCATATTGGAAGCTTTCCTTAGATATCTGGTCATTCTTGCCTGTATACTCATGCCTAAGACTGGAGAACTAAACAGATGATAAAAATTCTGGGTGTGCAGGTGTGACTTGCCCACTTTGAGCTTCACAGTGGAATAATTTTGCCTGTTTCTTGGGAAAGACCTAACGTCAGTATCTGTACACCTTTCTTTTTAAGCTGATATGATTCCCTGGAGAAGACTTTTTTCATCTCCTCCATGGAAGATGAGAGTTTGGCTGCTGATGTTCTGGGATCCAGTGGGAGATTAAGGCTGGGGGTCAGAGCATCAGTGTGCATATGGCTCTTTTGGCCCAGTTCCCATAGCCTCAGCTATAATGGCATCCCCTAATACAGAGACCTCCTGTTACACCTTCTTCAGAGAACATTCCTTCAGTCTTCTCACTCGATGAGGGAGGGGAAGGCTTATGGCATCTTGGAATGTGGGGGAGATTAGGAATTATAATACAAGTCAAAATACAAAAACAAAAGTACCCATCACACAGCTTTTCCTGTTCTTTGTTTCCCTTCAATCCCCACTTCATCCCAGGTGATGCCCTTTGCTGAGTCTTTTGAGGATTCTGCAGTATAAATAAGGTTAGGTCTCAGCTTCTCCACTGCCAGGTCTAGGTCTGTTCAACTGCTTACCTGCTTTACAGCTGTCCAAGGTTAGTTGTCATTGTCTCCTCTCTCTTGATGTCATTTGCAAAAGAAGCCCCTTTACTATGGTTTTAGGGTTTTCTGCAGTGTTTAAAATCAGAGGTGTTTTCAATCTACCGTGTTAACCCAATAGTTTCCCTGTTGACTGGCTATGTTCTCTCCTCATCTGGATTACTTTCCTCTATTTTGGCTTCTCTGAAGGTCAAGCTCAATGCTACTTTCATAAAAGTGTCCCAGTATGGAAAACCTTTCTGTTTTTCTTTCCACATAGCACATACCTTACTCTGATACCTGCCCCTCATATGCCAGCACACACACGCTACAGGGTGACAGGTAAATAATAAGTAGTTTCTTGGTAAGATTTATAATAAGTTCATATTATCTATGTTTTCCAACTTTATGGTCACTTCTGGATCATAACTTCTGGGCATCATGGGCAGAGCCTGAGATTTGAGTCTGGGTGTCACCTCTGGCTGTTTCTCTTTGTGCGTTCTTGGACATGTTATTTAATCTCTCTGTGTGTGTTCCCTCATTCCAAAACAGAACCTACAAAATCAGGAGATGAAAATCAGGCAAAATCAAATTCAGAATACATGAAAGGCGTACCCTCAATATAGATATAGATCTATTACGTGCTATTGTTGTTATTATCCCCTCTCTCCTTCACAGTGGAATTTGAAGTTCAAAGGATTTTATTGAATGTGGCAGGTACCCTGGTAATGTAATGGGCTGTGAGATATCAGTTGAGTATTTCCTATGACTCCTCTGGGTGCTCCCTGAAGAGCCCAGCAGAGTGCCTTTCAGGAGTAGGTATCCAAGAAATATTTGTTGAATTGAATAAAACATCTCAATATTTAGGGAGCTATTATATATGAAGGGCACAAGTATGCAGTCATGTGTGTGAGTATTGGTCCTTGGAGAGGTTGGTATGCTTCATCTGTTTCAGAGTATTGAAAAAAATCCAATTCTTCTGGCAGTGTGGCCTGTTTTTCCTTCTGAAGACCCTACAGTGGTATGCATTTGGCTTAAATGCAACAGTCCCCTCAAGCTAAAGAAAGTCAAAAGTAGGGTTTGGTATAATCATGACCAAAAGTAGAATATGTCCTCTCATTGTTTTAGAAGCTGTACAGGCCTTGAAGCATTAAAGACAGCTTTCAGGTTTGGAAAACTGCCCTGTTGAGTAATGATGATCTCAGACTCTGTCTCACTCTGCTCTGTCTCTGTATGTGCTTATATATAATGCTTGGTGCGTATATTTGTCTGTTGACTAGGGTTATTTACAGGAACATGGGAACTTTGCTACTTATGAATACATCGGCTCTTATTCACTTGCGGTCCTCTTTCTGAGTTTATGGAATCAGTTGCCTTGGAGACAATCATGATGTCACAAGCTGAGCACCATAACTTCAGATGGGAATCAATTGAAGGAACAGATAGACTTCTAAGAGAAAAAGACAGTGTCATCATGTAAATGTTCTTAGTAACTGATACCACAGAAGGAGAGAGAATGTAAAGATGTACATCAGCCTCCCCTGGGTTACTTGACATGACTCCTCTCAAAGCTTTCTATGAAGGATTCATGTGTTGTTAACACATGGGATAAAAGGTGGAAGAGGAAACCACAACACAATGATCTTGCTTTGTTGCGTAGTGAATTTATGGAATACTAAGCCTCTCGAATTGTTAAATTTTAACATTTGGTTTTGTTTGCCCATCTTTTCTTCTTAAATTGCAGTCTCTCAAATTTAAACGTATGGAGCTGGCGTTATTAAACTATGGATCCTGAGGCAGCAATTGTGGGAAGGAAGGATTCTGCATTTCTAACAAGATCCTAGGTGATGCTGGTGCTCCTGGTCTCCAGACTACAGGGAGGGATGAGGGCTTTAAACTCAGAGTCAAAAATAAGGACCTTATGGTTGAAAAGCTTCCAGGTACACTTTCCTCTGGTTACCAAAAATATTACTGTTTCCCGAATTCCGAGCCACATGTTTCTTCACATTTTAACTTTTCTGAAACTGATGTGTAGCAGTCGAAAAAATTTACAGTTACTGAGCAGATGAGTACATTGTGATGTGTGGCTTGTTGTCTGAATATATGTGAGATCTGTGGTTGGTAGGACTTGCTTACCCATTTGTCACCTCCATTATCTGTATTGGTAGCACCACATGGGGATCAAAGTTTAACTTACATTTGTTCACTAATACTTTCATAAAAGACTTGGTAGCACATTGAATTCATCTGGAAAACTAAAATATATCGATGCCTGAGTCCCAGATTCAGAGATTCTAAGACAGTTTTTCTCCCCTGATGATTCTAACATGCAGCAAACTTTGAGCTTACTGTGTTAAAATATCTTCACAATGCACCTGCAGTTACAGAACACAAAAGCAGTATGTTATAAGGTACATGTCAAGCCATGTAGAGCAGGAGAAATCACCCCCACCTCTTAGAAGAGATCATAGACTTCTAAGCTCGGAGAGGCTGGTTGTAAGTTGAGTGGGACTCTCAGCCAGTGCTGATCATCTCTCAAAGAAAGCTTCCTGATCATGTTCCAGAGATGTTGTCTCATATCTAGTGGCATGTCAAACCTATCCCCTTACCCAGTTGAAAATGCAGTTGAATTCTTGACTTCATTCTGTATGCCTGAAAATCATGCTGACCCTGAAAAGGCAGGGGTCAAAGTCATGAGCACAGGCTATGACAGCCACATGTCTATGTGATACTAAGCATGGCTGCAAATGGCCAAGCATGCATCCAAACATTTCTTTCATCCCTAATGTGAAGACAGCTTGGACTTCAATTTAGATCGTGATACGAAATGAGAACTGGCCTTTGGTGCAAGATGGATGCTTTGCGGGTGAGATGAAGACAAGTTTCAGCTGCTGATTGGTGGGCTAGCTGAATCCCCCAAAGCCTCTGCCTTTCTGTCTGACAGTCTGGCCTCCATCCTCCAGAGAACAGTCAAGGCCAGGGCATCATAGGCTAGTAGTCCTGTGGTGTAGCATTCAGAACTGGAGGCCCTGAACTTACAGTCGTGACTGGTTTCTTTAGGTGGGTCAAGTTCTTACAGAATAGGGAAGTCAGATACTTAAATGCCTCCTGGCCACTGATTTCTGTGGTCAGCCCAAGCCTATGCTACAGGTGCCCTACCAGTCATGAGAACTGTCGTGTACACTAGGAGGGAGCAAACTGACTGGATTTAGCATCTCATTCTTCACACACACACACCCATGAAAGGGGACATAGCTCTGAAGAGGAGGGGCTGGAATGAATTTGTTTGCAAGGTAGGCTCTGGAGGGAATGTAAGCAGCTTGAGGAAAAGGGGGGTACTAGGGAGATTCCCCAAAGAAGGGCAGGGTACTTCCTTTGGCAGGTTCGTTCTAACTGAGATCCACAGTCAGCTGCTCCATCCTGAATATGACCCAGGGCTGAGCTGGACCTCAGAGAGGAACCAGTTCCTGGAGAGACACAAGCAAGACTGAGCCTAGGCAGTGGGTTCCTGGCCTCGGCAAACACCTGTGTGATGCCGTGGAAGCGCTGTCTCAGGGTCCCCCAGCCCTGTCGGGTTCACCTATAGCTACAGTGGACAGCTCGCAGAAACAGCTTCCCTCTCATGTGTCTGACCTCACCCAAGGCCAGCTTCTCCTATGCTCCAGTTATCATTCACCTTCTCAGAGACTCAGTTCTGTGGTCAGAACCACTCTCCCAAAACATCAGTTTTTGTGTGTTCGATTTTTCCTGGTGGTGGTGGTTTAGTTGATAAGTCGTGTCTGATTTCTGTGACTCCATGGACTGTAGCCCACCAGGCTCATCTGTCCATGGGATTTTCCAGGCAAGAACCCTGAAGTTGGTTGCCATTTCCTTTTCTAAGAATTTTCCTGTTAATGTATTAAAAACCTTGATATTATTTATTTAAAAAACAACAGTAAGACTCCTTTTCACTTCAAAGCTTCCTAAGCATGCTTTCTAAAATTATTTTTTTCACCTCTCATTCTAAGTTTAAGCATTCATCCACAGCCCTGAAGTGGCTGTTATTTGGGGTCAGTGATGACTTACTTTTTTGTTAGTCATCAACGGTCTAGCCTCATTCTATGATTAACAATTTTTTGGCATGGCAGGCCACACCCTCTTTCTTGAAATCTCTTCTGTAGAATATTCTGGTTCCCTGATCCTACATTCACCTGATATTCCTTCTGCCTCACTGGCCTATTCTCATCATTCCTCCCAAATTCCAAACTGCTAAGTTCAAGGGCCTGAGAGCTTTGTCCTTAGCCCTTTCTCTTTTCACCATCTCTTTGGTGAGCTCGTCAAATCCTTGGAGTATAAATCCAAACCATTTCAAACTGAAACCCTGTATCTAATACCTCCATTTATCTCAAAATTAATAGGGCCAAGAAAGAGCTCTTGTTTCCTCTCAGTTCTAAAGCTACTGTGTCTCCCACACCCCTAGCCTTTTCCATCTTTGCTTATTAGACAACCAGAGTCCCAGTTGCCTACGTCTAAAATCCCTTGTGGCTCAGACGGTAAAGACTGGGTTCGATCCCTGGGTCAGGAAGTTCCCCTGGAGAAGGAAATGGCAACCCGTTCCAGTACTCTTGCCTGGAAAATCCCATGGACGGAGCAGCCCAGTAGGCTACAGTTCATGGGGTCGCAAAGACACGACTGAGTGACTTCACTTCATTTCAATTCACTTCACTTCACTTCAAAATCTCCATTAATTCCTTTTCTCTCTCATACCTTCCATGACTGAGTCTCATCAGCTCCACCACAAGACAACTTCCACGTCGTCTGTGATTCATGTGTGTTGGTACATGTACTGATAGGTTTTTCTGTTTTTTGCTGAAAAGAATAGTAGTTGATTGTAGATGCTACTGTTGTTTGCCCATTTACCAGCTGATGAACATTTACATTGTTCCAGTTCAGGATGATAATGAGAAAAACTGATAGAAATATTTGCATACAGACTTATATATATACCTTTTTATTGAAGTATAGTCAATGTGTTACGTAAGTTATATGTGTAAAATATCGTGGTTCACAAGTTTTAAAGGTTATACCCCATTTATGTGTATGTTGTTCAGTTGCTAAGTCATGTTCAACTCTTTGCAACCCCGTAGACCGTAGCATGCTAGGCTCCTCTGTCCTCCACATTTTCCTGGACTTTGCTTAAATTCATGTCCATTGAGTTGGTGATGCTATCTAAACATCTCATCCTCTGCAGCTTCTTCTCCTTTTGCCTTCAGTCTTTCCCAGCATCAGGTTCTTTTCCAGTGAGTCAACTCTTCACATCAGGTGGCCAAAGTATTGGAGCTTCAGCTTCAGCATCTGTCCTTCCAGTGAATATTGAGGGTCGATTTCCTTTAACACTGACTGGTTTGATCTCCTTACAGTACAATGGACTCTCAGGAGTCTTCTCCAACAGCACAATTCGAAAGCATCAGTTCTTTGACTTCTTTGTGATCCACCTCTCACATCCATACATGATTACTGGAAAAAACATAGCTTTGACTAGATGGACCTTTGTTGGCAAAATGATGTCTCTGCTTTTTAAATGCTGTCTAGGTTCATTATTTCTTTCCTTCCAAGAAGCAAGCATCTTTTAATCTCATGGCTGTAGTCACTGTCCACAGTGATTTTGGAGCCCAAGAAAATAATATGTCACTGCTTCTATATTTCCCCCTTCTATTTGCCATGAAGGGATGGGACCAGATGCCATGATCTTAGTTTTTTGAATGTTGAATTTCAAGCCAACTTTTTCACTCTCCTCTTTCATCCTCATCGGGAGGCTAGCCCCATTTATATGTATACATATGTTTTTGTTTCTCTTGGTTAAGTACCTAGGACTAAGATTTCTGGGTTGTGTAGTAAATAGATGTTTAAGATTGCAATGAGCTTCTAAACTGTTTTCCAATATGGCTGTATTGTTTTGTATTTCTACTCTCAGTGACTGAGAAATTCCAAAGCTCTGCATCCTTGTCAGAACTTAGTATTTTCAAAGATTAATTTTTTTTAGTCATCCTAATAGATGAGTAGTATATTTCATTACAGTTTCAATTTGCATACCCCTGATGGTTAGTCAAGACTCTTGAGAGTCCCTTGGCCTGCAAAGAGATCAAACCAGTCAATACTAAAGGAAATGAGTCCTGAATATTCATTGGAAGGACCGATGCTGAAGCTGAAACTCCAATACTTTGGCCACCTAATGCGTAGAACTGACTCATTGGAAAAGACCCTGATGCTGGGAAAGATTGAAGGCAGGAGAAGGAGATGACAGAGGATGAGATGTTGGATGGCATCACCAACTCGATGGACATGAGTTTGAGCAAGCTTCAGAAGATGGTGAAGGACAGGGAAGCCTGGCATGCTGCAGTCCATGGAGTCACAAGGAGTCGGACACAACTGAGCAGTGGAATAACAGCAACATATAGTGAGAATGTTAAATGGTGTAGCCATTTGGAAGATAGGCAATTCCACAAATGATTAAACAGAGTTACCATGTGACTCAGCAATTCCACTCCTATTTTATAACCAAGAGAAATGAAAATCTTGTACCTGAATATTTATCGGAGCATAAACTGTGGTATATCCAAACAAGGGAATATAATTTGGCTGGAAAAAGGAATGAAATATTGATACATAATATACTGTGTATGAACTTTAAAACATGCTAATTTTTAGAGACAAAGTACATTAATGGTTGCTTAGGGCCGGTAAGGAGTCAGGGGTGGAATGGAGTGGGAGTATACGAAGGGGATAGGTAATGAGTGTATAGTTTCTTTTTCAAGTGATGAAAATGTTCTAAAGTTGATGTGGTGGTTGCATATATCAGTGAACATACCAAAAGATGTTAATTATATACTCTATATGGGTGAATTTATGCTATGTCAGTTATATTTTAGTAAAACTGTTCTAGAAAGTAATTCTCTCCCTTTCTCACTAGCCTCTCCTTCTGAGACTACAAATAGATACATAAGGAATTGATTTCAACATTCTACTGGTTACATCATTCTATTAAGAACACTAGGATTAATTTACTATTCTAATTCATAGTCTATATTCATAGTTTCTCAATTGTCAGTAAAATATCTTTAGTAGTATTTTTAAAACCTAGGTGCAATCAAGGTTCACAAATTGCACTTGGTTATTATCTTTCTTGGAGAAGGAAATGGCAACCCACTCCAGTATTCTTGCCTGGAGAATCCCAGGGACAGAGGAGCCTAGTGGGCTGCCGTCTATGGGGTCGCACAGAGTCGGACATGACTGAAGCGACTTAGCAGCAGCAGCAGCAGCAGCAGCAGCAGCAGCAGCATTATCTTTCTAGACTCTGAGTCTAAAACAATTACCTCTCCTTTTATTGTTTTTTGAAATATTTACGTTTTCGGAATAATACAGGCCATTTTTAATGAGAAATCATCCGTTGATTTTTAATGTTAACTGTTATGTTTTTATTTCCATTTTTAGACTCTTCAGTTCAGTTCAGTCACTCAGTCGTGTCTAACTCTTTGCAATCCCATGAACCGCAGCACGCCAGGCCTCCCTGTCCATCACCAACTCCTGGAGTCCACCCAAACCCATGTCCATTGAGTCAGTGATGCCATCCAACCATCTCATCCTCTTTCGTCCCCTTTTCCTCCTGCCCTCAATCTTTCCCAGCTTCAGGGTCTTTTCAAATGAGTCAGCTCTTTGCATCAGGTAACAAAAGTATTGAAGTATCAACTTCAACATCAGTCCTTCCAATGAATACCCAGGAATGATCTCCTTTAGGATGGACTGGTTGGATCTCCATGCAGTCCAAGGGACTCTCAAGAGTCTTCTCCAACACCACAGTTTAAAAGCATCAATTCTTCGGCACTCAGCTTTCTTTACAGTCCAACTCTCACATCCATAGCCTTGACTAGATGGACCTTTGTTGACACAGTAATGTCTCTGCTTTTCAATATGCTGTCTAGGTTGGTCATAGCTTTCCTTCCATGGAGTAAGCATCTTTTAACTTCATGGCTGCAATCACCATCTGCAGTGATTTTGGAGCCCCCCAAAATAAAGTCTGACATTGTTTCCACTGTTTCCATCTATTTGCCAGGAAGTGATGGGACCAGATGCCATGATCTGAGTTTTCTGAATGTTGAGCTTTAAGCCAGCATTTTCACTCTCCTCTTTCACTTTCATCAAGAGGCTCTTTAGTTCTTCTTCACTTTCTGCCATAAGGATGGTGTCATCTATATATCTGAGGTTATTGATATTTCTCCCGGCAATCTTGATTCCAGCTTGTGCTTCTTCCAGCTCAGCATTTCTCATGATGTACTCTGCATACAAGTTAAATAAGCAGGGTGATAATAATACAGCCTTGATGTACTCCTTTTCCTATTAGAAACCAGTCTGTTGTTCCATGTCCAGTTCTAACTGTTGCTTCCTGACCTGCATATAGGTTTCTTCAGAGGCAGGTCAGGTGGTCTGGTATTTCCATCTCTTTCAGAATTTTCCATAGTCTATTGTGATCCGCACAGTCAAAGGCTTTGGCATAGTCAATAAAGCAGAAATAAATTTTTTTCTGGAACTCTCTAGCTTTTTCAATGATCCAATGGATGTTGGCAATTTGATCTCTTGTTCCTTTGCCTTTTCTAAAACCAGCTTGAACATCTGGAAGTTCATGGTTTACGTATTGCTGAAGCCTGGCTTGGAGAATTTTGAGCATTACTTTACTAGCGTGTAACATGAGGGCAATTGTCTGATAGTTTGAGCATTCTTTGGCATTGCCTTTCTTTGGGATTGGAATAAAAACTGACCTTTTCCAGTCCTGTGGCCACTGCTGAGTTTTCCAAATTTGCTGGTATATTGAGTGCAGCATTTTCACAGCATCATCTTTCAGGATTTGAAATAGCTCAACTGGAATTCTATCACCTCCACTAGCTTTGTTCGTAGTGATGCTTCCTAAGGCCCACTTGACTTCACATTCCAGGATGTCTGGCTCTAGGTAAGTATGAGTGATCACACCATCATGATTATCTGGGTCTTGAAGATCTTTTTTGTACAGTTCTTCTGTGTATTCTTGCCACCTCTTCTTAATATCTTCTGCTTCTGTTAGGTCCATTCCATTTCTGTCCTTTATTGAGCCCATCTTTGCATGAAATGTTCCCTTAGTATCTCTAATTTTCTTGAAGAGATCTCTAGTCTTTCCTATTCTATTGTTTTCCTCTATTTTTTGCACTGATCCCCGAAGAAGGCTTTCTTATCTCTCCTTGCTAATCTTTGGAACTCTGCATTCAAATGGGTATATCTTTCCTTTTCTCCCTTGCTTTTCACTTCTCTTCTTTTCACAGCTATGGCCTCCGCATACAGCCATTTTGCCTTTTGGCATTTCTTTTTCTTGGGGATGGTCTTGATTCATATCTCCTGTACAATGTCATGAACCTCCGTCCATATCAGGCACTAAGTTTATCCAAATTGGTTAGTTGAAATGTTGGTTTTCTGTTCATGTTTTTGAGTTTCCTTTTAAAACTTATTTAAACATTTTATGTAAATTATTTTATGTTCTATATCTAGGAATTTCATCATCTGAAGTTCCTGGAAGTCTGATTGTTTGTTGTTCCTGCCAGGCTCCTCTGTCCATGGGATTTCCCAGACAAGAATACTGGAGTGGGTAGCCATCCCTTCTCCAGGGGATCTTCCTGAGCCAGGGATCAAAACCTGGGTCTCCTGCATTGCAGCCGGATTCTTTACTGACTGAGTCACCTTGGAAGCCCCTTGTTTCTGGTGGCTCTTACAGTAGCTTGACTCCTTACAAATGTAGTAATTTTTCAATAAAAATTTTGCTATTTCATTGAAGAGGATCATGAGGTACTTGAAGAGCAGGTACATTCCTCTAAGACAATTTCTATTTCCTTTTCCTGAGATCCAAGGGCCATTTTAATTTCTCACTGAGGTTTCCTTACCATCCATGATAGTACAAATTTGAACCCCAGACTATTCTTTTCTGCAAGTGAAATTGCAGCTGAGAGATACAGGTTTCTACTATGGCTGCTTTTTCTAGTCTATTTCCCCCTAGCCTTTCACTGAGAAGTAGGGCCCTCATCACCATCTCTCCATCCTGTGTTTGCCCAGTGATCATTAATCCTCAAAGCTCTGGGCTCCAAATAACATTGCCCTAGGGCAGACACTGCTTCCCGATTAACTCACTGCTCTGGTTTCAGTTCACAAAGCAGCTCTTTGACCATGTGGGTCTACCTTACTTTCTCATAGTTTCAGCTATGCATTAAAAAGTATATTGTAATTGATTCTGCACTATAGGTTCTGCAACAGGAGGATTTTCAGAGGAGTTGATCTGCCACACTGCTGGAAGCAAAATTCCCTACTCAACTCTGTGACCTCATCTCCCGAGTCTCACCTTCTCTGCTCTGCTCCAGGCACATTGGGCTTCTTTCTGTAACTCATCGTATAAAACTCTCAGCTGTCTCAGAGTCTTTTTACCCTATATTTGCTTTCCTTAACAGGCTCTTTCCTCTGATTCTTCATGTGGTTGCACTTTATCACCATTCAGGTCTCAGCTCAAATATCACAGCCTCAGATTCTTCCCTGATCACTTTTAGTTACTTTCTCTCAATTTAGCCTAATCTGTCTCTACAGAGAACTTTCCAGAAATTAAAATTAGTTTAATGATTGATTGATTTGTGTTTTATTCTCTAGAATATAAACTGCTGAAGGGCAGGGAAGCCTGATCTGGAAAAGTGGAAACACATGGACATGCTAAAAATAAATCTTTGTTGACGGGTTTGGTGATATCCCTGTTCTTTATCTTCTGCTGAGATACCCCTCCACAATCTTTTAGGCGGGAAACTAGGGCCATTCTCAGACTTAAAATATCCAGCTTACTATATGGAAGTGCCATGCTGTGTATTCTAACAGACTCATAACCTGTGTGTGTATGTGTGTTTTTGTGTTTGTATAAATGTGTTGTAAATGTAGAAAACATGTGTTTTCAGGTATATGGTGGAATGATCTCTTCTTTAATTCATAGCTCGGTCCCATCAGTTTTTAAGAGTTCTGTAGCTGGGTCTATGAGAGAATCTCCAATTTTCTCCCAATGCTTAAAACGCTGGAAAGAATCTTTTTGGTGGCAGGCAAGTGATTAACTCACTTATGAAGGTTTCTTTGAAATTCAAAAGTTTTATTTTTGACTCTGAGTGAATAAATGATAATCCTTTCACTGAAAGTACTAAATATTGTTGTAGATAGAATATGTCACCAGGGATGTTGACTAGAAATGCAGCCAAATAACTACGACCCAAGAATTTTGAGCCAGGTTGGATGTGTGAGTTATGTGTTATACAGAGGTAATATTAAAAATATTTACCAACCACCACTGCATGGATGCTGGGCATAGCACTGGAGCAGGAAGTCCCCTACTGTGCCAGGTTGAGTTGTGAGGAGGCATCAGTAGGTTTTCATATTTATTCTCAAACTATTAATAATAGGGAAACTATTAATAATAAACTATAATTTATTTGCCAGCTCTTCTTCAACTTTTTCAAATAATCCCTCCTAGTCTCTTTTCCATGTATTAGTATTGGTTTCATCAGTGCATGATACTAGTTTTAGAGAGTTATTTACAACTCTTTCTCAGAAGAGTTGCTTTCAAAAATCTTTTTGAAATGACTGACTTTGCAGAGAAGCACCCATCTGTTAAGTGAGCAACTATTATCTCTTTCCTATTTCTTCATTATGGGTGAGCAAGATAAGCATAGTTAATCTGGAAACTTTTGGTTTAGTCATAACACTTAGTTTAGGCTCTGCTTCCTCAAGTCTTTTACCAGAACCGCACATAAATTCATGTGAGGGTACTTGTCTTCCTTTCTTCTGATCACCTGGGATGGGGGTTGTTGTGATACAATGGAAAGAGCCTGGCATTTAGAGCCTAAAGACTTTTGGAGAAGACCAATGAGCCAGTTCCTAACAAGTGCCTATAACATACAGTGGTTCCTCAAAAATGTTTGTTGAACCTGAGGTATATGTGTGAAGAGAATCCAGATGCTCTTGATAATTCACAACCTGGAAAATTAGACTCAGTATTCAGTGTCCACAAATTCACTCAGTCTTCTGATGGAACCCAAGGATGTAGTAGGCTTTCTGTTGACTGTTTCACATCCAATCTATTGATAGATACAAGGTCCCAACACCTTTCTTGTGGTCTTCCCAAAACACTTTTGGGATTCCAATTATAGTTTTTTGTTTTCCCAAAATTTGACCAACATAGGGGAATAGCTTAACAATTGTATCAAGGGGAAATAGAAATATCTTTCTTATAATTTAACTGGACCTCAGTTTAAAAAAAGTAACTTTTAAATTTCATTAAATGTAGACTGTGCCGTATAAAAAGGAGATGGGGATAAGTTTGACATTTTACAGCAGAAAAGAAACAATTAACAGGAATATTGCATTTGTGGCAAGAAGAAGAGCAGTTGAAGTTTGGGAGGGGGTGTGCTAAGAGAAGGGCAGGAAAAAAAAAAAAAAGACTGTTTTACAAATGAGATTTCTTTAGCTTCCAGAAATAGAGAAAGTAGTTTACATACTCCTGCACATCTGTGTAGACTTGCAAAATGTGCTTTGCCTAATTCTTAGGTTGTTCTGTTTGTGCTATTGGTATGCAGAAGACCAGTGTCATTTTAATATTTATGATGTTAACAACCCTCCCCATCCCAGCCTCTGCTTATAATGGTGCATCAGGACAAGCAGCAGAATTTCAAAGATCATGGAATTTAGAGTCAGAAGGGACACTGGATAGCAACTCCTTATTCTTCGGGAGAAAAAAAGATCTCTTTTCTAGCTTCAGTCAAAAATGCTTTTATTTTCTAGGCAAAGTCAGTAGGATGATTACAAATCATATTAAGGGGAAAAAATGCCCTGTTGGAAGCTACAGAACTCTGTATTGACTGCTGAGCTTAGATGTGTGTGTGCCTGTGTGCTCAGTCGCTTCAGTCATGTCTGACTCTTTTCGACCCCATGGACTTCAGCCTGCCAGGCTCCTGTGTCCATGGGATTCTCCAGGCAAGAATACTGAGTGGGTTGCCATTCCCTTCTCCAGAGGATCTTCCAGACCCAGGGATTGCATCCTGCATTGCAGGCAGATTCTTTACCTCTGAGCCATCAGGAAAACCCTGCTGGGCTTAGATATTCAGATCAAAGTATGCAGTCCAGTTAGCATAAGTATTTTCCGCAGAAGAAAAGAAGCTCCTCCCAGATGGATTGTCCCTTCTAGATTTTTTTCCCTGTTATGGTTCTGTTTGTTATTGTTAGGTTTTTCCAAAGGTGCCAGATAACTGCAACAATTTCAAGTTCTAATCAATTCTCCACGCCCCCTCCCCCCGGTGCAAGATGTGTTGATTGCATTCCCATTTCAATTAGTTGTACACATTCATCTGTTCTTAGCTCCTGCCTAGTAGTGCATGGCTCTTCACTCTACACCTTTCCTGGCAGATCCTAACAATCCTTTCCCTTGTCCCACAGTTCCTGTGATAGCACAGCCTGATCACTCGGCCCCTGCTGCTCCACATCCCATAGCCCTTTCTGGGGATAAGGACACTTACCTGTGATCCCTCCTGGCTCTCCATCTCCGTGACCGTCCCACCATCTCAACAGCCAGCCACCTCTCTAAATGTGGGATGAAGCATCAGAAAGGCTGTCCCTCTCTTCAGAAAGAGGGCTTTGCTCATTCTTTGAGTTTTTCTGTGGTTTCTTAGGTATAGCTAGAGCTCTCATTTCTTTTGAAAATAACTTTTCTTTAAAAAATACATACTGAAGCACTTAATGCATTTACCAGTTCATTTCACTTTTGATCCAACAATTATCTATAACAATATAATGAATCCATATTGCCTATTCATAAAAAAGCAGATTTGCAGTGTAAAGCTGTCTTTGGGAGTAAATAAAAAGCTAAAGATCCTGAGCTCTGTGACCCGACAGACTCCACTCACCACTCCCCAGCTCCAGTCTGCAGAAGAGGCCAGGGCGACCACCTGTGCTGACTCCCACTTGGCTAGAATTCTAGTTTTCACATGTCTGAGGGGTACACATCTTTGCAGATTGCCTCTCCAATTCTGATTCCCTTTTCCTCTCTGGTTCTGCTGTTAGTACTTGATCTGGGAATAATTTTAAAATGAATGAGAAAAGCAGCAAAGCAAGCAGGTGTTTCTTTTTCCTTTTATTCTTTGCACTTCTCTTTCTTGTTTTCTATTCCCTTTGTCTTCACCTTCTTTGATGTCTCCAACTTCCCTTTCTGTTCAAAACTGAACACTGTGGTCCAGTTAAAGCCCCTCCCAGGGGGGCTGAGAGGGAGGCAGGGCATCAAGTTCTTGTGGTGACCTCACATCCCTGTAGGGCTCAAACTCAAATGTTATCTCCAAACAAGCAGAGAGACACTCATAACTTGAAAGAAGTCACGACTGAACCATCCTGCCCAGGGTTTGCTATAGCTTATTTTTTTCTAAATCCTTAATTATCTTACAAAGACCACAATTTAATTTGTTAAATATAAACATATAAAATACATGAAATTTTTGTAAATTTATTGTTTTATTTAAAATATTTAAAGTCTCTCCTTCCCCTGAAAAAAGAAAGGAAGGGAGAAGGAAGGAAGGAGAGGAGTGGGCATGGCATGGATGAGCCCTTTCTCACTCTAAGAGTCTGTGGCTGTGGAAAGAAAGGGTGGGATGACCCAGTGGTCCTCCTGGCTCCATCACTGACCGGGAAAACCTCCTTCTCTGAGCCTTGCCATCTTCAGATATGAATTGAGGTGATAGATCACAAGTCTTTTATGGTTTCCTCCAGAGGTGGTAACTATCCGTGATTCTGATGGCCCTTTTGTAGAAGTGATGGGTTTAAAGTTAGTGCTTCATGTTCCAGATTTTCATGGAGAAGGAAAAAACCTGATTATTTTTCCTTGTCTTGTTCTGGAGATGCTTAGAAAGCAAGCATTTGTCAAACATCATCCAAATGATGCAGCCAGGTTTAGCAGCATGGCTGAGTCAGGCTACTAGGAGCAAAGCCAAACACAGGATGCAGGACTTAGCTAAATTCTCCGCCAGAGGCCTAGGAGACAAGGTCTTTTGAGAAGCATTGACTGTATCAGGAATTGAAATGAGCTGGAGAGGCTGGTGAAAGCAGGATTTCTCATGACAAATGCAGATGTGACCAGCAGGGGTTTTGCCTACAGGAAGAATACAGAGGAGGTCCTTGGAGAGGCATCCATCATACCCACAAATACTTCCTTAAAAGCTACCTTTAAATAATGGAAAATGCATGTTAATGCACATGGACAATGGAAGCCTGAGATAGCCTCCTATTGTAGGATATGTAGAATAATAGCTGAGCCTCGGTGTCTGTTGAGAGCTCAGATGTCTGCAGGGACAGAACCTGACTGTGAAATCCCAGCTTGCTTCTCACGTTGTCCATCACAGCTATTCTGACAGTGAATAATTTCTCATTCCTCCTTCAAGGTTTTCCAATTCTACAGCCTTTATACAGTCAACCAGTAGTTTTCAACACCCTAATGTGCCCTCGCCATCAGTGTGAATAGTGCACCCCAGGATCCAGGCTGTGGGAGGTGAGCAGATTCAGGGATGAGATGTGGCAGCAGCTTGGTTAGCATCACTTGAAATGCAAACATACTCCAGTAGAGTTTATACTGATGTTCTCCCAAGTTAGAGGTCCATGCAGAAAACTCAAAGTTGGGAAAAATGTTGATACAATGAGAAAACTTAACACTTACACAGGAATGATTGATGTAGCCTTTGTATCATTGTGATCACACCAAGAAGAGGGTTCTGCCTGCTGGAAAGCAGGGGCTGAACCAGAAGATGTCCTGTGTTCCCTTTAAGGATGATGAGTTCAACATTAAGCTCTGTTCATTAGACCAGCAATTGCAGACAGAAGGAAAGATGATACTTACATGTTTCGTTTATTGAGAGCTTTACCAGGCACGTTACCCCCATTTATCCTCTATATCCCCCAGAATAACTCTGTAAGGTATGTATACAGTTACTCTCTCCACCTGGCAGGTCAGAATACTGAAGATTTCTCCTGCAGCATTGGGAAAGACCATGATGCTGGGAAAGAGTGAAGGCAGAAGAAGTAGGGACAAGGATGAGATGGTTGGATGGCATCACTATATCAATAGATATAAGTTTGAGTAAACTCTGCAAGTTAGTGAAGGACAGGGAAGCCTGGCCTGTTGGAGTCCACAGTATCACAAAGAGTCAGACACAACTGATCAACCGAGCAATAAGTAAGGAGCAGGACTCAGGTTCTGGCCTAACTATAGAATACTTGCCCCAACCATCATATCCAACTATCACAATCATATCATATCCAATACAATATCCAACCTTGAGTTCTGGCATTCGTTTAGAGAAAGAAGGATGGAAAAGAGAGCAGGGGATGAGATCACCAGAGCTCAGGATTACCGTTGAGAACCCACCTGAAATTCCAGTTGTAGGATATCTGAGAAGGAAAGAAAATGGCTCATTGATCATTCATAGTTGTGATTCATTTCTCCAGGGAGTTTTTTTGCAGAAGGATGGCAGACCAGGCCATCAGCCACCCTGAGTGGCTCAATTGGTCTCTAAAGTCCCCCAGTGGATCAGCTGTCTCCTGCGCCTTTAACAGTGTAGCAGCATCAAGCATCAGAAAAGTACATGGCTACCATCCATCTAGATTCAGTCCTTGTGGAGGGAGAGGCTTTGGGTGGACGATGAGAAGGAATTCTTGAGTACAGGACTGGTCTGCATTGCCAAAGAATGTGGAATCTCTACCTTCAGGTCTTTAAGAAGGGGTGGAACACCCTCTCTTTGGTATGATGCTGGAGGCAAGGGGTCATGCATTGCACATTCCCTTCCAGTTCTAGAATTTGTCTTATAAAAAGCCTCCCACTCCTGGAATCCCTTAGTAAATTTTTACTCTTCTAAACGCCTCTTCAACAAGTCACTTTTTCAGGAGCCACTGGTGTCTATACATAACTACCTCTATCACTGTGACATTTTGCCAACTCTTGCCTGAGTGTATTTTTTGCTTCACATTGGTCCTAAGGTACTGGAGAGAAGTGAAAGTATTAGTGGCTTAGTAGCATCTGACTCTGGAGAAGGCAATGGCACCCCACTCCAGTATTCTTGCCTGGAAAATCCCATGGACGGAGGAGCCTGGTAGGCTGCAGTCCATGGGTCGCTAAGAGTTGGACACGACTGAGCGACTTCAGTTTGGAGAAGGAAATGGCAACCCACTCCAGTGTCCTTGCCTGGAGAATCCCAGGGATGGGGGAGCCTGGTGGGCTGCCATCTATGGGGTCGCACAGAGTCAGACACGACTGAAGCGACGTAGCAGCAGCAGCAGCAGCAGTATCTGACTCTTTGCAACCCTACAGATTATAGCTCACCAGGCACCTCTGTCCATGGGATTCTCCAGGCAAGAATACTGGAATGGGTTGCCATTTCCTCCTCCAGGGTATCTTCTGGACCCAGGAATCAAACCCACATCTCTTATGTCTCCCACATTGTCAGGTGGGTTCTTTACCACTGGTTTATAGATTCCTATAATTTTAAGGTTATAAAAGGCCTTTATGTCATTTAATTCAGGGCTCCCTAACCTCTGGAATCCAATACCTGATGATCTGAAGTGGAGCTGATGTAGCAACAATAGAAATAAAGTGTACAATGAATGTAATGTGCTTGAATCATCTCAAACCCCCACCCCCCGACCAATTCAGATCCGTAGAAAAATTGTCTTCCACAAAACTGGTCCCTGGTGCCCAAGTGATTGGGGACCATTGATTGAATTGGAACCCCAGAGTTTTACTGAGGAGAAAAGCAAACCCTAGAGAGGCTGCCTTGCCTCAGTTTACCACCTCATCGAGGGGGAAGCTACATTTTTCCATCTTCAGCAGCTCTTTCCTCCGACAACAGGAATGAAAGCAGAGGCCCACAGGCTAACGTAGCATCCTTAACAACCCTAGTTATTGCCTTGATTGAGCTTCTCTAATCAAAGCACAGCCCTCATAGAAGGGAATTTCCAAAAAGCTGCCTGAGGCTGCTGATCAACAATTCATTTTTAGCATTTCTTTTTAAATCGTTCTAAGTCGTTGCACCTGGGTCACAGTGACAGATGAATAAGGGGGTTGAACGGCGACGTTCTGGGCACCAGGTTGGTGAGCCCCCTCTGCCATGTATATGCATGAGCTCGCCATTTGCATAAAGTGAAAAAGCATCGCTCCCATTAATCAGTGCATTCATCTTAATAATTAGTGGCAATAATGTTGAAGAGCGGTGGTCTCCACATTGATCTCTGAGGCACCATGGGCCATTTCTGTTGCAGATGAATGATCATCAAGAGTGACAAGTTGATGTCTTTGGATCGACCACCCTAGTTCCTTGTGCTTTACAGCCTGGCAGCTGGTCAGGAAACTGGGGTGATCGGTGGGGCTAATGCTGTCCTTCCAACAAGACCAGTAAAAAGGAGTGATGTGACACCTGGGATGGGGGCTTAAGAAAGAGCCCCTGACCACTTTACGGGGCCCTTTCTCAGCCATGTGCATAGTAAACTAGCCGTAACTGCAAAGCAAGAGGCTATTTGTCATAAAGATTATGACTCTCTGGTTAAGTGCTTGAAAGACCACCACTTGCACTCAGACCTTCTCCATAAAAGATTGGCTTGGGGTCTGTAATTTGCCAATACTTCTGGGTCAAGAGAAAGCGGTTTCATATCAGAAATGTAATAGGATGTTTTAAGGCCCATGGTACAGTGCCAGAAAGGATAGAAGTGTTCATAATTTTCACTGTTTTATTTTTTTTAAAGGCCCTATCAGGTTAAAATAAAAAAAAACGAAGTCACAAAGGAATCCACTTGAAGATTTGAAGAGAAACTACAAAGGACTTCATTAATACAAAAGGGGAAGATTAGTCAGAGAACAAAAGAATAAGGAAGGAGGCAGCGATGGAGAGAGGAAAGAAATTGTAATAATGTGAGGTGAGAGACTGGCAAGGCAAAACGAGGCAGGAATTAAAAGATAGACTCCTCAACTTTCTAGATCCATGAGATCATCCTGGATATTTCCCCTCTGTAATGAGACGGAGACAGAGTGTTAGTGACAGGGAAATTTGGGTTTTAGATGGGAAAGTTTTCAAAGTGGAACAACAATCAAATTTCCCCTGGGGTCCTGGTTAGCAGAGGGCCATCAGCACAGCATTAGGGTTGATTTGTGAAATTTGATGATACATATTCTTTTGCTTTCTGAGTTTATATTCACCATTAAAGGTTTGAACCTATCTGTGAACATGCATTTTGCCTTCATTAGAAGGTGAGGTTTGTATTATCCATGGAAAATTGATAAAAAGCTCCTAAAGAGAGTGCAGGTGTTTCCAGTGGCTGTTTGTTTTCTTAGAGATTTTTCAAATACCACTGTCATCCTCCTTCTCCCCAGTGACATGAAGCGAGTTGTCCAGATCCCCTCCACTGCTTGTTGGGTGTCTGCAGTGGCACGTTCTCTGTGAAAGGGAGTGAGCACTGAATCTGGTCAGTGTCTGCAAGCAAATCACCGTGGAGAAAGAAACAGTTTAATTTATTCAAGCAACTGGCTGTTTTGTACACAACTCGGTGACCTCAGTACTTTTTTTCCCAAGGTATGTGGAGAGTGTGTGTGTGTGTGTGGTGTTACAGAGTTGAATGAAACACAACTGATTCAGTTTTCAGGACCAGATAACACAACTCTGAAAACTGAGCACTTTGAACATTTTTGTTCATTGCTGTACATTCTTTTCTCCTTTTTGCAGCGTTGTCTGGCTTTTGTATCTAGAGAGAGGCATTGTTATAGCTCTGTGCTGGGTTTTGAAGTGAAAGAAAAGGTCCAATTGTAAACCATCTGACACATATGTGAGTAAATATCAGGGCTGACACTTGTCCTTCTAAATGAAGTTCATAAAGATCAGGTCTTGCACAATCCTTTGAACCCATTCCTGTTCCTCCCTGGAGAAGTGTGTTAGTTGCTCAGTCGTGTCCGACTCTTTGCTATCCCATGGACTGTAACCCACCAGGCTCCTCTGTCCATGGAATTCTCCTGGCAAGAACGCTGTAGTGGGTAGCCATTCCCTTCTCCAGGGGATCTTCCTAACCCAGGAATTGAACCCAGGTCTCCCGCAATGCAGGCAGATTCTTTACCATCTGAGCCACCAAGGAAGTCCGACCCCTACCCCCACCCCACCACCACCAGAGAAGGACAATGCTATAAAGAAAAGGTTTCTTTTATACAGGTTTGAAACTGAAGAAGGATGCTGGTCTGTGAAAATAGCATTCCTCAAGAACCCTTACTATGTGGTAGCAGAAGGTGAAAGAAGGAATGCCAGTAAGTGAAGGTAGGATTTAGGATCTTTGGTCCCAAGAATTATAGCATTTGGGCCAAGAAAGGAGGAACACAGTGAGGGTCATTGTCCATTCTGACCTTAGAAGTAGGCTGGCCCTCCTCAACACAATGGCCACCTCCTTAGGATGTGCTTGTCTTGATCTTAAGCTCTGGACGTTTGGCAAGGCCAGCTTGTCCCTGAGTACCCTCCTGCCCAGTGTGTCTTGCTGTTACTGGTCCCTTTGGCCTACTGCTCCGTGTCTGGAGTGTGCATGGGTGTTTTTAATTGGATTCTCTGAAATGCACTTCTGACACTGATTTGGTTACATTATATTCTATCCTGTTATCAAACAAATTTGCTGTCAAACAAAAGATCAATGTTATTGTAATGTCCTATTTGATGGATTAAATAGAGTATTATTCAACTCTTATTAAACAATCAAGAAAAACACACTGGGACATGCTCGCATTCGCAGCTGCTAACAAATACAGTGTATGTGATCTGTGATTAAGAAACAAAGAAGGAGCAGTTATTTTCAGATTAATTAAACAAACAAGTAGGATTTAGGGACCAGGATTTTTAAAACCCAGTACAGTTCTTTGAAACATGTTTGGAAAAGGACATAATTTACTTTAACTACATGAGTGAACACTTAAGAATATAAAATCTTTTCAGTGACGCAATTCTGGATTAATTGCCCGGAACTATCGCAGCGCCATAAACAAAATCATTCCAAGGATGGACCTTTCAGAATGTTTTTTTTTTTCCTTGTGAGTAAATGTCCATTTAGAGAGCTCTTCTAAATTTAGAAGCAGTGTTCATCAATCATTTATAATAAGCGCCGAGCAACTCCACTCTGCTGCCTGCCGGAGATCCCCCCTCTTGTGGCAAGCGCTCCCCTCAGAGTGCTTGCATCGTGAACTGCCATGCACTCCATTACCAGGGCCTGACCTTTGTGTTTCTCAGACTCTGCTCTCAAGATGCTCAGAGAAAGCAAATATTAAATCAGTAGAAATCTCTGCTTATCTCAGCCTGCCTGGCTCTATATTATCTTTAAATTCCAACCCCCTGCCCCCACCACCCCTATCTCCAGCTTTACATCCAGTTGGCTACATTCTGGCTCCTTCTGTCTGATGCTGTTTCCGCTAATGGCTGAAGAAATGGAACATTACACCATTTAACGTGTGTGGGTCACATTAATCACAGAAAATTCTTTTAATGTCTCAGAAGTAACTGTCAAACTGGACATACTGAATCTATTTAAACTAAAGCATGCCATTTTTTATCTACAGTGATCTTTAATTCCCATAAAAGGGTCAAGAAAATGTGATTAAGTGACAGTTTTAAAATGTACTATAATATTAAATAGCTTGATTAAGTGACAACTATAAAATGTAATACAATATTAAGTATCTGGCTATGTCCCAAAAGAACTTTAAAGTATTTTTGAACGGTTTGGGAATTCACTAACCCATAATGGGTTACTAAGGAATTTTTTTTTTTTTTGGTAGAGACATAAAAATAGTCGAACTTAAATCACACTAAAACAAAACAAAAACAACAAAAGTCACAGCATTTACAGATAACATAGAGTTGCAGGGTTTCTCTTTGGGGCACCAATACTGAGTTTTTGGCAATATGGAGTGACCATTTTAGTATCTTCACTTTACCAGTATTTGACTGGAATTGTATTGCCCATAACACAAAGAATAGGATCAAAAGCAGTTGTGGCAGAAAGACCTCATGGCTGGAAGGAAAGGCCACAGGCTGATCAGTGACCTCTCAGGTTACCTCTAAGGAGCTGATCATCAACTCCCCTGTTTCCCAGCTCCTATGGTGGACTCAGGAGGAAACACTCACTGGGCTGAGCTCAAGGTTTCCAACTCACCAGCTCTCTCCAGGAAAGTAAGCCAGAAATACAAGATGGGTCCCATACATGGGTCCTTGCTGGGTCTGGACTCTGATGGAGGGGTGTCAGGGGGCTGAGGTTGGAAGGACACTGTTTTGTGCAGTGTGCTAGGGGATAAATGAACCAGGTGCCCAGGCATGATTAAAGAAGTTTATGCTATTATTCAGATATAGTAACTTTAGCAACTCCTGTGCCCTGATGTTGTGGTCACAGCTTAGCCTGGTTTCCCCACACCCCCTACTCCTGCCAGAAAGCAGAACTTGAGGCAAAGGTTTCTGTGCTGTTATCCTATTGGGGGCATAACCTCAGTGAGCAGGAGTGAGGGGACAGGAGAGTAACATAGGGAGAAGCATGAAGAGGACTAAGATGATTTATTCTACCAGCTGCTGCTGCATCCTACTAATTGCTTGATCTTGCAGGACTGGCCCTCTGAAAACGATCTAAAGTGCATAATTGTGTAGTCCATCAAGGAGGAGAAAGGAGAGAGTCTTTACCTGCCAGTGCCCATCTGTCACAGGACAAATGTTTTCCCCACTGTACATCCACTCATCATTCCCAGTTGTATTTGGGTGGGTGCACGGCAGGCTCTTGAGGCATCTCTGTGGCAACAGGGACTCCTCAGGGCATGAATGGACAATCAGGTGGAACCTGTGTGCTGTCCACCAGAGCTCATGCACAGCTGGTCCCCACAGTGGCATGAGGAACAAGGAGAGTGTGGGGGGATCTTTAGAGGCACATAGGAGGGTCCCGATCTGGGTCAGATAGGGGTACTCTGCAGGTAGATTCCCTAGAACATTTCCATGTGTCCCTGCTGAGAGGACCTCAATTGAATTTTCAAGTGTTTTCCTGAGTTGTGTCTCAAGCATAAGCTTTCCTCTCCCTGGAGAGATATGGGCCTGGGCACCATGGATAAATACATTGTGCTCCTCTAATAATGATAAAGTAGACGGTAAGTCTTGGTGATGCTTAGCAAGTGGCTATGCCTAGACTTGTGAACATAGATCACATGCCCTTTATGAACCTCCCAGTGTCCCAGAGAGGAAAAGGTGGATTCTGACTTTTAAGGACACTCTTCAAGAGGAGGATAAAGCACCCTGCTGGATATCACTCTGGGTCCTTCAGTGACAGAGACAAATGGCCATGACACATTTATGTAGGCTCACTCACTCTTTCTCGGGGTGATGATGAAGTTTCACTTGGAAGCTCTGCTTGTCTGTCTAATAAATCAGCGAGGAAAGTTTCCCTGATATTTACTCGGGACTTTCTTTCCCGTCTTCATTCCATTCCGTTCCTCCAGTTGCTCCCCCTCGTACCAGGCTCCATAAATCTCTTCTCTTCCTCCTGCCCCTTTGTCACCCATTAGCCTGCTCCCCCTCTGTCATTGTTTCCCCAGACCATAGATGTAACTCTTCTAATCTTCCCAGATAAATCAGGCTCTCGAATCACTCCTTGTTGCTCCCTCCAGCTCCCTGGAGCTGGGACAGAGGGCTCGGAGCGCCTGGTGCGGACGTTTCTTTTATAATGGGCCCTGAAAGGTTGTCAGCTGCAGATAATTAGGATCTCACTTCCCGCCATCGAGCTGCATATATCTTCTGTGCGAAGAACCCCCATCACCTTCAAAAGAATTAACACATGCAGAGGAGATATATGAGGGGGCTGGGTGATGGAGGATGGGCCAGCTCTTCTGTAGGCCAAAACTGCTTCATGTTTCCTGTGAGAGAGAAGCACTTTCTCTCAGGAGCAGAACCTGACACTCCTCGCATGGTTTTATGATTTTAGGGTCAAAATCTCATACCACAAGTCTGGCTTGTGCCACACAGAGTGGTGTGAAAAATATCTTTTAAAGTAAATTATATTATAATAGTGTGCTGCCTTTAGGCTCCACCCTATTCTTTCTTTCCCCCCACTGTGCTAAAATTTAGTCTTGTGGTAGAAATTCGAGTATATTTTGCCTGTGGTTTTTATGTTCTGACTCTGATCACTGGGCCATATCCCTATTAGACAGACCCTTCAGTTTTCTGTAACAATTGTTGAGAAATATCAGTGATGTGACTTCAAGAAAACTGGATGGGCTGTCAAATGGATGTGACATCCCAATAGTGTTGGCCCCCAGTGTAGCCTGGCACAGAGTAAATTCTTGGGTGAATGATCCATATGATGTCAGTTCAGTTCAGTTCGTAGTTGTGTCCAACTCTTTGCGACCGCATAGGCTACAGCACACCAGGCTTCCCTGTCTGTCACCAGCTCCTATGTCCATCAAGTCGGTGATGCCATCCAACCATCTCATCCCCTGTCATCCCCTTCTCCTACTGCCTTCAATCTTTCCCAGCATCAGGGACTTTTCTAAGGAGTCAGTTCTTTGCATCAGATGGCCAATGTATTAGAGCTTCAGCATCAGTCCTTCCAATGAATATTCAGGACTGATCTCCTTTAGGATTGACTGGCTGTATCTCCTTGCTGTCCAAGGGACTGTCAAGAGGTTTCTCCAACACCACAGTTCAAAAGCATCAATTCTTTGGTGCTCAACTTTCTTTGTAGTCCAACTCTCACATCCATACATGACTACTGGAAAAACCAAAGCTTTGACTAGATGGACTTTTGTTGGCAAAGTAATGTCTCTGTTTTTTAATATGCTGTCTAGGTTGGTCATAGCTTTTCTTCCAAGGAGCAAGCATCTTTTAATTTTATGGCTGCAGTCACCATCTGCAGTGATTTTGGAGCCCAAAAAATAAAGTCTGCCACTGTTTCCCCATCTATTTGCCAGGAAGTGATGGGACCACATGCCATGATCTTGGTTTTCTGAATGTTGAGCTTTAAATCAACTTTTTCACTCTCCTCTTTCACTTTCATCAAGAGGCTCTTTAGTTCTTCTTCTCTTTCTGCCATAAGGGTGGTGTCATCTACATATCTGAGGTTATTGATATTTCTCTTGGTAACCTTGATTCCAGCTTGTGCTTCCTCCAGCCCAGCATTTCTCATGATGTACTCTGCATATAAGTTGAATAAGCAGGGTGACAATATACAGCCTTGACGTACTCCTTTCTCAATTTGGAATCAATCCGCTGTTCCATGTCCAGTTCTGTTGCTTCCTAACCTGCATACAGATTCTCAGGAGGCAGGTCAGGTGCTCTGGTATTCCCATCTCTTTAATCACTTTCCACAGTTTGTTGTGATCCACACAGTCAAAGGCTTTGGTGTAGTCAATAAAGCAGAAGTAGATGTTTTTCTGGAACTCTCTTACTTTTTCTGTGATCCAGAAGATGTTGGCAATTTGATCTCTGGTTCCTCTGCCTTTTCTAAATCCAGCTTGAACATCCGGAAGTTCTTGGCTCACATAATGTCAAAGCCTGACTTGGAGAATTTTGAGCATTACTTTGCTAGCATGTGAGATGAGTGCATTTGAGCAGTAGTTTGAACATTCTTTGGCATTGCCTTCTTTGGGATCGGAACAAAAACTGACCTTTTCCAGTCCTGTGGCACTGCTGAGTTTTCCAAATTTGCTGGCATATTGAGTGCAGCACTTTAACAGCATCATCTTTTAGGATTTGGAATAGCTCAGCTGGAATTCCATCACTTCCACTAGCTTTGTTCATATATGACCTCAAGGTCTATCAAATTTGGTGGCTGGGATAATAGTCAGAGTAGGGGAAGCCTAGTGAGACAGTTCTGAGATCCTCCCCACACTTCTATCAGAGCAGATTTATTTTTAGTCATGCTTTGTATTCATATTCCATGTATGGTTTTGTATTTTAAAAGAGGGGGAATAAATTAGAAAACTTCTGATTCCATCACCTTGTACATGACGGAAGGAGCCTAGAGGTATGAAAGTCACATGGCTTGTTGGTACTGAACCAAAGTTAGTATTATTGTTGTTCAGTCATTAAGTCATGTCCGACTCTTTGCAACCCCATGGAGTGCAACATGCCAGACTTCCCTGTCCTTCACTATCTCCTAGAGTTTACTCAAATCCATGTCCATTGAGTCAGGAATGCTATCTAACCAGCTTATCCTCTGCCACCCTCTTCTTCTTTTTTTGCCTTCTATTTTCCCCAGCATCAGGGTCTTTCCCAATGAGTCAGCTCTTCGAATCAGGTGACCAAAGTATTAGAACTTCATCATCAGTCCTTCCTTCCAGCGAATATTCAGGGTTGATTTCCTTTAAGATTGACCTCTTCATCTTGGGTGGCCCTGCACGCCATGACTCATAGCTTCACTGAGTTATGCAAACTCCTTCACTATGACAAGCCTGTGATCCATGAAGGAGGAAAAATTTAGAATTCAGGACCCCAAATTCCTGTTTTATTCATCTTTTTTCTACCACTGTGTTGCATCATTATCTTCATAATGTTCTTGACTATTGTACTGGAATCATTAAGAAATAGGCCTGTATATTCCATATAGTCCCAGGGACTAATGCTGATAATGAAGTGCTGTCAGTGGTCCGAGGTGCTCCCGCTGACATGTGCACTTAAAGTGACTTTTCTGGTGGTGGGGACAACTGTACACTGAGTTGTCGTCATGATCACCATCATCTGAGAGATGATTGGTGAGTCTCAGGGCTGTGACCTTTGACTATGAACCTCAGCAAAGGGAACTGATGTCTTGAGAAAGAAAGCAGTTTGGCCTCGGCCCCATCAGAGTCACTATTGGAGCTAAGCATGGATTTCAGAGCTAGATTGGAACTTGGCCATGTTCCCCTCAACCTGCCCCCCACCCCCAGCCCAACCTGCTCCTTTTAAAGCTGAGGATGTTGAGGCCCAAAAGGTCAAGTGGCTTTCCCACACAGAGGAGGAGGAATTTTAGGACTGATGGGTAACAGGCATTGATTTTTGTTTCTTGGCTGGGTGTGACTCAGTTTGTCCATTTTCCTTCTTCTCTTTCTGTCAGGACCAGTCCAAGACAGTAATGTGGGTAGAGGCACCTGCTTTGCAGACTAGAACTCCCCATGGGCCAGCTGTTCCAAGGCCTGGATGGGGGAGAAAAGGAGGCTTGCAGGAAGTTATCATGTCTGCTTGATTCTCACCCCAGTCAGTGTCTTGCCCCTGGGTCTTATCTGAAATAGAGATGGTGGTTTGGCCTCATTATGCTAACTCACTTTTATTATTTCCTTTAATTCAAGTACTTGGGTGAGGAGGAAGTGTTAGTCACTCAGTCATGTCCGACTCTTTGCAACCTCATGAAGTGTAGCCTGGCAGGCTCCTCTGTCCATGGGATTCTCCTGGCAAGAATGCTGGAGTTGGTAGCCTTTCCCTTCTCCAGGAGATCTTCCTGACCCAGGGATCAAACCCAGTCTCCTACATTGCAGGCAGATTCTTTACTGTCTGAGCCACTGGAAAAAGGAGTGTTACTTATTGGGTGCCCTTGTACCCCAAGGCCCAACATTCGACTTAAACTTGTATCACCAGCAGTCTATTGACTGGCACCTCTGTGAATCTAAAGGAGCTTCCCTGTGGGGTATGGAGGCAGCTGGAATCATTCTTAATAAGAAGCCCAGTGGTTGGCATCCTTCACTGAAATGGGTGAAGACCGAAGTCATAGTAGGTTTTGACAGAGATTCCTTCTCTAAGCAGCATTTTTAAAAACATCTCTAAGAGTAAAACTTGAAACAAATGGGAGACCTTGTTCCCACCAGGATTTAAAATACCAACATATGTATCAAAGACTCTATTCAATTTGATAAGCCGGTTCAAAGTGACCAGGAAATAGCAAGAAGAAGCCAAGCCTGGAAACCAGCACTTGGTGTTTGGAGAATGTTAAATACCATCTGTACATGGGTTGTTCTCCAAAATCCTGAAGTTCTGAAATATCCCCTCCCCCCCACCCCCCCACCTTCTGGTTTTTCTTTCTTGTCTGACATTTATTTCTTTTTAGAGATTCAGAGGGCTTTCTCTGATTAGGACAAGGTGTCACATGAAAAAAAGCAAAAATGGAGTTCACCTACCAACATTGCATTCTGGTCACAGGGATGATGGACACGGCAGGGCCGCTCTGAGGGCAGGAGCAGAGGGAGCAGCTCATTAGGGCAGAGAGGCCTCTGCCAAAAACCATGCTGCTGCAGAAAGAAAGCCACTTCTTATTCTTGGGAAAGGCAATGATTTTAAAGGCGTTTCCTCTTCTGGAAGGATACTAATAACACCTACCTCACTGGGTTGATGTCAGGGTAACGTGAGGGAATTATAGTCAACACTTCATGAACAGGAAAATGCTGTGAAAATAGAACATAGGAGGAAAAGAGGTGGTTCAAAACCCCGAAAACACCACAGCAGCCTGAAAAAGTGGGTCATGCGTGTCGGCGCGTTGTATGGTATTCTGTGAACTGATGTGTCCGAGCCCTCTGGGTTTGCCTTCCTCTTTGTACCTCCATAGAAAGTACAAAGGGGGGATACCGCTCCTTCTGAGGGTAGACACCAGCTCTGAATGGCTCTGGCATCTAAAAAAGTAAGCTTACTAAGATCCAACAACGTGCCTGTCACTCACTGCATAGCACCCAGCCTTCTACCATTCTCAGAGGAGCACCTCCTGAAGCCCCCTGAACATGGGAAGGGTGCCCCCCAAGTGTGGGTGGCTGTAAGGGGCCAGCTCCCCTGCCCCAGCTCTGAGGTTTCTGCCCAGCTGTGGAAAAACTAGAGAAGCATCTGACAGAAGCATCTGACTTATGGCGGGATGAGCGAGGATCTCACTCAACTTGGTACCCACATCAGATCACAGCAGGGGGCACTTTAGTCTTTTGCCTAGAGACTAGCTTGGGTGTTGATTAAAATTGAATGAAAATATTAGTAACATTGAATAAAGATAGGGCATCTCCCAGAATTCAGATGTTTGTTCATTCAACGGATATTTATTGAGCATCTAGTTTGTATTGATTTCTAGATGGGAGTTGGGAAGACACAGCAGTGCAGGGGTACAGGGGCCCCCACGGGCAGCATTTCCTAGTGGGATGACAAGATTGCAGGTGCCCTGTCACACCAGGGCATGACTTGTCTCTCCCACAATCCCTTCAGGGTGCTGGTCTGTGCTTCTCCTTACGTAGCAGAATCTGGATGGCTTGATTCTAACATCTAAGGCAGGTAAGGTGTTTTATGTTCTTGCCTGTCATCCCATGTGTTCCTTATGCCTTTTTTTTTTTTTTTAATCAAAGAAAATTATTTACTTTCCAGTGCCATTTTAACTTGTTACTAGCGAGCATCTGGCCTGGGTGTTTTGCATTAGCAAGAAAATTCAGGAGGCTACAGAAGGAAATACCTACAACTGAGCAGCAGTGAGAGAGCCACTCCATTCCCTCGCCAGACAATGTGTCTTGCATTTCTCTAGTGTAAATAAAATGATGATTCAAAGAATGTTCCCCATTAATGAGTATCTGATTTAGAATAAAATAAAATCCATGCTGGGAAGTTGATGAGCTTGATTTTGCTGAATTGCTTCTAGCAGGCAACTTATATTTATGGGTCCTTCCCCTTTGACAATTGTCACCAATCGTCTGCAGTTCTTTCTGCTGAGTGGAAAGGGAGAGGCTTGCAGGTTGATTGTAGTTCCCTGTAACTAGAGGCGACATTTGAAAGCTCCAAGCTATTGAAAAGGTAGGTGATTATTAAAATGTAATGTGTTTCTGTTTTCCTGATTCTGACCTCCTGGTCTTGCAATTTGCTGCCAAGCACCTGCCAAAAGCTGGAACACAGGTGGTGATGCATCTTCCCAGCTCGGGGAGGGTTTTAGACCATATTAACCACCTACTTGTTCACCTTTCCTTACTGTTTTCTGCAATAGACACACTGAAACATTAGGATACAGGGAGAGAGAGCTGGAAGGTTATCTGGTTCCTTTAATGAAGGAGGAAGGAATATGGTGAGAGAAAGACAGAGAGAGGAAGGATTAAAGGGAGAGAGAAAATAGCACATAATTAATCAGAGATAACACTGAAAACAATTGCTGTGGAAGGGTATTTCCCAGAAAAGCAATAGAGTCCATTCTGAGCACATCTCTACTTACACGAAGCACGCATTAAAATTAGTGGCAATTTGCTTCTGCACACTCTCTGGTTAGTTCCTAGTCTGGCTCAAGCTTGCACTCCAGTGAGCTTGTTCAGATGGAAATGACTGTGTATATTATGGAGAGTAGGAATCATGGTCAAGTGAGAACACAGTTTTCCTGGAGATAAATGATGGGTGCCTTGCACAAATGACTGGGACCCACCGTCAGCAGGACACCCACGCAGTGCTTTCTAAAAGAGCTGATGGAAACAATCAGCTAATTTTCCTGTCTAGGCTGTTGGAATCAGGCAAACAGGGGCAGTTTAAAGAGCAAGGAGCTCTGTAGCTTGATCACTATGTGAAGTTTCTTTTCTTGTGGACGCTCTATTTCTCCATCTATACAGTGGAACTAATACCTGTGTCAAAGGAATAAATAAAATAATGTTCCTAAGCATGCCCAATAATTCCTGGCAACCTGCACGTGCCAGGTATAGAGAAGGGATATGTTAGTTATGAGGTTCACTCCAAGGGATAGTTTTAAAACTCTGCCCTTTGGTATTTCATTAACAGACAATTCAGAAATTTAAACTAGGGCAGACTCTGAGAGAGAACATATTCTACTCCATGTAGGCTGTGTCTAGAGAGACAAAAGAATTAGTGGCCTAAGCCCACTGCTTCGATGGCTGTTTCCTATTCGTATGCGTACAGGCCATTTATTTGATGATTGATGTATGTTCATAAATCCCAGCCCCAGCACTCCTTCTAGCCCTCCTGCAAAGTAGTATCAAATTAAAAGTTACCACATCGTTCTCCCTTTTCTGAATTGGGCAAGGTATACACAGAGTTAGATCTTTCATTTAAATGCAGGTAGAGACTAAGACTGAATGACTACAGACATAAAGAATCCACATTGCTCCCTCTGGTTTCAGGTCAGATGTCCTTATATACCAAGGACAGGGTCTGGTCCCACAGGAGATCCCATACAGATCTTCTGTAGATCTGGGTGGGAGTCATGAGGTCCTCTCAAGTTTCACATGCGACAGCTCAGCCCTGCCTGACTATGCATTGTGACTGCCAAGGGGAGGTCGGAAATCCCGCCAAAGAGCATCAACACAGGCTCTGAGAGAGAAGGCACATACAACAAAAGCCACTGCCGCCGTGAAATTGGATCCGTCTCTGCCTCTGTGGGGCTAAGTGGCAGTTGAGTGTGCTTATAAATGGCATAAATCACTTGCAGAACCTCAAGGAACAATTAACTCGGATTGAAAATAGCTGCTGAGATTTCACCTCCTTGTGCATTTATGTCCCTTCACTTCAGTTTTTAGTTTTGAAAAAGGTAGGGTTAACATTGTTTTGAGGGCCAACTTGCCAGGAAAGTCTTTAACTGTGGCATCTGTTTCACATTCCATGTGATTTGAATATTCACAGGTTTGCCTTTTTAAAATAATTATATAGTTATTAAAAGGACAAAATGAAATAGAAGCTAACTGATTCTTTTGAGACATCAACCTGGTAGTGTAGAGTTGTTCAGATGGTTTCAGTGCAAAGGAGGGAATAGATAATGGACAATAGATAGATGATAGATAGATGGGTAGGTAGGTACGTAGGCAGATAGACGGATGGATGAAAGCCTCTAGAAAGAAACCAGGCTGGCAACAAAGAAGACTTTCCATGTCTCTTTAGATCCACCCGCAGTCCTGTGGATCCTTCACTTTACATTGGATGAGGCATTAATCGCTCAGCCATTGGGAAGCACAGGATGAGCCTATGAAAAATGATGAGAAGTAGAGTGTTCATCAGAGAAGGCAATGGCACCCCACTCCAGTACTCTTGCCTGGAAAATCCCATGGACAGAGGAGCCTGGTGGGCTGCAGTCCATGGGGTCGCTAAGAGTTGGACACGACTGAGCGGCTTCACTTTCACTTTTCACTTTCATGCATTGGAGAAGGAAATGGCAACCCACTCCAGTGTTCTTGCCTGGAGAATCCCAGGGACAGGGGAGCCTGGTGGGCTGCCGTCTATGGGGTCGCACAGAGTCGGACACAACTGAAGCAACTTAGCAGCAGCAGCAGCAGCACTTTCATAAAGAACTATGCCAAGAGCTGTTACCTTTCTTTTTTTTTTTCTGAAAGAATAATTTAAGCTTTTTTTTAAAAAAAAATTAAAAACAATTTAAGTTCATGAAAGGAAATGTGGAAAATACAAGAAATATCTTAAAACATTAAGATGATCTCTAGTTTTTCTTCCCTGTGTTTTGATGCCTTTCTTTCCAGCTGGAAAGACTTCGCAGGGAGTGAGCAGGAAGTAGGTCAGAACATTCAGAGGAGTGGATGAGGTTCAGGATCTGTAGGCTTCTCAAGGCTGGAGCCCTAGGGGCTGTCTGCTCTGTCCAGTCTCCTCCAAAGGACGATACTTAGAGACCATGTTCCTCCCATAGTCCCACTCCTTAAGTCCTGAAAGTCTCTATAAGCAGATGTAGTTGCTCCAGAGGTAGGGGAAGGCAAATCTAATATCTACTCTGTTTTGTTTCTCTATTTTCCTCTTTCAGAGCCCTGTGAGTTCCTCTCTTTGTACACTCTTTACTCTCTATGTGGCATCCCCCAAAAGCCCCTCCCTTACAATGGGAGGAATGCTCTGTTAGAAAAAGCACAGAACTGGGGAGTGCTCAGCTTGCCTCATACTTAGGCAATCGTGGGCAATTTTTCTCATCTCTCCAGGGGGTGAGGGTCAATGGCTCTTATATGTGGACAGGAGGACAGAAGCATGTCGTAATCACCTAGGGAGCTTTTTCAAATGAATAAGAAAACAAGATCTGTAAGCATTCACCCAAGTCAAGCCCTTGGTGATTCACTGGGAGTGTGGTGGGAGTGGGCGGCAGGGCAGCCACAGGTAGGGACATGGCCCCAGCGGCTGGGAGTCCACAAACTTGAGGGGAGGATGCTCATACTCACTTCCGCTTCTCTTGAGCAACATGTCACTAGACAACCCCCAGCACCGGCCATCCGAGAGATTCCTGGGAGGAGAAACGTGCTACTGTGAATTGAGGGAGTAAAAAGCCAGCTCAGATCCCACTTTCTGTTGCTGTGCAACGTCTTGCCTAGAGACACTGACCACAAGGGAAGGAACTGGCCTTTTCTCTGTCCTCTGACTTTGTATTCATCAGGAAAACTAATTTTTGACTCCAGTTTTGAACTTCCTAGCCAGAAAAGGTTAATATTGTGCTTTTCACCCTGTGGTAAGTTTTTTAAGCTATCCATCTCCTTTCCCTATTCAGTGGGGTTGATGAGAGCTAAATTGTAGAAATCCTTCATACCAAGCCAGATAAATGCCTGTGTGATGCTACTAAATGGATAGCATTAGTGATGAACAAAAGTCAGGAACCACATGCACCTTTTCCCACATTATTCTACGTCCCTTATAAAATTCTCATGCCAGCATGTGTGTAACAGTTTTTCATTTAAATGTAAATGCCCTCTGTACTCACATGACTTAACTTTGCTAGTTTCACTAAAATAAGACTACGTTGAATAACTTTATCATTTAGAAGGTTAGTGACAAGGAGAAAAACTTTCAGAACCAATCAGAATTCATTGGGTCAGATGTAGGAAAGAGTGGAGAAATAGTGCTTAGGGTAACTCTTCGTTCACTGTTGTTCAGGGGCTCAGTTGTGTCTGACTGTGACTTCATGGAGCTGCAGCACGCCAGTCTTCCCTGTCCTTCATCATCTCTCAGTGCTTGCTCAAACTCATGTCCATTGAGTTGGTTTTGCCATCCAGTCATTTCCTCCTCTCTTATCCCCTTCTTCTCTTGCCTTCAATCTTTCCCAGCATCAGGGTCTTTTCCAATGATCGGCCCTTTGCATTAGGTGGCCAAACTATTGGAGCTTACACTTCAGCATCAGTCTTTCCAATGAATATTCAGTATTGATTCCCTTTAAGATTGACCAGTTTGATCTCCTTGCAGTCCAAGGGACTCTCAAGACTCGTCTCCAACACCACAGTTCAAAAGCATCAATTCTTTGGTGCTCAGCTTTCTTTATGGCCCAGCTCTCACATCCATCTGTACATGACTACTAGGAAAACCATAGCTTCATTCACAGGCATTTATCTTTTTTCTTCTAAACAAGAAGAGTTCTTTTTCTTTGCTTGGCCTCAGTAATAAGCAGTAGAGTACTGAGTGGCTGCTTGTTGGTATTTATGTCCTAAAGCTTTATATTTAAATAAGAGATCTTTGATGTATTTACTCACTGACACAGCATGAGATTGGAAACCCCCAATCAGCAATCGGCAGCAACAGTGTTAGACGTGTGCACGTCAATTGTTACGGGAGCCTCTGCTTACTTCACGCTCTCCCTGAGCCAGGGTTCTAAGACAACATGAAAGGTCCAGTGAGTAAATGAATGAATGAATGTCCTGATTTTGGATTCAGTGGAGAGTAAACTTGAAAAACAGTATTGGCAAATCCTTCATCATGTTATAGCACCAATAGTTCAAAGGGGAAAGGGAGGTATGTCTTAGTCTGCTCAAGCTGCTGTAACAAAGAACCATTGACTTCATAATGAATTTTGAGTAGACATAAGGATTCAGTCCATAAAGGGTATATGAATCAAAGGAATGTTAATAGAGCATTGAGGCTCAACTCCCCTGTCTGTGAGTGGGTTACCTAACTTCCTTAAGATTTTTCTGTTCATCTATAATACCTACCTTAAGTATTGTTCTGAAGGTGAAGTGGCATGACCAGTGTTCCACAGTTGGCATAAGGATTAGTCAATAAATGCTCCATCAGGATGACTAACATTACCTCTACTGCTATTCCTAATCCCATGCTCCTGTCATTTCTCATTCTTAGAGGAAGGTAAGTACTGATGATGATAGATCTACTTCAGATAACCTCGAGAGCTTCAAGGCTTTCTTAGAGTGATAGTTTCTATCTTGTGTTTTCATGTACAAAATGCAAGCACTCTACAGACGGCTACAAACCAAATGCTAGGAAGTTCCAGATGCTGTTATTGCTATAAGGAGAGCACTCTTGGAATGCCAAGCGAATATTGACTTCTGAGTCTGTGCTAGTGCGTTATGGTAAGCTTGAATGCCTCTTTCTTATCACTTTACAGGGTGAGAGTTGAACGTAGGCTGCAAGTTGGAAGATAGCATTGGAGCCTGGTTGCTTACTACTCAGAATGCCATTTAGGGGAGCTGTGTAAAATCAATAAAGAAGCCCTTTCTGCCCTTGCAGGAATCCGTGTCTTACAAATGTCTCTAATGATATTTTTATGAGCTAACCTCTGTGGTAGGTTTTTGGTTTTATTTGTTTTATTTCATTTTGTTTTGATGTTTTTGCCCAAAAAGGCAAAGAGAGAGAGAAAGCTTGCCTTTTTAATTATTATCACCATGTACTGGATGTTTGAGGGTCTCTTGATCATAAATAAACCTTACCTTAGTTATATCTTTCCTTAACTGGAATTGACACAGTGACTAACCTTAGTGATTTGAGAGAAATGACTAGGAAATATACTTCAAGTATCCATATAGAATTTTCAAGCGATACTAGGGAAAACCTTCTTTACTGTGGTAGAGCTCCTTACAAAATGGCTTAAGGAACTCCTAGTTCTACCATACTGAAATGCAAAAAAGACTTTTGTTCATAAGGCATTTGCATTTATGTCTTTGTGCTGAGGGATTTGGGGGCAGATAGGAACCTTACCTAAGTTGTCATCACTGTAAGTCATCACCCTCAAGAAGATGGCCAGTTTGAAGGGGAAAAAGAAAAGGTGTTTCAACAGTTAATTCTTCAAGTAGAGAAAAACTGACCAAAACGTTTGCCTAGTTTCTTGTCACCCAGCATGCAGTTTGGTGTCCATGAAAAGAAAGAGTTGTATCGGAGAAGGCAATGGCACCCCACTCCAGTACTCTTGCCTGGAAAATCCTATGGACGGAGGAGCCTGGTGGGCTTCAGTCCATGGGGTCGCTAAGAGTCGGGCACAACAGAGTGACTTCACTTTCACTTTTCACTTTCATGTATTGGAGAAGGAAATGGCAACCCACTCCAGTGTTCTTGCCTGAGAATCCCAGGGACGGGGGAGCCTGGTGGGCTGCCGTCTTTGGGGTCACACACAGTCGGATGCGACTGAAGTGACTTAGCAGCAGCAGCAGCAGAATTAACACAGAGGGCATGTATTATATCTTCCCTTAACTGTTTCTCTTCAGGTAAGATGAGGACTTACATAACCAGGAAAAACATTTTCAGGATACTCTTTTGACTTTGGGTGGATGTGTGTGCATTTTTTAAAAACCAATAATCTGTCAGAGCAAGTTGCGCTCTGCCACTGGGAACAAGAGACTGGGTGTGAGCCATCTCATCTCCCAGGCTAGGAGAGCAGATTGGGTGGTGAGGTGTAGTGTATTCCTATCGATCACTGATAAATATATTCCTGTTGAGGTGATGGGGTACCACACAGCCGTTAGACCACTGCTCTAGAGCCAACTGGCATTGGTTTTGTGGCTGTACCTTCTGCTGAGTCTCCAGGGTCACAGAGAAGGGGAGAAAGGAGTTCTGATCTGACTCCACAAATGCTGAAATGCCATCACTTGCTATTTTGACACCAATTCGTCAAGTTGTTCTTGATTTTCAAGTGCATCAGAATCACCTGGGTGACATGTTAAAAAAGGAGACTTTGCTTCCCTGCAAGAGGTTTTGATTTAGCAAGTCTGAGGAAGAGCCTAGAAATTTGCAATTAAAAAAAGAAACTCTTGGCTAAAAAGATAGGTTTACCCTTTAAGAAAAGAAAAAAAGCAACAGACTCTTACTGAGTATCTATAGGAGAATGTGCCTGGCACAGTGAGATGATACATATTTTATCTTGGTAAGTTTTAATTTTATTTATGTTTTCTTACATATGAGAAATCCAAAGGTTGGGTTAGTTATTACCTTGTTAAAGGTCACATAGCTAAAATATTAATAAAATTTTTTTCCTTAGACTTCTGGATTTATACATGCAACCATTTGGATTAGGCTTTGCCTAGTGAGGAGGCTGGGTTTTGCTACTATCTGACTCAACCTGGACTTTCCAGCCTGATCCTGTGGAAGGAAGTGGGACTCATGCTTCATAGGTCCTGTGATCACAGAATATCACTCCTGGAAGGCTGGCTGGATTTCATTGCTTATATTTACCAGTTCAGGGGCCATGAGGCTCCCCTATGATACAGTCACCATACAATTAGCAAATGAACCATAAAGCATTGATTTCATTAGTTTATTCATTTATGAATTCATTAGTTCACTTAAATATTTACCAAGAATGACTCTGTTTGCTCAGCATTATGCAAAACACTAATACAGTAGAAAGTTGTAGAGTGAAGCTAGTAAATCAAAGTTTGTGTGCTTCCCTCAATGCTTGATAAGCATCGTGTTCCTAGATAAGTCCCCTCTGGTCTCAGGTTCTCCCTGTTGGCAAATTTAGGGAGTGAAACTAGATGCTCCTGAATGTAAAATTTGATCCTTGAACTGTGGGATGTATGTGTTCGGTGGGTGTGGAGGGAAGTAGACGAAGAAGGAAGAGACCCAATCAAAATGTGTGCACATGACATCATTGGAGAGAAATTACAATTTTGTGTCTGACCCTAGGGGAAGTCAAGTAGTACAGCTTCCTATGGGAGAGGCAGTCAAGTATGGTGGCATACGAACTCGGGAGTGAGGAGTGGAGAAGTTTGCATTAGTGGAAAGGAAACAGGAGCAGATTCAGCAAGTGTGTAAACTCCGAGGCATGAACTTTGCTGATTTCACACCTCCTACCATAGCCCAGGGTCCTCTTTGCCATGCTGGTCACAGCACAAAACACCTCTGGGGCTAGGTGAGCCATCTGTAGGCAGTTGCCAGGTTTAGCAAATAAACGTACAGAATGCCCAGTGAAATTTGAATTTTAGATCAACAATGCAATTTTTATAAAGAATAAGTATGTCCCAAATATTTCATGGAACATATACATACTTAAAAATTATGCAGTGTTCATCTGAAATTCACATTTTAACTGGATATTCTGTATTTCATCTGGCAGCTCTTTGCTGTGGGCAGTCTCTCAGAATCTGGGCATGCCCATGAACAGGGAGGGGATAGCAGCCTCTGAGCACTTTAGCTGTTTCTAGCTCCTTGATCAGTGGCTCACTCAGAACACCTCCCTGAAGTTCTCTTTGGCCAGAGAGCAGAGAGAACCAAGCTATCCTTTTTTCTGCCACCCACACTCTGCAGGTGAGAACAGAGCAGCCCTTGGAATCCTTGTCTCACGAGCCTGCTTATCACCAGAATTAGCATTTATTGTCCTGGAAGCATTAGATTCCTTTATGTCTCTCTTCCCCATGGCCTTGGAGGCTCACGAACACATTGGAAAATTGTTCTGCTTGCATTCTCTTGTCTCACTCTCATTCCAACCATTCTGCCCCTTGTCAGTAAGACCAAGAGCAGCTGAAGGAGTAGATTTCTGTTACCAGTGGTAAGAGTTATTATTTTTCTTGTTAATCGCTTTCCTTTAAGAAAGAGTCCCTGTCTTCTCTGTCTCTCTAACCCTGCTCATCAGGTCATCAGGTTGGGGTGAATTTTGTCTTTATTTCTTCATCTCCCTGTGTACTTCTTTTATCCTCACCTTTGGATCCTTGAGTCCACTGCCTGTTAGGTGGGCCGTCCTCAAGGACGCTTGCAGTCTGAGATTGATTGAGCAGCCTGAGCAGCACAATTCCTGTCCATATCCCAGCACGCTCTTCCATGTAAGGCAAGTTAAAGGATTTCTTTGGGACACGGGTAATATCCGAGTTTTCTTCCTTGAACAATCATGAGTCTCTCGTGAGCAGACAAGCTCTATTCATTAATCTGTTTCTCCAACATCTCTTTGGTGCCATAGCAAATGTCTTCAAAATGAAGCTCTGCCTGTGGTTGCTCAGGAGGTGCGCGCTTCAAACCTCCAATCTACTGTCCTATCTTATAGTATGATGGGGTGGTTTTTGATCTACTGCAATCGGGGCAACCTGGAAGAGGTCAGGACTTAACTTTGACCTGCCTACTGAAATGGACCAAGTGCTAGGAGCTCCAGGCTGGGGGTAATGCATGGTATCAGAGGCATCAGCAGGTCATGATCCATATGACAAGGTGTCAAGTGGAGAAGGCCCCATAATCCAGGGAAGTCTTTTAGCAACTAGGACCCCAGCTGTAGATGCAGATTCAAGAGTAAGATCTCCACTAAAAGGGAGAAGAGAAGCCGGCACAGGGTGGGCAGGGATTTAAAGGCCCTGGAACAACTTAAGGCAGGGGCCCAATCACCGGATGTAGGACACAGAGTGGCCTGTGACTCAGAAACAAAAATACCCTGCCTTGTCAGAACAGGGACACATATTGGGATCCACAGAGGTAGCAAGTGATTTGTGGTCATCAGAGGCTGAGTTAGAACAGCTTAAATTCAAATTTTCCAGGATCAGGGTTGTTCCTTTGGGTGCCATGGAAATGAGGCTGGGTGGCCTGAGGAGAGGCCAGGTAGGATAGGTGGGAATTGGGCAGGGCCTGTCATTGCTATCAGCCCCTCATGGGTTTTCATGAGCACAAAAATTTAAAGAGTGTTTCAGGCACTGAAAATGATTTCCAGGGACTTGCCTGGTGGTCCATCGATAAAGAAGCATTTGCCAATTAAGAAGCTGCCTGTCAATTCAGGAAACGCAGGTTTGACCCCTGGGAAGATTCCACACGCTGTGGGGCAGCTAAACCCATGGGCCACAACTCCTGACCCCACGCGCTGCAGCTACTGAAGCAGTGCACTCTAGAGCTGATGCTATGCAACAGGAGAAGCCACCGCAATGAGAAGCCCACACACCACAACCAGAAAAGCCCGTGCACAGCAACGAAGACACAGTGCAACCCCCTAAAAATAAGTAAATAAAAGGCATGTTTTAAAAAAGAAAACTAATTCCATTGGGTGAATCATTCTAATCAGACTGGATTCCTGGATAATCTACAAGGCAGCAAGTTTAAAACTTCATTCAGATCGAAGAAGCAGACAGATGGTTGCTGTTTACAGAGGCTCTAGCTTCCTCTGTAAACAAGGGTTTTAGCATGGCTCCCGGGGGTCAAGGAAGGAAACTAGGAAATGGCCCTAGGGGAGGGCCACTGAAGCCTGGTGCCAGCTGAGTTACGATACAGAAAGGTGTTTGCCAAGCTGTAGTGAGACCTGCTCTTCCCAGAATGCGATGGTCTTTGCACAGTCAAGAGCTGGCTGGAGAAACCACCGTGGCTGCCGGCCCCACAGGGAAGGACAGGGGAGATGTTCCAGTCACAAGTCTGTGGACCACGCAGGCGAGACCCTCAAGCTGCGTCAGAGCAAACCGCCAGCAGGTGCTTCTCCTGCCTGAGCTCCTGGAGTCAGCATGCGGAGCAGCCAGCTGTGTCTCTGGTGACAAGTGACTATTCTCAAGCTCTTTGGAGCGTGGAGTCATCCACGCAGAAAGCTCAGACCACGGTTGAGTGCAGGTAAAGTGAAATGCCGGGTGCCCAGCAATGGCTCGAAGGGCCAGATGAAGGACGCAAAGGAAGGACCACAGGATCTGCAGTTTCCCTGGAGAGAGGAGGAGGCCAGCGTGCCAGAGGACGCTTCACAGCTCCAGAGGCCGTCGATGGCAACACAACTTGTTGTCATCCTTCCAGAGAGAGCAGACACTTGTGGCAGCAACTTATCTCCTGGGCCTTGCTCTTCCTACTCTGTCCCAGAAAAGTAAGTCACACAGCCAGCCCTACCTCGGAAGAGGATCTCAGCTAAAATACTCTCTCAGGACTGGGATCCATAGTTGTTGTTGTTTTTTTAAGTCCCTAAATAGGTATTTTCAAGTGAGGCTTCCCTTTGGGGCTGTTATTGCAATTTAACTGGTTTATAAAGATTTTAAGAAATGCATCTTTAGAGTTTTATACATTTATCTATTTTTGTTGTTCAGTCGCTAAGTTGTGTCTGACTCTTTGTGACCCCATGGACCGCAGCACGCCAGGCTTCCTTGTCCCTCACCATCTCCCAGAGCTTGCTCAAACTCAAGTCCATTGAATCGATGATGCCATCCAACCATCTCATCCTCTGATACTCTCTTTTTCTCTTGCCTTTAGTCTTTCCCAGCAACAGGGTCTTTTCCACTGAATCAGTTCTTTGCTTCAGGTGGCCAAAGTATTAGAGCTTCAGCTTCAGCATCAGCCCTTCCAGTGAATATTCAGGATTATTCTAGGCCAAACAGCTGTACCAGGTAAACACTTTGGCCTGGTCCAGTCCAGGCTGATGGCTGGGTTCTGCAGTTCTGGGATTGGGTGGTAACAGACTTCCTAGTGTGAAATTCTGCAATTCCTGGTCTACCATTATTATTCTTCTCATGCTGGACTGTCTCAGTGGAAGGAGACCTAAAAGAGTCAGCGCATGTCCATAGGGCTTAGACTGGAAGAAGACATGATAAGAACCCTGAACACTTGTCTAAGACCTTTGCCTCTTCAAATATATAACATCATCTAATAGTTCTACTAGATTCTTAACAGTTCCATGGAAAAAGTCAAATCATTGTTAGTACCTCAGTTGTTTGAGGAAACTGCAGCCCAGAGGGGCTGAGTGGCTTGCCTGAGGTCACACAGCTGAGACTCAGGTGGGCCAACACAGATCCATGCTCTCAGCACACCGTGAAGGCTGCTACAAGTGAGGGTCTGTTCCAGGCTCCAGGTGGGCTGCTTGTTCAAATTGTTCTTCACATTCTCCCTCCCAGTCATTTAGAATATGTGAGCAGGGTCACTGGCCTCATGTTCTAGACAGAAACTTCCAGTGCTGTTTCTACCCGAGGATTTTGTTTCTTGAATCTCTTCTCCAGTCTTCATTCTACTTATAGCTGCTGGGCAAGAACCTTAATTTTTATTTAAGCTCCTACTCTGTGTAGGACACTATTGTTAGTTTTAAAGCAATTCTAACTTACTTATTCCTCATAATAACCCTATGAAGGAAAATACAGTTTCATCTCCATTTTTCAGATTTAAACCAAGGCAAGGGACAGTAGGCGGATTCCATAGCCAAGAAGTGGCAAAGATGCCATTCAGTTTAAGCTGGCGGGTCTCAGTCCATTGTCTTCATCACTATGTCATCTGTTTTAATATAGACCAATGATTCTCAAACAGTATACATTAGGGTCTCTGACTCTCTCTCAGATTTGGATTCAGTAGATTTGGGGTAGAAGACATGAGAATTTCCATTTCTGGCAAATAATGATGCAGATGCTGCTGGTGGGGCCCACACTTTGAGAACCCTTGATTGAAGGGTGCCCATATAGCTACCTGAGAATTCACTGGGTGAGTTTTGGAAAAATGATGACTCCCAGGCTCCATTCCTAGATATTTTGACTTAATTGGTTTTGAAAAGGGGACTAGGAATATGTAGCTTTACAAAACTCCACTGGGAATTTTTAATTTTTATTGTTTTATTCTTTTTTATTGAATGAAAATTCTTCAAATTCTATAGTGCTTTACAGTTTTCAGGTTTTACACATTTGATTTCATATAATCTCATAATAACTCTCCCCTCCTGCACTTCTATATTGCTTCTTCCCTCTTTCCTCTCCCCTCTGATAGCCACTAGTTTTATTCTCTATGTCTGTGAGTCAGCTTCTTTTTTAATTTTATTCACTAGTTTGTTGTATTTTTCAGATCCCACAATAAGTGACATCATACAGTATTTGTCTTTTTTTTGGTCTCACTACTTCTCTTAGCATAAGGTCTTCAAAGTCCATCTGTGTTGCTGCAAATGGCAAAAATTTCATTCCTTTTTATGGCCTAGTAGTATTCCATTGTATGTATTTACCACATCTTCTTTATCCATCTATCTATGGGTAGATTCTTGGGCTGCTTCCATACTTCGACAATTGTGAAGTAATGCTTCTATAAACATTGGGGTACATTTTTATTTTCAAATCAGTGATTTTGGGTTTGGTGGGGGGATATGTTCCCAAGAGTGGAATCACTGGGTCATATGGCAGTTCTATCTTTAGGTTTTTGAGAAACCTCCATGTTTCCCACAGTGGCTGTACCCTTCTGTGTTCCACCAACAGTCTACAAGGGTTCCCTTTTCTCTGCATCCTCACCAGCATTGGTTATTTGTATTCTTTTTGATGATAGTCATTCTAACAGTGTGAGATGATCGTCTCACTTTGGTTTTGATTTGCATTTCTCTGATGATTAGCCACATTGAGCGTCTTTTCATATGCCTGTTGGCCATCTGCATTTCCTCCTTGGAAAAAATGTCTGTTTAATTCTTTTGCCCATTTTTTAATTGGGTTGTTTTTTCTTTTGATGTTAAGTAGTATGAGCTGTTTGTATTTAATAGTTTGGATAATAACCCCTTATCAGTCATATAATTTGCAAATATCTTTGAAGAAAGGAAAAATCCCTTTAAAAACAAATCCAAAACAGTTAGAAGAATGGCAATAAAGACATATAGATAATTACCTTAAATGTAAGTGGACTAAATGCTCCAATCAACAGACATAGTAGGTTGAATAGATGTAAAAACAAGACCCATATATATGCTGCCTACAAAAGATTCGATTTAGATATAAAGACACACACAGACTGAAAGTGGGGGTATTCCCACTTTCAGGAAAAAGGAATTCCATGCAAATGGAATCAAAAGAAAGCTGGAATAGCAATAATTATAACAGACAAAATAGACTTTAAAATAAAGACTGTTAGCAAGAGACAAAGAAGGACACTACATAATCATCAAGGATCAATCCAAGAAAAAGATACAACAATTATAAACATACATGTACCCAAAATAGGAGCACCTAAATATATTGGGCAGCTATTAATGGACATAAAAGGAGAAATCAACAAGTATGGGAGTTTAATACCCCACTTAGAGAAATGAACAGATCATCCATACAGAAAATCAGTAACAAAACACTGACCTTAAGTGACACATTATTATCTGATGAACTTAATTTATAATACATAGAACATTCTATCCAAAAGCAATAGAATACACATTCTTTCCAAGTACACATGGAACATTCTCCAGGATAGATCACATGCTGGGCCACTGGAGATTCTGATATCCAAATATATGTCTTTGATATTGACATATATATACTACTATGTATAAGATACATAACTAATGAGAATCTACTGTATAGCACAGGGAATGCTATTGAATGCTCTGTGGTGATCTAAATGGGAAGGAAATTTTAAATAAGGGCGTGGCGGGTTATGTATATGTATAGCTGATTCACCTTGTTATACAGCAGAAACTAACACAACATTGAAAAGCAACTATACTCCAAAAAATATTCTTAAAAAATAGATTTATCTCCTGGTGACTCAGTTTTCCAACTAGAAAATTAGCATAAGAATTAGTCCATTTACGCAGTATTGTTGACTAGCTCAAATAAGGAAACCAATATGAAAGTGTTTTGCAAGATAAAAGTTATGATCAGAAGCAGTTTGTTGTGGTTTTTTTTTAAGCAGTTTGTTGAGGATTTTGTGGTTGGACAGCCTACTTTTCACTCATTTCATTCTAGAAATTAGAACTTAAAAATTTTTAAGATTAGAGTTTAAATAAGGAAACTGAGGCCCAGAGAGCTTGTGGAAGTTCACATATGCAGCAGTGGTAGAAGAGAACTAGGAGCCAGGTTTTCTGACTCTGTATTCACCTATACTCAGACTATTTCTAAAGTGTGACTTTTAGGTAATTACCATGTTGTTGATTCAATATACGATTAATTTTGTTAATGGTTAATAATGGTCCTTGCTTGCTGAATCCTCATTATCTCAATCAGCCAGTACTTCATAGATCCTTCTACTTTGTAAATACATTTAAAATTTCTAGAGTCACTTCTCTAGCAGAAACCCCACTCCAGGCCCTTCCAGATCATGCCAGTCTGCATCTATTCCCCTAGAGAGTGAGGAAGTGGGAAGGACCATCTCATTGTTCTACACAGGGTGCAGAATGATGGCAGAGGATGAACTTCCTCTCCTCCCCACGTCACAGGTAGGGGGCCAACCGTTAGGTTAGTTCCACTTGCCTATGCTTAGTAGAAATACAAGTATTAGTTATCTTTGGGCTTCCCTCGTGGCTCAGCAGTAAACAATCCACCTGCAATGCAGAAACCTCAGGAGACAAGAGTTCTATTCCTGGATTAGGGAAATCCCCTGGAGGAGGGCATGGCAACCTACTCCAGTATTCTTGCCTGAGAATCCCATGGACTGAGGAGCCTGGAGGGCTACAGTCCATGGGGTCACAAGAGTCAGGCATAACTTAGTAACTAAACTACCACCAATGCATCTAGCCTGTTGTATACAAGATACCTTGCTATGCACTTTACGTGTATTAATTTACCTACGTGTATTAATTTATCTAGTGCTCACCCCCATCCCTAATATGAATACATTATCCCCATTCTGCCGATGAAGAAGCAAATGTAGAAAGGATAAGATGCCTAAGGACAGAGCAAGCATGGAGAGAAATTCAGGTTTAATCATGGCCGTATGGCTCTGCAGCCCATGACCTGACTTCTTGGGGCTCCATTGTCTGTCAGTCTTATGAAATAGGTATTATTATTAACATTTAAAGGCGCAAAAGCTGAGGTACACTCTGATAAGTTTCCTGACAGTAGTCACACAGGGAGAAAGTGACTGGGCATACTTGGACCCAAAATCACCATACTCTGCATTCAGTAGTCTTTTGCCTGTACCCCACTGCTGGCCAGAGTTTCCCTCTATTGCTTATTTCTCCACCCATTCATCTAGACTATCCATTATTCAATGCATTCTCCATTCCAGCTGCATCATTCCTGTGAAAATACTTTGGTCTTTTCTATTTATGGAAGAATATGGAGACTGTGGTTCCAGGGCCTATTCCTATAATGTGCTTGAGGCCCACACCTCATTTCCTTTGGGGTCCTGAGAGGTGTAGCATGGCCCATAAAAAACACCTTCTCTGCTCATATCTCATGATTTTTGCAAATTAATGATCTAAGTAAAATGGACCATTGCCTTTAAAAGTGTGCAATAAAAAATGATAATAAATGCTAGGCTGAAGATCATAATGGAAAAACAACTATTTGGAGTATTTTGCTATGGTACAGTTCCCCAGCCTGAGTGCTTTAAGTGGAACTGGCTGGGGTTTTTTGGGTTCCATGTTCAGTGCCTCGAGTCTTCACACATGACTGGGTGCAGAATAAGAACTGCCTGTGAAGTCAGAAGAGGCTTAAATCTGAGGCTTGCCAATAGGCGTATCAATTAGACAGTGACCCAGAAATTCTTGGAAGAGTGATTTTGAGCTTTCTTTTATCTCCTCGCGGCTCCTTTCCTGCCTTCCTGCCTTCCATAACTTCTTGGTAGAAAACTGGAAGAGCTGGGATTTTTGCCCAAGAAGGCTTAGGAAAACAAAAGTTAACTGCTATAGCTTTGAGAAATAAATTGCTCTGTGAGGCAAAGGAAAAATCAAAGATCTGGGGAGGAAAATGAAGGCACAGTTTCAATTATAACTGTTACCAGGTTTAGATCCAACTATGGGCCAAAGTGTCATCCAGACAGATGTTCTTGCAATTCGGTTTCCAGAATAAACGTTGTACTTGTGAAAATATTTTAATGACATCTCAGCACTTTACTAGGCCTCAAATTCTCGAAGATTTTCCAGGTCAGGCAAGGACCATTTGCACCATCTCACCCAGCGACCTCTTTCCTTTTGCTGGGGCTTGTGAAGAACATTAAACTTGCAGATGTAATTATTGCATAATAAAGTATTGATTTCCTAAGAAACCCTATAGCATTTTCATCTTAATAATTAGCATTTATAAGGAATATATCCAAGAACTTTTATAGGGGATTAACCACCTATTACCACTTGAATAAGAGACGTAATATTTCAGTTAAAAGACAAACATTAGAAAATAGCTTCAGGCCACAGAACTGCAGATCAGCTGCACATCATTTATATGGGTATCCACAGTGTCCTAGTTCAGATTTTAAAATAATTTGGATATGTCATATAAGCCATTATGAAAATGATATTTTCAGGTAAATTGAATTATCTTCTCCCATCTGATACAGACTTAGTTTTGCTTGGCAATAATATAACTAACTTGCTGAATTACCTCCTCTGGACAGTTTTTATCTGTTAAAGCATCAACAAGAACAATGCACAATTATAAAGTGAAATTCCTGCTAGAGTCAAAGAAATTTTCAAGTACAATTTAAAGATAATTTCTGACAACTGAGATTATGTAATACTCCAAGTGGTCAAAGGCCATGATGACTGGATGTATTGGTGGGAGGAAAGAGAAGATTTATAAATAAGTCATCTGAACATAATGCTTTTCTGCATATTTTTGGTTTGCTCCTGTTGGAATTAGGGAAGTGCTTTCATGTCCTTCATATGTTCTATTGGAGTTGCCTCCTGAATGCGTTGACGTTCGCTTTGGGGGGACTTCAGACACGAGGGCTGCTGGATCTTGAGAAATTGTGTGTTAACATCAGTACAGCAGCAGCCAACCTGTACTCCATTTCCAGTTGCACCACTAATGAGCTCTGCCACTTAAAAATATTGCCTGTCTTTGGCTGTGTGCTTCCGTCCTGCTGTCTGAAAGCAACTTGGCACTGGCCTTGTAATCAGGGAGATTGTGGTACCATTTATTCCTTCTGTATCTCCCAGAAGAGGGAGTAAGGCATTCAGCTGATCAAATAAAAGATTTTGTTGAGCTCCTCCTATGTCCTCAGCCTTGAGTTGAATAGGGTGTTGGGATGAGGTTGGAAAGGAGGCATAGCTCTTGTCCTCAGGTCACAGACAATCTCAACATGCCAAATGCGTGTGCACAGATGACTGAGCATGCTTAACTGTCTAAGTAGGGCTTTTGCTCCTGCTGTTCCCTTTACCTGAAAGTATTGTCCTTGTTTCTTCAACCAGCTAACTTGAATTGTCTTTTAATATATAGTTCAAATCCTCTTTCTTCCAGGAAGCTTTCTCCAAACCTAATCATAGTTTCTTTCTCCAAACCTCATCATATTTTCTAGATTATGTTAAAGTTATCTTTCCACATGTCTGGCTCATGTTATTAGAATCCCATTCCCTCCAAACAAGGATTGCTTGTGTTTCTTTCCACATCCTAGGGCTTAACACCTATTTTTTTAATGGTATTGGATAAATACCTGGCAGGGAGTTAATGCCCCTCTTCTCTGTCTGTCTCTAGCACACAATGTTCCTAATGATAAAGTACGTATAACTATCTTGAATTATAGTTACTTGGTTATATGTTGCCTGTTCTGAAAGACTGAAGAGTTAGTAGTGCTTTGCTTCAAAAAGGCACATATTCGAACCCTTCACTACTACTCACTGGCCTAGGGACGTGGACATTTTGTTGGAATAACAATATTTACTTCATAGAATTGTTGTGAAATTTAAAGGACATGGGAAGTGCCTAATAGTGTTTGATACACAATACACATTCCATAAATGTTTTTCTCTATGCCCATGTTCTCATTGATGGAAGGTAAACTATCTGAATTATGTACTGTGCCCATAGTAGATATTAAAAAATGGGTGAAAATATATGAAACCAAATTAATTATATAGACAATTAATAGGGTAGAAATTCAGAGAAAGGCAACCATTGTGGGAACTATGGTGCTCAGCAGATGCTTCACACATGAAGGGAGAACTGAGGGAACACTAAAGGCTGCATGGGATTTCCAGTGATCACAGGCTAAGAGCTTTTACCACTTGTTGAGCACTTGCTTTGTGTCAGGCACTATGCAGACCATTTTATGTGTCTCTTCAGTCTTCATAGGAACCCTTCAAATAAATATTATGATAATGACTAGGATTTTACAGAGGTGACATAGCAAATTTTGGTTCTGACTTTCAAAGTGTCATTTGCACCCATGGTCTCTGCTAGCCTTATATGATCCATCTATGCAGATTAGGAAAAGGTCCTCTATATCAGTCAGAGTCCAGCCAGAAAGAGAAGACAGAGGCAAAGGATTTAATTGGACAGAATTGAATAAAAGGAACATTTACAGAGGTGTGGCCAGGGAAATGGGGATCTACGAGGGTTGATGAGGCATCCGGGAACTAGCAACATGGAAGCCTTTATTACCCCCAGGCCTGAAAGAATGAGGGAGGGAATAGCATTATTAGAGGCCAGTGAGAGCTAGAGCCATGGGAGAAGGGCCACCCAGCACGACCACAGATGCTGTCAGAACTGTGGGCATCAGGGAGGGGGCATGGTGCAAGGGAGGGTGGTGACGGAGAAAATATTAATAAGTAACCTGGCCTCTCTTTTTTCTCACCTAACTCATTTCCTACTGGCGATTGCAGTTGGCCAAACCACACTGGAAGCCAGAAAATAAGAAATTCTCAGATGTATTGTATAGAGGCCATTATATGGGGCAAAGGGTAGGACAGAGAAAAATCAATAAATGGGTCTGGGGAGAGAGGAGGAAATGGGAATTAATCAGCACATAACTTCCTCTGGGCAGGAAACATTTCCTCTGGGCAGATGCAGCTCCAAGGATGAGTAGCTTAGTGAAGGTATCCCCATAAGGAACAGCATACCCAGTCCAGGGACCCATAAAGCAGTGAGTGTAGACCAGCCTGGATTTCAGTCCCCAGTTACCTCCTAGGCTAGGTGCCTTGGTGTCAGGGTAATCTGTATGCAGCAGCCCTGTCTAAAGCAATCTTGACTTGGCTTACCTGACTATTAACACAGGAAGCACATAACCCCAAATATAGTTATGGCAGGAAGCTGATAAAATGCATCCCCAAGGAACCCTCAAAATAACTGAGCTGTCACTAATAGGTTGAAATACACCTTGATGTCTTGCCTCCATCTGGTGAAACTCATTTCCCCAGACCAGACCCTACTGCCTTAGACATCTCTAGATCCAGTGTAGCTCCTCAGGTGATGGTCAAGCCTCCTGAGTGCTGTCTGGAACCAGAACCCCTACTCCTTCCACAAATTGGACCATAGCCAGCAGCAGTGCATCTGAAGTCAGGGAGGAGTCTCAATCTATCTTCCTGGTCTTGTACCCATGGAATTCCCCATGGTCTGGGAATGAATTAGTGCATCTTTATTCTGATATTATAAGACCATTGGTTTAAGGGCTTTGAAGAGGAAGGAGCCAAGTTCATACCTACGAAATGATCATTTCAGGTAGCCTTAAGTCTTCAGTGATCTGTACAAACAGGACAGCCTGGATTTTCTGGGAGTGATTGCATATTTACTATGTTCCCAGGCTCTCAAGTTCTGAAAGGTAGGAGTGTCCCCATCTATTCTCTTTCCTCATTGCTTCTGAAAACTTTGCCCTTGATGGGGCCCCTTGGTATGCAGACCTGTCTGGCCAAATCTCATTCTTTGCCGAAAACTATGTTAATTGGGTAGTTGCATTGTGGGTTATTTATAAGAATATAGTTTTCTTGAACATTATAATTATTTACTTATTCAGTCCATCATGAATAAATTTCTGCCATGTCCCAAGTTTTGAGTATACTGATATAAAATCAAGATCTCTGCCCTCAAAAACACCAAAAATACACCTGGATCCCAGGGTTTTGCACTGAGAAGAACTTAGAGTTTTACTAAGTTGAGAGAAGAAAGAAAGTGTTAGTCACTCACTCTGTCCAACTCTTTGAGATTCCATGGGCTGTTGCCCACCAGGCTCCTCTGTCCATGGAGTTCTCCAGCCAGGAATACTAGAGTGGGTTGCCATGCCCTTCTCCAGGGAATCTTCCCAACCCAGGGGTTGAACCTGGTCTCCTGAATTGTGGGCAGATTCTTTACTGTCTGAGCCACCAGAGAAGCCCCTTTACTAAGTCAGACCCTTAGATTTTGGCAGCCAAGCTGTCTTCACTTTAAAAGCACCTGTAGAAGGGTCAGAGCATTAACAGTTTACTTGGTCTGAGGCCCCATAGCAGGTTAATGGTAGCAAGGGGGCTAAAGGACCACTCCTTCTCTCTCATCAAGACATCTTGGTTAGCAAGGATGTACTGAAAAATTCCCATTACCTGGCCAAGAGTTCTTAGAGCCTCTTTCACCTCTTTCACAAGTGAAACCATAAACTGATCATTCTTGTTAGATGTTGCACTGGCCTGTATTGCTACTAGATTTAACAGGAAAATCTCAATTTGGTAATAACCTCATTTTTTAAGCCAACCCTAAGGCCTACAGGAAAGGTTTCTGGCTTAGACACAGTCCATATACCTCACTCCTTGGGTTAGAGAGGAAATGGCTTTTGGCTCACCTGATGGACCAGGTGCCTCTGGGTTGTTCCTGGCTTGATTCACTTCTTGGTCAAGGGGATGCACTTGAACACCTCTGGCCCTAGGTCTAAAAGATACAGTACGTGCTGAGAGATGACCCAGAGAGCCTGGCATTCCCACCTGATAGCCACACGCTTAGACCCCAGCACCCCTGAAACAAGAGCTGAATCCTGATCCATGACTGTGTGATTATACCGAGTTATATAGCAGTGCAATTAACGCCACTTAATGCAAACTGAAAACAGAATTTTTGCAGCTGCCAACTTCCTCCAGCTCTGCCAGTGCTATATGCTGACTTCATTTATGAGCATTATTTTCTTTCTCATCATGCTGATTGCAGAAAGAAAATTCGTCCAAGAAAGAGAAACAGACATCTAACTTCAACCGACAACACACAAAGTACAAAATTTAGATTGCAGGTATTGATTTCCATCTAGCATCACGCCAACTGCTCCATAAAATTGAAGCCCTTCTGACATCTCAGTCAATGGTCAATTTGAAAGCATCAGGCCTATGAGTTCTGCTGGACATCAACTAAGGATCTTGGCTGAGCATCACATTTCTTTATTTCTTCAGTTCATTCCCTACCTTTATCCCAGATTTCTCTGCTAAGTGTCTGAGAAAACCTACAAAAAATATAAATGAACTTTTGTTATTCTAATCATTCAGTCACTGCCATGATTTCATTAGCAAAGGTCTGACTGCCTCTGGAGGCATTTTCCTGTGTTCTGTCTACTAACCTTGGACATGTGAGATCTGTGAATCAGCAAGACCTGAATGGAGTATGGTCTTTTGGGCCACGTGGCAGGCATTGAAGTCTGCAGAAATCTTCAGAGTAAATTAAAAAAAAAAAAGGCATTTAATGCTTGAGAGATAAGGGTTTTCCCAAATCTTGCTTTATAATAATAGAAAAGATAGACGTTTTTACATGAGGTTATGATAAGGGTGAAATTTGATTTTTGTTTTGAGCCAAGCTGCTAACTAGTGTGTGTGGTTTAGTGTTGGGAAGGGAATTGCAAAGCTACAGTAGTACACGTGGTAACTGAAATCAGTACTGTCTCAGAAAATCAGAAAAGAGATGAGAACTGAGTGGATAGCATGTTTAGCTGTGAAATATCCCTTTCAGGCAGAATTTCAGATCCCACTCCTAGGTCTTTTGCATAGTTCTTAGTCTGTCAGTTTGCCAGAAGCAACTCACTTTCTGCAGTGAGGACACAGAGCCAGGGAAGTTGATAAAAAATCATCATTGATCTGTCTCTATCCTTCTGCACATTGGCTTTACTCTCTATACCCTTTGAAGCCAGTAAGAGCTTCCCCAGCTGAGCAGATATCTTGAGTTGGGAGAGTATATTGGAAATTGGGCCATCCCTGGAAATGAAATACCATCAATAACTAAACTCTTGGTCAATGTACATTTTCCGAAAATGCTGGAAATCTCTGAAGAGTGTAGTTAGAGAACATTGCTGTTCAACAATTGAATCTTCCACATCTTGGCTTCAGCTTTCAAGACACATGAAAATGCTAATGTCTATTGTTATATACAGAGAAATACAGGAAAATTCTAAAGTAGGCTCCAGAAAATAGCAAAAAGTGGCCTCTGCCCGACCCCCCAGTCCCTGGTACCCCAGTGGAGTGTCATAAGAGTTGTACAATTTATAGCCTCAGTAATCAGTCACATCCCAGCCTTCAAAGTCTGGGTGGCCACACCCATGCAGGGCAGAGCCAAAGCAGACCTGCATAGCAGCTATGACATCAGGAGATTTGTGCAGGGGAGTCATGGATTTTCTCAGTAGTCATTTCCACATCATAGGAAGATCTCCGCTGTCCTTATGAATGTGTCTTCTACCAAAGGATTTTACTGTGTCTATGCAAACCTAAACTAAGGTTCTGCTCCAGGCAAAACAGATACATTTCCTTTTCTGTACTCTTCCATCTTCTTGTATATAGTTCTGCTTTTCTTTCCCCACCAGCCAGCCCCTACACTACATTCTCATTGAACTTCATCTGATCCATACTCCCGCACTTCCAAAACCTTGCCTCTCTGTGCTTTCTCCCTGGTCTTCTTCCCTCAAATAAAGTGAGCTTTTTCTTAGTTCTGTTTTCTTGTTTCTTGCTGCTTGCAATTCATGTTATTAACTGATTTAAGCCAAAGTATTAATGACTGAAAATGAAAATTAAAGTGGTAATCCAGCCAGGCAACCTATGTATAAGCGAGTGAAAATGTTTTATTATTATTTTAGCTACCGGCATAATTGCTCAGAGGAAAGGCTCATTGTTTGGAGAAAATGATTTATCAATCTATTTGGGGTAGAAGATGAGACTCTGAGGGAACAGTTTCAATGGGAGCCCAAAGTTTAAAAAAGATCCTTGAAGTGAGATCCTACATGAGAGACTTGTGTTTTACTCCTGAGAGAAAAGAGAAAGATGCAAATAGATGGGTAGGAAAGTGTGGTAGGGAAGAGGGTACCCCAAGAACCAGAGTTCCTTGTGAGACAAAGAGCTGGTGAGATTTCTATATGGGCAGGACCAAAGCAGATTTAAAGAATGTCTAACATTTCATGGCTCATTATTGCCATGAAACCTCTTTTTCTCCGAACCTTTATTTACATCCATTAGACACACAAGTATATTTTGTGAGTGTATTTGTGTCTCTATGTGTAAAGAAAAAAAGAGTTTCACAATTTCAGCAATGAGGTATGTGCAGAAGCTGGAACTCACAGACTGAAGTGACCCCAAGGATAAAAATCTGCTTTCCCTCTCCTAGGAATTCACAGAATTTTTAGGATTTACCCTTCAAATGTATGCAACTGTGGGAACTTCCCTGGTGGTCCAGTGGTTAAGATTTCACCTTCTGATGCAGGGGTGCAAGTTCAATATCTGCTCAGGTAGCTAAAATTCCTTAGGGCCAAAAAACCAGAACATAAGAAGCAATATTGTAATAAATTCAACAAAAACTTTTTTAAAAAGTCCATGTCAAAAAAAAAAAAAAAGTATGCAGTTTTGCCTCATTTGACCTATATCTAAAGGAATGGGCAAAGGAGCTGAAATATGAGTAATACGTGTAGCCCAGTGAAGTGAAAGGGCATATAGCAGAATTTGTTGATGGGGAAAGGAAGAAGGGAAATGAAGCTTCCCGGGAGGGTGGAACAACCCTGGGAAGCTTGTTAAGACCATTCCCCTTGGGATAGGAAGGAGGGAAGGGGTTTTGGACTCCTGTGGCCTTAAGTGGAAGCTGGAAATAATGGCTCAGTGATAAAGAATCTGCCTGTAAAGCAGAAGATGCAGGAGATCCAGGTTCGATCCCTGGATTGGGAAGATCCCCTAGAGGAGGAAATTGCAACCCATGCCAGTATTCTTGCCTGGAAAATTCCATGGACAGAGGAGCCTGGCAGGTTACAGTCTGTGGGGTCACAAAAATCAGACACGACTGAGTGTCTGAGCACGAGCACGGGAAGATTCCATGTGATATGACACGGGACAATCCCCCTTTACTGTGCTCAGATCTGTGAAAATAACTGACTTATGCAGTGTAGATTGGAGAGGAGCCTTCTGCCTCGATGGGTGGAGTCTCTGAGCAACAAATACTGGAGCCAGTGTGGGGCCAGTAGTATGGGGTGTGTGACTTTATTTTTGGCAAAAGCAGCAACATAGTGGACCAGGTATGGCTGAAGTCATCAGGCTAAGGCACAAAAACAAGGAATGACAGCATGTGTTACATTTTCCCAGGTCTCCCTTCCACTCCCGTGTCAGCAATGCATAGGATCTGGAAGAATCTGGGTTTTTCTGCCATAGACAACTTGCCTAACGTGTTCCAGGAAAATATATCTCCAAGTGTAACCTGGGGTGGGGAGGCGGGGATGTTAATATCAACATATTCTAATGCAAAAGAAAAAATTTAGAAGCAAGATAGTCTTTCTCACTATACTCTTTAATGAGATGACTTCCATGTGCTGGGTACATGGATGTATATTGAATATTCTTTATTCCAGGCTTTACAAAAACCCAAAGAGGTAGATATTATATATTCTACAAATGAGAAAACATAGGCTTCAAATGATTAAAGACTATTTATCTCCAAGTTCAAATGCCAGGATGCTCAGGGGAGGAGAAATGCAGTTTTAATTGGTCTGATTTTAAAGTTAATTGTCTTCTATGGCAAGAGTCAGCAAACTGCAGTGGTGGCCCACCGTCTATTTATGCTCCATTAGCTAAAAGCGGTTTTTGCATTTTGAAAGGGGTATCTTATAAAAAGCAATAATATAGACAACAGAGAGCATATATATCCCACAAGCCTAAAATAATTACTGCCTGACCCTTTGCAGAAAAAGTTTGCCAATCCCAGTTCAGTGGCATAAACCCGCTACTCTTTCTCTATACCAGGGCAGCCCTGAATATGACTGTTGATAAACAAAGATACCACCTCTGCCTGATGACATGGAAACACGGGTATTTCAGGTACTTGTGTCCCTTAAAAATCTTTGTTGGACCATCAGGATGGCTATCAGCTAGAACTTTAAAACATCAAAACACAGATTATATAAAATTCCAAGGAAATGATAGGATTGCAAAAACAGGCTTCGTCTAGAGTATGAACTTATGATTTGGAGACTGTGGCTTACTAAGGGGTCCAGAGACAAGCTTAGAGGCGTGGGGCCCTCTGAAATTGTGCACAGTTCTCAAAGAGGTGATGACTTCTAAAAAGTTATGAAATCTGCCTCTGGAGGAGTTCATGTTGTGCTCAGTCGCTCAGTTGTGTCTAACTCTTTGTGACCAGATAGGCTGTCCACCAGGAGCCCACCAGGCTCCTCTGTCCATGGAATTTCCCAGGCAAGAATACTGGAGTGGGTTGCCATCTCCTCCTCCAGAGAATCTTTCCAACTCAGGGATCGAACCAGTGTCTCTTGTGTTCTCCTGCATTGGCAGGCAAATTCTTTACCACTGCACTGCCTGGGAAGCCCATGGAGGTGTGAGAAAGAGAGACTATTGGGACTGGAACAAACATACACATTAATCCCTTAGGTCAGAGCTATGTTTTTCTCTCTTTGTAGTATATTCTCTTTCCCAAAGTGATTCCCTCTATCCACATTCATGGCTGGTGTTACAATCTAGACACATATTCAATGATCTGGAGTCTACAGTCAAAATGCCTTTCTTCCATACTCTACTGGAATGTCTCAGCTCCACAGGCACCAAAAGGAAAAGTTTTGCTCTTTCCCTCAAAAGAGATTCTTTTTAGTGTCCCAGCTGTACACGCTAGAAAGCAAGGCATGACCCTTGGTTTCTCACTCTCTGTCATCACTCTTCCCCATCTCCACTTCATTACCAAATCCTTCCCAAATGTCTCCTAATACTCACTTTCCTCTGTTTCTCTCCATTAGCCTGCACTCAGCTACCACCATCTTTACTTACTTACTTGGGCTTCCCTCGTGCCTCAGATTGTAAAGAATTTGCCTGCAATGCAAGAGACCTGGGTTTGATCCTTGGGTTGGGAAAATCCCCTGGGGAAAGGAATGGCTACTCACTCCACTATTCTTGCCTGGAGAATTCCATGGACAGAGGAACCTGGCAGGCTACCGTCCATGAGGTTGCAAAGAGTCAGACACGACTGAGTGACCAACACTTTCACTTACTCTTTTGGGCTGCCACTTCTACCTCCAACCCCTCTCTGAATCATTCTCCTGTTACTTCCGGACTGTCTGGGGTTGGGTTTCCTAAAAGTCTGACTTGGAATGGAGAACTAGCACACAAGAAGTTGATGAGGCAGCGTTTCTTGTTTTTTCTTTTGCTCTCTCATTCTTTTCTTTTTTTAAATTTATTTATTTTTTAATTAAAGAGTGTCTTTTGTGGAAAGGAAAGGAGTTAGCTTGGATGAAGGGAGAAGTTGGAGTTGCAATGAAGTTCCAGCTGAAGCCTCAGCCAACACTGTGGGGATTTTTGCTAATGGATAACCCATCAGTGCTGCCCCAGGCTAAGAGAAGCAGGCCTGGTCTTATATCCTTGTATTGATCGAGATGTGAGCCCTGGAAAGGGGTGAACCTTGGGCGCTGTGGCTCTGTGGTTCAGGCAATTCCTGAAGGGATTTGACAGCTGAGAGCTGCTTCATTTTTGAAGTGGAATATGTGTCTCATTGTGAATGTTTCAATTCTAATTGTATCATCCTTTTGTTTAAAACTCCTCAGTGACCTTCCAGGAGCGCATAAGAAATGTTCCAACTGTGTAACATGGTCCTCAAAGCTGTGCATGGTCTGACCCCTGCTTGACCTTTCCAGCTTCAGTTCAGTTCAGTTCAGTCACTCAGTCCAGTTTAGTCGCTCAGTCGGGTCCGACTCTTTGCATCCCCGTGAACCACAGCACACCAGGCCTCCCTATCCATCACCAACTGCCAGAGTCTACCCAAACCCATGTCCATTGAGTTGGTGATGCCATCCAACCATCTCATCCTCTGTCATTCCCTTTTTCTCCTACCCTCAATCTTTCCCAGCATCAGGGTCTTTTCAAAATGAGTCAGCTCTTCACATAATATTGGAGTTTCAGTTTCAACATCAATCCTTCCAATGGATACCCAGGACTTCCAATGAACACCTTTAGGTATCCTTCCAATGAACACCTTTAGGATGGACTTGTTGGATCTCCTTGCAGTCCAAGGGACTCTCAAGAGTCTTCTCCAACACCACAGTTCAAAAACATCAATTCTTCAGTGCTCAGCTTTCTTTAGAGTCCAACTCTCATATCCATACATGACTACTGGAAAAACCATAGCCTTGACTAGATGAACCTTTGTTAACAAAGTAATGTCCCTGCTTTTTAATATGCTTTCTAGGCTGGTCATAACTTTCCTTCCAAGGAGTAAGTATCTTTTAATTTCATGGCTGCAATCACCATCTGCAGTGATTTTGGAGCCCAGAGAAATAAAGTCAGCCACCGTTTCCCTATCTATTTGCCATGAAGTGATGGGACTGGATGCCATGATCTAAGCTTTCTGAATGTTGAACTTTAAGCCAAGTTTTCACTCTCCTCTTTCACTTTCATCAAGAGGCTCTTTAGTGCTTCTTCACTTTCTGCCATAAGGGTGGTGTCATTTGTATATCTGAGGTTTTGATATTTCTCCTGGCAATCTTGATTCTAGCTTGTGCTTCCTCCAGCCCAGCATTCTCATAATGTACTCTGCATATAAGTTAAATAAACAGGGTGACAATATATAGCCTTGACGTACTCCTTTTCCTATTTGGAACCAGTCCGTTGTTCCGTGTCCAGTTCTAACTGTTGCTTCCTGACCTGCATACAGGTTTCTCAAGAGGCAGGTCAGGTGGTCTGGTATTCCCATCTTCTTCAGAATTTTCCACAATTTATTGTGATCCACACAGTCAAAGGCTTTGGCATAGTCAGTAAAGCAGAAATAGATGCTTCCATCTAACTCAGCTTTGCTCTCTGGCCTCCAGTCTGACCTTGTTTCAGTCCCCCATATTCACTTTGCTCCCTCCTACCACTGGGCCTTTTTACACACTCTTCTCTATCTTGCAGTTGTACCCTCCACCTAGTTAAGCCTTTAGATCTATCCTTAATGCCCCTTTCTGACCTCCTTGCCCAGGCCAGTCCACCATTGTAGACTCTCGCAGCTTCTATTCCTCTGTGCAGTAGAACTTGGATCAGTTGCAGATTTTGCAATTGTCTGTGTGTTTTTTTTATAGTGAACCATATCTTCCTTTAGAGGAGTCACTCCATGAGGACAAAGCCTGATTTTTTTTTTTTTTTTTTTGCTCAGCATTGAATTAGAAATTCCTGACCCATAGTGAGTGCTCAGAGAATATTGGTCGATTGAAAAGTGTGTGAATGCTTTGTTTTGTGTCAAATCGCCAAAGAGATTGTATGGACTTGTTGGGAGTTTAACAGCTGATTCATGCCAGAAAAGGACATTTAAAGTTATTTGCGTATTGTGTGCTATTTGGAGATTGTGTGGCTTATTCAGAGGCAAGTTTTCAGCTAAAAGTTGATCACTGCCCCTCCCTTCAGCTCTCCTCTTGAACTGGATCATTGCTGTTTCTCTTCCTAGAGTTTTCCCACTTTATTTGTGGTCTTCACTTACATAGTCAAAATAATAAGAAGAATAAAAAACCTCAAATGGATTGATGGATTGAATCCAGTCACACAAGACTTTGAAAGTAATTTCAAATCCTACATGGCACACAGAGTCAGGTGACAAATTCCTTTGCTTTTATACTTAGTTGTTGTCACATGATGGACTGTAATCTTTGCTCTATCCAGATGTCCCACCCCCACCCCAAGTCCAGATTTCATAGTAAAGAGAGGGAGAGAAACAGGAGAAAGGAGGTTGGCCTATAAGGTATATTTCTGGGCTCCAGTTTCGAGAACAATGATCTGGAATCCTGGGTCATAATTCACCAATCAGGCTACATATGCAAATGAGAACATCCTGACTTGTTCAAAAGAGTTCCGTAAATAATATTATTCATCTCCTAGAAGCAAGCCATATTTTTACTGGACTTTTTACTTCAGACCTGCATTACTAATGAGAATATATATTTTTGAAACTCTGTTATTTATTTCCTTTCTGCTTAATATTTCAATCAAACATACATTTACCATATTAATCACAGAACATGATGGTTTTAAAACCTCAGAAATCATTTTAATTGAATACTTCATGTCTGTTTAATCTAAAGTTAATAAAACCTTTTTTTTTTAAGCATCATTGTATCCAATTTTAATTTCTTGCTGTAGGACATTCACCTCTCCCATCCCTAAATTTTTTTCAGAGTTGGTCTTATTAAAAAATTCATATTTTATTTTGAGATCAAAGTTAGGTTATTTTTTGCTAGTAATGCTAACCTGCTATTTATTTAATATCAATGCAATAACCAAATAAAATAGAGAATTGTATCCAACAATAAAAATTTATGCTGTACCAACTCAAAGTATGTTTTGAAATAAGAAACTCTCAGCTGATATCAGTCATCTTCAGACATGAACACAACAGGATGAAAAGTTGGGTTACAAGACCTTTATGTACTGGTATCAGTGGGAGTTCTAGGGGTGGGGGATTTGGAATTACGCATGGCACCAAACAGCATTTCGTTGATTAATTTGGCTAGAAATAGCACGGGTGCAACAAAAATGGATTTGGCTATTCAAACAGTGGAGTTCATTGTTCTACATATCTTTAGTGTTCCCAGTTCTTCCCATTTACTTTTAGAGTTGTGTATTGTTCCTGGTCTATGGATAATAGGTAAATGATGGCTTTTCAGCTATGCCTTTTATCAGAATTCCCTGACTCTGTGTTCATGTTGTAAAGAGAAGGGAACGGTGAATTGAAAAAATTTCATCCCAGAAACCTTGGGTGTCCATTCCCTTGGGGCTTCATATATTGTGGTTGATTAGCTGGGTTCGGTCTCCTTTTAATTTTGGTAGCCAGCATTGCTTTAATAGCAGGCTTCACTTCTAGCTCTTCTTACACAAATGTGTGATTTGTCTGACCAGCCATGTGCAAGATCGATGAACCCATTCCTTTTGGAGAATAACATCCAAATATTTCACTAGGGCAACCATATAACCCATTTACCAAGCTGTGACACTTTTCAGCACTAAAGAGGAAGCATGATTGAGTCAGGGCAGTAAGCATAGACCTCAACCATCCATGGAGAAACAGCACATCTGGTTGCTCTGCCTGTTGTGTATCTGGAGCACCAACTTCTTTTTTTCCCCCAGGGGAACTTTCCATGAACTCTTTCTGCAAAAACTGTTCATTCATATTATATGCCTCATAAACTCAGTCTGACACAAGATTCTTAAAATCACTCACATCTATCAGATCATTTTGATTACAGTGGAAAGTTCTGAAACTCCAAGAAATGACCTGACCTAGCGTAGATGTTAGGTCCACCCTTAAGTCTTTCTGGCACAGTTCAATTCATGGCCTCACAGTCCTGGAAACCATAGCTCCAGAGCAGTGGTGACAAGTCAGCGTGACCGACTCTCCACATGGCTGCATAACAGCAGCTCACTGAGGGCCTGAGCCATCTTTTACTTGGTTATAGTCCTGCCAGTGTCCATTATAAGTTGTTTTCTGCTTGTCCGAGCCTCTGGAATTGCCTCTAAGGATGCAAGGACCCCCAGGTAGGACACCTCAGAAAAGTGTCACTTTTTAAAATATTTTAATCCTTTCTAACTATGAGCCAATTTGAGGAAGGACACAGGCAGTGGAGAGTTCCCCATCACATTGTAGGCCATTCTGTTCTTCAAGAGATAGATGTGTGGCAGAAAGACTGCTCATTTCCTAGAGTTGCCTTTCCTAGAGTTACACTATGTAGGTCTCAGACCTAGAGGTCAAATTGTACAGTCTTGAATTTGTTTTTGAGGGAGACTTTGTTTGGGAAATTTTCTTCCTGAGAGAATCCTTTGTTTGGAAGTGACCAGAAAGGATGAGTTATTGAACAAGTCTTCTGTCTTGGTCTGATGGGCAGAGAAAAAAAGCAACACTTCTATTATCCAGACCTTCACGAAGACAAGTGCAATCAGTTGCAGATAATTAACCTGTTCATAATCCAAATACTGGAGACAAATCTCAGTTTGAAGCCCTGGGGCACGGAGTATGTGCTTTCCAAACTAAGCTACAAAAAGGAAAGAAAAGATTGAGAAAAGTCTTGACCAATATTTTACATGATTCTCAACCCAAGGAAACCCCAGGCCATCAAAGGACTTTCTTCTTGTGGCGCAGATCTGTTCTGAGAGAAACAGCAGAAACTTCACAATATTGAATAGGATGTGATTAAATCATTTCCCTGCACCACTTCTAAGCAATAAGTGCTAGGGGGTGAGTTTAATGTGTAACACAGGAGGTGATATGGTGCAATGCAGTGGGTGATCTTTTTCAGCTGGTACTTCAAGCAGCAAATAACACTTTCCATGAAAAGGGACTTAAAACGTTCTTCCTAATACCTCATAGCCAAGAAGACACTGAAAGGTTTAAAGAAGGCAGATAAAAAATCTGGGCTTTGAGAGACAAAGGCTAAAGGATCATGCCTCCATTTTATTGACAAGTAGTCAAATTGTCGTTCATCATTTGCAGAATGTGTTGGAAGAACTTTTCATGGGTGTAAATTGATAACGTTTTAGTTCTTAAAAAGTGGCAAATGAGCAGAGTTGTTGTTGTTCAGTCACTAAGTCATGTCCAACTTTTGTGACCCCATGGACTGCAGCATGCCAGGCTTCCCTGTCCTTCACTATCTCCCAGAGTTTGCTCAAATTCATGTCCATTGAGTCAGTGATAGTATCTAATCATTTCATCCTCTGATGCCCAGTGGAAATGCACATAGAAAGGCCATTATTTTCCCTGTGACTAGTAAGAGACTATTGTAAAAAATAGCCATCTCAGTGCTAAAGTCTTGAAATGGTAAGATCTGGGACATGGAGAAAAGGATAAAAGAGAATTCCTCTAGTAATGTTTATTAAAGGTTATCACTAGTTCCTTAATGAGCAAAAAGTAGAGATTGTAATCAGGATCCTTTTTAGTTCATTCCACATAAATATTTATGTATTGTCTTATCTTAATTATTTAATTATTCTCAGATGATTTTATTTTTATCTTCACTGAGGTCAATGTTAAAGTATTAATCTATATATTCTGTTTTTCTGCACATACCAGATGGAGAAATGCGTCTGATTCTAGTGCTCGGAATATACAAATCTGGATAACTAGTAGTCCTTAGAGAATAGAGACAAGGTACATATGTCAAAAGGCTTCTGTGGTGGCTCAATGGTAAAGAATCCACCTGCAATGCAGGGGATGCAGGAGAGACATGGGTTCAGTCTGTGGGTTTGGAAGATCCTCTGGAGAAGGAAATGGCAACCGAAGCCAGTGTTATTCCCTGGAGAATCCCATGGACAGAGGAGCCTGGCGGGCTACAGTCCAAAGGGTCACAAAGAGTCAGACACAAATGAAGCAACTGAGCATTCATGCACATATTTCAAAGGGGTCCATCCAATCCCTGAAATGAAAAGTAAAGTTCCATCTCCTCCTTTATTCCCAACTACACCCTCCACCCACAAACATTTAGAAATACAATTTAAAAGTCTGACTCAAAAGAGTCAGTAGGAAGTTTCTTTATCCCCACCCCCACATTTAATGATGGAATACTAAAAAGACTTGGCAATATTTACATTAATACAGAGTTTATCTTCAGATTCTTCACATATTTGCCTTTAATCTCATCCTCTGAGAAAAGCAGAAAAGGCATCACAATTCTTATTTGGTAGGAAACTAGGGCTGTGGTGGCATCAAGTTTGTCCAACATTTCACCTCTAGTCAATAGCAGAACCAGGACTAAAACTCAGGTCTCTTGACTCGCAGGCTCCTCTGCACATCACGTCACACCACCTACCCTGGAGCAAAGGCAAGGCTTCCCCTCTCATTTCTCTTGCTGGAAGGAGGAATGCAACACTATCATTGTTAGGGAAAGCAGACGAATTGAAGGGCATTTACTGGTCGAAGAGTTAGCTGAGCTTATGGAGTGAAGACCATCTGAGTCACATGGTATCCTGCTTAATGAGATGGTAGAGCATTCTAGAAAAAACAACAAAAAAAGTTGTATTGACACAAAAAGTTTACTTAGAGGACTGGTAAAGGATAATTTCAGATAAATACCAACAATGAGTGGTGACAGTGAGGAGAGGTAATGTGAGGGGCAACACAGAGAAGGAATAGGCTTGAGAAAATTTGGATTTTATTGCTCCTACATCACTTACTAGGTCCATGCTCTTGAGCAAAGCTTTTAATCTCTCTGTGCCTCAGTTTCCTTGTATGTTAACCTGCTTATCCTTCTCATAGGCTTCTGTCAGAATCGAGTAAGATAATGAACATGACTTTCAAGATTCTGAAGTGCTGGATAAAGGTAAGAAATCATAGAGCATTACACATAGTGGGTATTAACAAACATTGTTGAACTAAAAAGACTATTTCAACTGGAATTGATTATCACTATATGTGGTGATTCGTACGATTATGTGTTGATAATTATTGCTTTAATGGAAATGGCTAAGTGAATTAAACTGCTGCCAGAATTATGGATCCAATAACATTTTAGAAAATGGTTATTATTCTTCAGTCCTGAAATATCTGGGTATGGAATGCAGTAACAAACACGCAAATTTTGGCCAGCAGCCTGGGTGTTTCTGCTACTTGATAAAATTGGAATGCTCGAATACAGTTTTCCATTTGAAAGGCATATTACAAAAATCTACCAAGACAAGTTAAGTATGTGTCTCTGGCAAAGAAATTAAACAAATGTAGGGAGTGAGAAACATCGATGCAATGTTAGCTATTTTAGTGCTCTATTATCACCCATAGAGATTCTTAATGCAGTATGAAAATGTCATGATTATAAATTCCAGCTATATGGCCTGCCTTGTAGACTATCAAGGTCAGTGTTGCTAAGAACAGATTAATTTGAATTTTACAAACATACTAACCAGTCATAACAGACCTCCATTTCATATGCATGGTGCTTAGTCACTCAATCATGTCCAACTCTTTGAGACCCCATAGACTATAGCCAATGAGATTTCCCAGGCATGAATACTGGAGTGGGTTGCCATTCTCTTCTCCAGGGTATCTTCCTGACCCAGGGATTGAACCTGGGTCCCCTACATTGCAGACAGATTCTTTATTGTCTGAGCTACCAGGGAAGCCTTCATATGTGTATGTATATATGTACATGTATGCATATCTATGTCTATTACATCAGATCAGATCAGTCGCTCAGTCGTGTCCGACTCTTTGCAATCCCATGAATGGCAGCACACCAGGCCTCCCTGTCCATCACCAACTCCCAGAGTTCACTCAGACTCATGTCCATCGACTCAGTGATGCCATCCAGCCATCTCATCCTCTGTCGTCCCCTTCTCCTCCTGCCCCCAATCCCTCCCAGCATCAGAGTCTTTTAAAATGAGTCAACTCTTCACATGAGGTGGCCAAAGTACTGGAGTTTCAGCTTTAGCATCATTCCTTCCAAAGAAATCCCAGGGCTGGTCTCCTTCAGTATGGACTGGTTGGATCTCCTTGCAGTCCAAGGGACTCTCAAGAGTCTTCTCCAACACCACAGTTCAAAAGCATCAATTCTCCGGCACTCAGCCTTCTTCACAGTCCAACTCTCACATCCATACATGACCACAGGAAAAACCATAACCTTGACTAGATGAACCTTTGTTGGCAAAGTAATGTCTCTGCTTTTGAATGTGCTGTCTAGGTTGGTCATAACTTTCCTTCCAAGGAGTAAGCGTCTTTTAATTTCATGGCTGTAGTCACCATCTGTAGTGATTTTGGAGCCCAGAAAAATAAAGTCTGACACTGTTTCCACTGTTTCCCCATCTATTTCCCATTGTAGTCACCATCTGTAGTGATTTTGGAGCCCAGAAAAATAAAGTCTGACACTGTTTCCACTGTTTCCCCATCCATTTCCCATGAAGTAGTGGGACCGGATGCCATGATCTTCATTTTCTGAATGCTGAGCTTTAAGCCAACTTTTTCACTCTCCTCTTTCACTTTCATCAAGAGGCTTTTGAGTTTCTCTTCACTTTCTGCCATAAGGGTGGTGTCATCTGCATATCTGAGGTTATTGATATTTCTCCTGGCAATCTTGATTCCAGCTTGTGTTTCTTCCAGTCCAGCGTTTCTCATGATGTACTCTGCATATAAGTGAAATAAGCAGGGTGACAATATACAGCCTTGACGAACTCCTTTTCCTATTTGGAACCAGTCTGTTGTTCCAGGTCCAGTTCTAACTGTTGCTTCCTGACCTGCATACAGATTTCTCAAGAGGCAGATCAGGTGGTCTGGTATTCCCATCTCTTTGAGAATTTTCCACAGTTTATTGTGATCCACACAGTCAAAGGCTTTGGCATAGTCAATAAAGCAGAAATAGATGCCTTTCTGGAATTCTCTTGCTTTTTCTAAGATCCAGCGGATGTTGGCAATTTGATCTCTGATTCCTCTGCCTTTTCTAAATCCTGCTTGAACATCAGGAAGTTCATGGTTCACATATTGCTAAAGTCTGGCTTGGAGAATTTTGAGCATTACTTTACTAGCGTGTGAGATGAGTGCAATTGTGCAGTACTTTGAGCATTCTTTGGCATTGCCTTTGTTTGGGATTGGAACGAAAACTGACTTTTTCCAGTCCTGTGGCCACTGCTGAGTTTTCCAAATTTGCTGGCATATTGAGTGCAGCACTTTCACAGCATCATCTTTCAGGATTTGGAATAGCTCAACTGGAATTCCATCGCCTCCACTAGCTTTTTTTGTAGTGATGCTTTATAGGCCCACCTAACTTCACATTCCAGGATATCTGGCTCTAGGTCAGTGATCACATCATCGTGATTATCTGGGTCGTGAAGATCTTTTTGTACAGTTCTTCTGTGTATTCTTGCCATCTCTTCTTAATATCTTCTGCTTCTGTTAGGTCCATACCATTTCTGTCCTTTATCGAGCCCATCTTTGCATGAAATGTTCCTTTGGTATCTCTGATTTTCTTGAAGAGATCCCTAGTCTTTCCCATTCTGTTGTTTTCCTCTATTTCTTGGCATTGATCGCTGAAGAAGGCTTTCTTATCTCTTCTTGCCATTCTTTGGAACTCTGCATTCAGATGTTTATATCTTTCCTTTTTTCCCTTGCTTTTCGCTTCTCTTCTTTTCACAGCTATTTGTAAGGACTCCCCAGACAGCCATTTTGCTTTTTTGCATTTCTTTTCCATGGGGATGGTCTTGATCCCTGTCTTCTGTACAATGTCATGAACCTCATTCCATAGTTATATATGTTAATAAGAAACAACCACTATAATAAAGAACAATATTGCTCTTCATCTAATCTTATCATTTCACTAAAGGTTAACTGTTGCAGAGAACAGTTACAGATAAGAGAACAAATCTTATCTGTAAGTGGCTTCCAGTGGGCCTTGCATTGAAAGTGAAAGTGAAAGTCGCTCAGTCGTGTCCGACTCTTTGCAAACCCATGGACTGTACAGTCCATGAAATTCTCCAGGCCACAATACTGGATTATGTAGCCTTTCCCTTCTTTAGGGGATCTTCCCAACCCAGGGATTGAACCCAGGTCTCCTGCATTGCTGGCAGATTATTTACCAGCTGAGCCACAAGGGAAGCCCAGGAATACTGGAGTGGGCAGCCTATCCCTTCTCCAGTGGATCTTCCCAACCCAGTAATCAAACTGGGTCTCCTGCATTGCAGGTGGATTCTTTACCAACTGAGCTATCAGGGAAGGCCTTGCCTTGCTTTGGTTTTAACCTCTGCGCAGTCCTTTTCTACTTTGCTCTATTGCTTTGTGAAGAAAAACACAAAGTGTCAGTGGCTGTTGTTTACTCAGACTAATCTTAGGTCCAAATCTCTGGTTTCTCGAAAACTTTCTTGGGTCCATCATCCTCTAAGGCCTCTCTGCCCATAAAACATACCAAACAGTTTAAAGGATAAGACTACCCTGGCCTAGCATGCTTGCATGTTTGAGAGGATTGTTTAGTTTCTCCAGGAGCATGGCTAATGTGTTCTATACTCTGGAAGTGTCTTTCCATCACCCAGCCTGGGTTTGGTTGTTGCAGTCTGTCTGGTGAGTGTGTGCTAAGTCATGTCTAACTCTTTGCGACCCCCTGGATCGTAGCCCATCAAGCTCCTCTGTCCATCGGATTTCCCAGGCAAGAATACTGGAGTGGGTTGTCATTTCCTCCTCCAGGGGATCTTCCCAACCCAGGGATAGAACCTGTATCTCTTATATCTCTGCCTTGGCAGGTGGGTTCTTTACCACCAGACCACCGGGGAAGCCCACAGCCTATCTGGAGCCAAGACTTTCCAATTGTGAGTGGCTCCTGGGTAACTGGATTCAGCCACTTGGGCTGCACCCACAGTGGTGCTTCCTCTCCTTAAGTTATGGCAGATTCCTCTAACCTGGACAGTGGCTTTCAAATGCCAATTAGCACACAAAATGAAAAAGGATAAAGGAAACTTTGTGAATTTTTAAAATTGAAATAGAATATATATACAACATGAATTTCACTATTTTAACAATTTTTAAATGTATAGTTGAATAGCCTTTAATACATTCATATTTTTGTGTAATCATCGCCACTATCAATTTCCAGAACTTTTGCATCTCCAACTCAAACTCCATACCCATCAACAAATAACAACTCCCCAACCCCCAAATGCCGGAATCCACCATTCTATTTTTTGTCTTTATGAATTTGGCTGTCATCGGTATCTCATTTAAATAGAATCAAATAATACTTGTCCTTTTGTGACTGGCTTATTTTGCATAGCACAATATCCTCAAGATTCATCCTTGTTGTAGTATATGTCAGAATTTCCTTTCTTTTTGAGGCTGAGCAATATTCCTTTATGGATATACCATGTATGGATATATATGGATATATATTTTGTTTGTCCATTCCATCAGTGGATGCTTGAGTTTCTTCTGTTTTTTGGTGTCTCTCCTGAATAATACTGTTGTGAATATGGATGTGACAGCTTACTGACTTTCCAGATAGCGCTACTGACGATAAAGAACTCACCTGCCAATGTAGGAGACGTTAGAGACGTGGGTTGGATCCCTGGGTCAGGAAGATCCCCTGGAGGAGGACTCCAGTATTCTTACCTGGATAAACCCATGGACAGAGGAGCCTGGAGCACGAAGGTCCATAGGCTCGCAAAGAGTCAGACACAGTTGAAGCCACTTGGCACACACACACACACACACACACACACCACATTTTGTTTGTCCATTCCATCAGTGGACACTTGGATTACTTCCACTTCTTGGTACCTTTCATAAATAATTCTGTTATGAACATGGGTGTGGCAGCTTAGCGACTTTTTATGAAATTAAATGTGTTTAAAGATCTGCCCTTCCAATTTTTTCCTTGGTGTTCCTCTGTCTTTTTCTGATGAAATGATGGTGATAGCAGGTAGTTTATTTTTCTTTATTTGGTAAAGCAAGATGTTAACAACTCTAAGTCAGACCTCTTTTAAATTTAATTAAAAAAATTAAGCCTAGAAAACATAAAAAATCTTCTCAAATGTGGTAGAGCACCAGAATCACCTGGAAAGTTTTGCAAACTATAGTTCTCAGGAGCCTGCACTAAGGCTGATTGAGATCCAGTCTACAAAGGTGAACTCAGAGGCATTGATATTCTTTGAAGGCTTCCAGGAGTTATTCTAATTTATAACTACGTTGAGGAATTCTTTATGGCTTTCCAAAAGTCTGTGTCAAGCCAGATATTGCATTTTGGTCAGTGGCTACCCCTGTGCCACCACCAAACCAATCACGGGGTGAAGTCCATGTTAAGCATGTCCAGGGCAAGGAGATTCTGAGCTAGGTCTGTGACTATCTAAAGGTTAAATCCCACGGTGCAATTTTTACTTCCAAATCCAAGTTGAAGTTTGTGTGTTTCCCCCACAGCTGCTTGCACCTGTTCTGTAGAGGAAGGGGAAAAATCAGTTTCCATGACTTCTTGCCTTCTTTTCACTTCCTCAGAGTCCTTGAACTTGGCCATGTCATGCTTCCAAAACTACATTCCACTCAAACTGTACAATATCCAGCCTCCATGATTGTGCTATTTTCTGAAACTAATAATATAGTTATCATTTCTTTTCAAAACTAAATATCTACAGAATCTACCATGTGGCCAAAGGATCAATAAATCATATAGAGAAGCATGTCAAAAATGATGAAGAAAGTTGAGTCCCACAAGAATCTTTTGGGTGCCATCCACAGAATGAACCCAGCTTCCCTGCTGGCTCAGATGATAAAGAGTTTGCCTTTTGCCTGCAATGCAGGAGACCTGGGTTCAGTCCCTGGGTCAGAAAGATCCCCTGGAGAAGAGAATGGCAATCCACCCCAGTATTCTTGCCTGGAGAATTCCATGGACAGAAAAGACTGGTGGGCTACAGTTGATGGGGTTGCAAAGAGTTGGACACAACAGAGCAACTAACCCTTTCACTTTCACAGGATTAACACATCATTCACAAGGTGAATACATCATCCGTGCGGTAAACACACCATCCATGGAGTGAACACATCCAGGCTGATTGTTCACCTTCACTGCCTCCCAAATACATACATCAGTTGATATGTGATTAGTGGGGAAGCTCTGAGGTGACTGAGTGCAGTGATATCTTGAGGAAAGCAGTACATTCCTCATTATCCACCAATCTGTGGGTACTAGAGAGATTGTGAGCTTCTATATTAGCATTTCCACATCCGTCCTCCATCCTCTCTGCAACCTCCAGCAAGGCAGCTTGCCTTATTAGTAACGTGTTTGGGATTAACAGCTTTGCTATTGTGTTAGTGTCTCTGTCGCTACCCAAGGAGGGAAACTGGCAAGTGCTGCACCAGTTGCTAACAGACCTAAAACAACGCCCAGGATGGAATTCTCACACAGCTACCTACCTCAGAGCCAAAAGCTCACCAGCTGTAATCGAGGTATGTGCACCTTTAATAAAATGGACTTCATAATTAAGGTAGGGAAAATTGTAAACATGCTAAAACTCTCACATTGAATTAAAAAGAAATGCCATTCAGATATTTACCAAGTAATGGAATCCCATTCCCATCTGCTTGGGCTTCTTTTCAACACCTCTCCCCTTAGCAGTGCCAAAAGGAGAAAAATTCTCGGCTTGCTGCGTGAATTGTAGCAGAGCCAGCCCGGAGTGTTGTATTGGGAGGGGCTAGGCCTTGAAAATGGCTGGAACTATTAAAAGTGTCTGACAGGTGCCACAAGGACCTGTGAGCTCAGGGGTTGTAAGGTTGACACACTGAGAACTGACTTTCTAAAACCACGATGCTGGCAGAGATCTCTGGCCGGCACAGATCCCAGCAGAGGAGGCCCAGGAGTCGAAACTGGGCCAGGTGTGTTTGTACCTCAAGGCCTTTCTGACAGATACCACCATTCTGGGGACAGTCCCATCCCTGGGTCACTTTCTCTTAAACCACATTAGAATGAAATTTCAAGCAAGGGACACAGGTGCTGGAGAGAAGTGGAAGTGGAAGTCGCTCAGTTGTGTCCAACTCTTTGCGGTCCCGTGAACTATAGCCCTGCTAGGCTCCTCTGTCCATGGAATTCTCCAGGCAGGAATACTGGAGTGGGCTGCCATGCCCTTCCCCAGGGGATCTTCCCGACCCAGGGATTGAACTTGGGTCTCCTGCATTGCAGGCAGATTCTTTATCGTCTGAGCCACCAGGGAAGCCCTGCTGGAGAAACTCCGCCATTATTCTGGGCACATACCCAGATTCCCCATCTTGGTCATCACATCACTCTGCTCTAGAGCTGGAAAGAAGAGAATAATAAGCATTTCCCCTGATAGTTTCCCTCACCCCTCAGTAGTAACCAGCTCTGTCAGTTACAAAAGTGGAAACTGAGAGTCTGGGAAAATAAAGAAGCTCCCTGAACCATTCTGAGAGTTAACTCAAGAATCAAGCAAAGAATTTGCCCTTCATTACTAATTGAAGGTTCCAATTTCAAATGAGTCTGCTTTTGACCAAGGTTCTCAGGCCCCTCCGAGCCATCAGTGGAATGAATACCAGCTGTATGTCATGACATCTCATGGTGACATGGGCCTCTCTTCCCCCCAGTTTCTTTCACCACTTTCTCCATGGACCAGCTTATCCTCCTTTTGTTAGAATGAGGTTTACATTCAACATCCCCAAGTTCAGCACATAAAGGAACCCCATGACTAGCCTCAAACACCTGTGCCAGCGAGCCTGTGATGATGCTGGAGCCATGGTGATCAGAGTGGTGAGAAAAGCTGTGACACAGGAAGAGGGAAAGAATAAGAAGGGCCAGGCTGCTGACTTGGAAAGCTAACTTTATTCATGTCATAATTTTTCCAGAGACAGGTCCTCTTTCTAGTTTCTAGAACTGGTGACAAAACTTTGTGAACCAGAAATTTCAGCATGTGGTCTGACAGGATTTTCTTGATTTGTGAGCTTTCTCATCTAAAAGAGTCTTACAAAGCAATAATAACCCAACCCTAGCAAGGGACATAGTCACATATCACTTTAGTGTAAAGAATAAAAATGTGTGAAATGAGGGCTGAACTACAAAGTCTAGGATGTTCTATTGCATGTTGGAGCCCAGCAGGTGTGTCCAGGAACAGGAGGCTTCCAAGGCTGTTCAGTTCACAGCCACACTTGAAGGCAACTTGCCTCATGTATACACTTCCTCTCACTCTTTCCATGCTCCCCCTGTCTTTTCTGACAATGCTTTCTCTTGGAGAAGGGTAAGAGATGGTAGAGGTGAATGAAATTCAACATATCTGCTTTGGTTCTTGCAGCATAGCTCTCCCAGGAGTAATTATATTCACACCCCCAGCTTATTATAATTGATGTGATTGGTGGGTCCGTCTCTGAGCCCCAGAAAGCCATGCCTTTGCTCGCTGCAGTGGAACTATGTGAGAAAATATACATTGATGTCTATCTAGAAAAGAGGGCTGATTAGAGCTGTGAAGAAGACCCGAAGGAACCTGGTACCTGCAGACAGAGGTCCTGCAATCAGGAGGCAGACTGGGCTTTCCTTGGCTGGGTCACACAGAATCTCAGCAGGTCTAAAGACTTCTAGTGGGTGTCAGTTCAATTCAGTTCAGTCACTCAGTCATGTCCGACTCTTCGTAACCCCATGGGCTGCAGCATGTCAGGCTTCCCTGTCCTTCATCAACTCCCAGAGCTTGCTCAAACTCATGTCCATGAAGTTGGTGATGCCATCCAACCATCTCGTCCTTTGTCATCCCCTCTCCTCCTGCCTTCAATCTTTCCCAGCATCAAGGTCTTTTCCAATGAGTCCGTTCTTCGCATCAGGTGGCCAAAGTATTGGAGTTTCAGCTTCAGCATCAGTCCTTCCAATGAATATTCAGGACTGATTTTCTTTAGGATTGACTGTGATCCTGAATTATAAGGCACTGCCTTACAGGAGGTGAAGGTGAAAGTGAAGTCGCTCAGTCATGTCTGATTCTTTGCAACCCCATGGACTGTAGCCTACCAGGCTCCTCCATCCATGGGATTTTCCAGGCAAGAGTACTGGAGCGGGCTGCCATTTCCTTCTTCAGGGGATCTTCCCAACCCAGGGATCAAACCTGGGTCTCCTGGCACTTCAGACAGATACTTTACTGTCTGAGCCACCAGGGAAGCTTTGGAGGAGGTATCAACCCTGTAAAAAGCCAGAAAGTAAATATTTTAGGTTCTCAGGGCCCTACAGTCTCTACTGTAACCACACAACTCTGCCATTGTAGGTAGAGCAAAAGCAGCCACAGCATCCATAAATGAACAGACATGACTGTATTCTAAGAAAACTTTATTTATAAAAACAAACAATGGGATAGATTTGTCCATGAGTTGTGGTTTGTTGACTTCTGCCTTTGAAGTTGTTCTCACATGTCATTGTTCAGACGCTCAGTCATGTCTCTTATTGTGACCCCATGGACTGCAGCATGGCAGGTCTCCCACAGTTTGCTAAAACTCATGTCCATTGACTTGGTGATGCAATACAACCATCTCCTCTGTCATCCCCTTTTTCTCCTGCCTTCAGTCTTACCCAGCATCAAGGTCTTTTCCAGTGAGTCAATCTTCACATCAGGTGGCCAAAGTATTGGAGCTTCAGCTTCAGTATCAGTGCTTCCAATGAATATTCAGGGTTGATTTCCTTTCAGATTATGGTTTTTCCTGTAGTCATGTATGGATGTGAGAGTTGGACCCTAAAGAAGGCTAGTACTGAAGAATGATCCCCTGGAGAAGGAAATGAAAACCCACTCCAATATTCTTGCCTAGAAAATCCCATGGACAGAGGAGTCTGGTAGGCTACAGTCCATGGGTTCACAGGAGTCAGACATGACTTAGCGACTAGACCACCACTAGGACCATTCCAGGCAAGCCTGGCTGGATACGCACTCTAATTACCCCCTCAAACTCAGTGTATCATGTCCTATTGTTTTCTGAGCTATCAACTCCTTTAAGGAATCTCTGCATAAATCTTTATTGAATTGAATTGAAAAGTACTAACTCCCTCCCCTTCCCCACCATGTTTTGTTCTGGGTTTGTGGTGGTTGTTGTTTGATCACTAAATCATGTCTGCCTCTTTTGCAACGTCATGAACTGTAGCAAGACTCCTCTGTCCATGGAATTTTCTAGGCAAGAATACTGGAATGGTTTGCAATTTCCTTCTCCAGGGTATCTTCCTGACCCAGGGGCAGAATCCGCGTCTCCTGCTAGCAAGCAGATTCTTTACCCGCTGAGCCATCTGGGAAGACCCGGGTTTGTGGTAGACAGACAGACATTAATCTTCCCAGATACAACTGGGTTATTAGCTCATCTTCCTTCACTCATGAGGAAGTTTGCAAAGAGAATTAGATGACTTCTGTATCCAGAAACCAATTTCTGAAACAAATGAATGCATCTGAAGAACTAAGCATGTTAAGTACATTTTAAAGCAGCATAATTCTTCCCAAGAACTGAATTATGTAAACTAACTGGTAGTTTTGAGGACAGAAATACACACCCAAGGACCAGCACGCAGGTTTGTTAAGTCAAACAATTTGTCTTCTGAAGGGTCAATCAAGGAACCAGCTTAAGTCAGTGGGGGAAAAAAAAAAAACAAAACACAAAAAACTTCTTGTTGGACCCCCCTCCTTTGGCCCTGATCCTGTTATTTGATTGAATGTATCTGATTCTCACCCCCCAAACTGCTTGTTTTGTCCCCATAAGCTTAGTGTATCTAGGGTCCAGGCTATAAAGCTGTCCTCTCTGGTAGGGAGTTTGAGGAGAAGATCATCCCTGTCCTGTTGTTTTCACCACCCTCCATCACCCTCTGCGGTGGGGGCCCTCCCACGCCAGCAGGCTGACCAGGCTCTTATGCAAAGAGCTCCAGGCCCCTAATGAGATCCTGAAGAGGCATCATGCTTCCATTGTACACACGGGGCCTCTTTTCAGTACTCAGACCACATTTCCTTGAGATTCTGTAACTAAAACCTAGAGGGCCTTGTCATCAGGTACCCAATGGAGTGGAGGAATTTGCCTTCCCTTAATGTTGGTTTACTTAACATCCTAAAGGTTCTGTTGGAAAAGGCAATGGCAATCCACTCCAGTACTCTTGCCTGGAAAATCCCATGGATGGAGGAGCCTGGTGGGCTGCAGTCGATGGGGTTGTGAAGAGTCGGACACGACTGAGCAACTTCACTTTCAGTTCTCACTCTCATGTATTGGAGAAGGAAATGGCAACCCACTCCAGTGTTCTTGCCTGGAGAATCCCAGGGACAGAGGAGTCTGGTGGGCTGCCGTCTATGGGGTCGCACAAGGTCAGACATGACTGAAGTGACTTAGCAGCAGCAGCAAAGGTTCTGTTAGACCAATTTATTGAACCTGTTTCATCTTTGTGAAGTAAGTTGTTGTCAGGAGAATAAAGTTGCTAAGTTTCAAGGTGAAATCCTGAGGAATGTTGATAAAGGCTATAATTTAAAAGATGTATTCTTACTCCCAGATTGTTTCAGGTGTTTTAGCCTTTTAAAGATATTAGAGTCCATGGTGGGAAGCATCTGCTTTGAAGAGGCCTGAATTTCATAATAATTCCATCATTTTTTTCTCTGTTATAATGCAACTTTTTAATAAAATAACATCAGAAGCAATCTCAAAAAAGACAGAATGATCTTTGCTTGTTTCCAAGGCAAACCATTCAATATCATGGTAATCCAAGTCTATGCCCCGACCAGTAATGCTGAAGAAGCTGAAGTCGAACACTTCTATGAAGGCCTACAAGACCTTCTAGAACTAACAACCCCAAAAGATTCCTTTTCTTTTTTTTTTTTATTAAATTTATTTATTTTAATTGGAGGTTAATTACTTTATAATATTGTATTGGTTTTGCCATACATCAACATGAATCTGCCACGGGTGTACATGTGCTCCCCATCCTGAACCCCCTCCCACCTCCCTCCCCATACCATCGCTCTGGGTCATCCCAGTGCACCAGCCCCAAGCATCCTGTATCCTGCATCGAACCTGGACTGGCGATTTGTTTCTTATATGATATCTGGAATGCAAAAGTAGGAAGTCTAGAAACACCTGGAGTAACAGGCAAATTTGGCCTTGGAGTACAGAATGAAGCAGGGCAAAGGCTAATAGAGTTCTGCCAACAGAACGCACGGGTCACAGCAAACACCCTCTTCCAACAGCACAAGAGAAGACGCTACACATGGACATCACCAGATGGTCAACACCGAAATCAGACTGATTATATTCTTTGCAGCCAAAGATGGAGAAGCTCTATACAGTCAGCAAAAACAAGACCAGGAGCTGACTGGCTAAGATCATGAACTTTTTATTGACAAATTCAGACTGAAATTGAAGAAAGTGGGGAAAACCACTAGACCATTCAGCTATGACTGAAATCAAATCCCTTATGACTATACAGTGGAAGCGACAAATAGATTTAAGGGACTAGATCTGATAGAGTGCCTGATGAACTATGGATGGAGGTTCATGACATTGTACAGAAGACAGGAATCAAGACCATCCACAAAAAAAAGAAAAGCAAAAAAAGCAAAATGGCTGTCTGAGGAGGCCTTACAAATAGCTGTGAAAAGAAGAGAAGCGAAAAGCAAGGGAGAAAAGGAAAGATATGCCCATTTGAATGCAGAGTTCCAAAGAATAGCAAGGAGAGGTAAGAAAGTCTTCCTCCGCAATCAATGCAAAGAAATAGAGGAAAACAACAGAATAGGAAAGACTAGAGATCTCTTCAAGAAAATTAGAGATACCAATGGAACATTTCATGCAAATATGGGCTCAATAAAGGACAGAAACGGTAGGGACCTAACAGAAGCAGAAGATATTAAGAAGAGATGGCAAGAATACACAGAAGAACTGTACAAAATAGATTTTCATGACCCAGATAATCACGATGGTGTGATTGCTCACCTACAACCAGACATCCTGGAATGTGAAGTCAAGTGGACCTTAGGAAGCATCACTATGAACAAAGCTAGTGGAGGTGATGGAATTCCAGTTGAGCTATTTCAAATCCTGAAAGATGATGCTGTGAAAGTGCTGCACTCAGTATGCCAGCAAATTTGGAAAACTCAGCAGTGGTCACAGGACTGGAAAAGGTCAGTTTTCATTTCAATCCCAAAGAAAGGCAATGCCAAAGAATGTTGAAATGACCGCACAATTGCACTCATGTCACATGCCAGTAAAGTAATGCTCAAAATTCTTCAAGACAGGCTTCAGCAATACGTGAACTGTGAACTTCCTGATATTCAAGCTGGATTTAGAAAAGGCAGAGGAATCAGAGATCAAATTGCCAACATCCGCTGGACCTTGGAAAAAGCAAGAGAGTTCCAGAAAGGCATCTATTTCTGCTTTATTGACTATGCCAAAGCCTTTGACTGTGTGGATCACAATAAACTGTGGAAAATTCTGAAAGAGATGGGAAGACCAGACCACCTGAACTGCCTCTTGAGAAAGCTGTATGCAGGTCAGGAAGCAACAGTTAGAACTGGACATGGAACAACAGACTGGTTCCAAATAGGAAAAGGAGTATGTCAAGACTGTATATTGTCACCCTGCTTATTTAACTTCTATGCAGAGTACATCATGAGAAACACTGGGCTGGAGGAAGCACAAGATGGAGTCAAGATTGCCGGGAGAAATATCAATAACCTCAGATATGCAGATGACACCACCCTTATGGCAGAAAGTGAAGAAGAACTAAAGAGCCTCTTGATGAAACTGAAAGATCAGGAGAGTGAAAAAGTTGGCTTAAGGTTCAACATTCAGAAAACTAAGATCATGGCATCCAGTCCCATCACTTCCTGGCAAATAAATGGGGAAACATTGGAAACAGTGTCTGACCTCATTTTTCTGGGCTCCAAAATCACTGCAGATGGTGATTGCAGCCATGAAATTAAAAGACGTTTACTCCTTGGAAGGAAAGTTATGACCAATCTAGACAGCATATTGAAAAGCAGAGACATTACTTTGTCAACAAAGGTCCGTCTAAGTCAGGGTTTTTCCAGTGGTCATGTATGGATGTGAGAGTTGGACTATAAAGAAAGCTGAGCACCAAAGAATTGATGCTTTTGAACTGTGGTGTCGGATAAGACTCTTGAGAGTCCCTTGGACTGCAAGGAGATCCAACCAGTCCATCCTAAGGATATCAATCCTGGCTGTTCATTGGGAGGACTGATGTTGAAACTGAAACTCCATTACTTTGGCCACCTGATGCGAATAGCTGACTCATTTGAAAAGACCCTGATGCTGGGAAAGATTGAGGGCAGGAGGAGAAGGGGATGACAGAGGATGAGATGGTTGGGTGGCATCACCGATTCAATGGACATGGGTTTGGGTGGACTCCAGGAGTTGGTGATGCACAGGGAGGCCTGGTGTTCTGCAGTTCATGGGGTCGCAAAGAGTCAGACACGACTGAGCAACTGAACTGAACTGAACTGAACATCAGAAGGCACCAGTTACATTATTACATTCAAAGTGGTATTAGCAGCTGTTCATGGCTAAGAAACAAGCCTTTTTTTCAGCTAGCTGGAGTTCATTCTATTGAAAATGAGTCTGTACTCATCTCTTTGAAGTATTTCATGGTGATTTTAAAAATCAGAACTAGGAAGGCCAGAGTTTAGCATATGCAGGGATCCTGCATCCAGAAAAGCCAGACTCAGTGAAGGCCTAGGGGGCAAAGAACACCCCTGGGTCAGCTTGGGCCTGAGGACAGTCTCACACTTCCTGCACAGTCAGAGCCTGTATGGCTGGGGGATTGTTATTGTTTGACCTTGTTTTCTTAAAGAATTCATTACTAACACTGAAGGAGGGTGCAGGTCAGTTCAGTTCAGTTGCTCAGTCATCTCCGACTCTTTGCCACCCCATGGATTGCAGCACACCAGTTTTCCCTGTCCATCACCAACTCCTGGAGCTTACTCAAACTCAAGTCCATTGAGTCAGTGATGCCATCCAACCATCTTATCTTTTGTTGTCCCCTTTCCCTCCTGCCTTCAATCTTTCCCAGCCTCAGTGTCTTTTCCAGGTAATCAGTTCTTCGCATCAGGTGGCCAAAGTATTGGAGCTTCAATGTCAGAATCAGTCCTTCCAAAAAATATTCAGGACTGATTTCTTTTAGGATTTACTGGTTTGACCTCCTCGAAGTTCAAGGAACTCGCAAGAGTCTTCTCCAACACCACAGTTCAAAAGCATCAACTCTTCAGCATTCAGCTTTCTTTATGGTCCAACTCTCACATTCATACATGACTACTGGAAAAATCATAGCTTTTACTAGATGGACCTTTGTCGGCAAAGTAATGTCTCTGCTTTTTAATATGCTGTCTAGGCTTGTTGTAGCTTTTCTTCCAAGGAGCAAGCGTCTTTTAATTTCATGGCTGCAGTCAGCATTTGCAGTGATTTTGGAGCCCAAGAAAATAAAGTCTGTCACTCTTTCCATTGTTTCCCTATCTATTTGCCATGAAGTGATGGAACTGGATGCCATGATCTTCATTTTTTGAATGCTGAGTTTTAAGCCAGTTTTTTTCACTCTCTTCTTTCACTTTCATCAAGAGGTTCTTTAGTTCCTCTTTACTTTGTGCCGTACGGGTGGTGTCATCTGCATATCTAAGGTTATTGATATTTCTCCCAGCAATATTGATTCCAGCTTGTGCTTCATCCAGCCTGGCATTTCGCCTGATGTACTCTGCATATAAGTTAAATAAACAGGGTAACAATATACAGCCTTGACGTACTCCTACTCAATTTGGAACCAGTCTGCTGTTCCATATCCGGTTCTAACTGTGGTTTTGATGTGCATACAGATTTCTCAGGAAGCAGGTCAGGTGGTCTTGTATTCCCATCTCTTTCAGAATTTTCCACAGTTTGTTGTGATCCACACAGTCAAAGGCTTTGGCATAGTCAATAAAGCAGAAGTAGATGTTTTTCTTGGAGAAGGCAATGGCACCCCACTCCAATACTCTTGCCAGGAAAATCCCATGGATGGAGGAGCCTGGAAGGCTGCAGTCCATGGGGTTGCTAAGGGTCAGACACAACTGAGCAACTTCACTTTCACTTTTCACTTTGATGCATTGGAGAAGGAAATGGCAACCCACTCCAGTGTTCTTGCCTGGAGAATCCCAGGGACAGGGAAGCCTGGTGGGCTGTCGTCTATGGGGTTGCACAGGGTCGGACACGACTGAAGTGACTTAGCAATAGCAATAGCAATAGATGTTTTTCTGGAACTTTCTTGCTGTTTCGATAATCCAACGGATATTGACAATTTGATCTCTGGTTCCTCTGCTTTTTCTGAATCCAGCTTGAACATCTGGAAGTTCTTGGTTCATGTACTGTTGAAATCTCGCTTGGAGAATTTTGAGCATACTTTGCTAGCGTGTGAGATAAGTGCTTTTGAGTGGTAGTTTGAACATTCTTTGGCATTGCCTTTCTTTGGGATTGGAATGAAAACTGATCTTTTCCAGTCCTGTGGCCACTGCTGAGTTTTCCAAATTTGCTGGCATATTGAATGCAGCACTTTCACAGCATCATCTTTTAGGACTTGAAATAGCTCAGCTGGAACTCCATCACCTCCACTAGCTTTGTTCGTAATGTTGCTTCCTAAGGTCTACTTGAGTTCAGACTCCAGGATGTCTGGCTCTAGGTGACCGATCACACCACTGTGGTTATCTGGGTCATTGGGATCTTTTTTGTAAAGTTCTTCTGTGATTCTTGCCACCTTTTCTTAATATCTTCTGCTTCTGTTAAGTCCATACCATTTCTGTCTTTTATTGTGCCCATCTTTGCATGAAATATTCCCTTGGTATCTCTAATTTTCTTGAAGAGATCTCTAGTCATTCCCATTCTATTGTTTTCTTCTATTTCTTGCATTGATGTCTTAGGAAGGCTTTCTTATCTCTCCTTGCTATTTTTTGGAACTCTGCATTCAGATGTTTTTACATAAAAATCCACATTTATGACTTGTTTCTCTTGAAAACACAAAAGATCCATTAACCCCATCTGGCTCAGTGACAATATTTTGGCACCCAGTAGAGGCTGCCTCTTTTAAATATAGGGTTTAAATAAATCCTTTTGTTGAACACTGACTGAGGCTATTTGTTGCCCATAGTGTCAGGCTTGCCTGAGTCCCTCCCACTCTGTGTTATTTCTTAATGTCAAAGGCAAATACCATCGCCAGTTACCATCATACTTGAACTCATGGTTTTCTTATCGTCAGACTAGTATTTTCTCTTCCCTGCATGTTATCTGCAAGCATTTAAAGCTTTCCATCCTCAGTGCCTGGTGATTAGATTTGTTCCCAAATATCTGGCTCAAGTATGCCTGAAATTCTGCCCCTCTTACTCATCATTTTTGGTTAGCTGGTTCCTCATGTGTTTCTCCATTAAATCACCAGAACACTTCTGAGAAGGCAAATGTGGTACTACTTCCTTAACATTTCATTAATGAGGATTTAATCAGATCACTTTGCATACTTGTGTCCAAGAAGAAGCATCTCTGCCATGAGGATTAGGGTTGGATGGCAATGTACCAAGCAGGATTTCCAGAACAGCCCACAGAGTTTTGGAGGACTATGTCTCCACGTAAATGCTGCAGAAGACACACCCAGAGCATACAGTACCTGGAGTCAGTACCACCTTTAGTGCAGGAGGTGTAACAGTGCTAGCTTTTAGGGATTTCCCGCCACCCCCGCCCCCCAGCAAAATAGCTCTCTTCCTTGCAGTATTCAGATGAGATGGGAGGTAGGTGCAGAGGTTGGACATGTAGAGGTCCAAATATTAGCTTTTTACTGATTCAAGGTGGATTAAAGAATGTGGCTTTGATGTGAGGCCAAATGGAATTGCCAACACCCTGCTGAATTGAATCTGCCCTTCTCTCCTAAATTACAAATCTCACCTCCAGGGACAGACCCCCTTACTCATAGCCCCAGACAAGTAGATGCATCCTTCTGCAGACAGGTGAGTTCAGAGAATGGAGATGAGAGTCTTGAGCCTTGTATGGCCACTTTTTCTTCCTGACTGACAGTCAGTCAATTTATCATTCCTTTGGGAGTGGGGTTGGGGTGGTTAGTAATGAGGGATGGGAGGAAATCACAGGGGTGAGTCTTTCTGGAATCCCACTCATGGATTCACTAGAGTTGGGGACAAGTGCTCCCTCCTACAGTAACCCGCAGGCTAACTCATGCTTGACCTATAGAAATACAGTCTTTTTCATCTGAATGGAAGCATTTCCTCTTGGCAAGTGGAAGCCCAAGGCTCTGGCCCCAATAGGCTTTTACAGAGCAAACAGGGCTTCCCACATGGCGCTAGTGGTTAAGAACCTACCTGCCCAGGCAGGAGATGTAAGAGATGTGGGTTCAGTCCCTGAGCCTGGATGATCCCTTGGAATAGGAAATGGTAACCCACTCCAGTATTCTTGCTTGGAGAATCCCATGGCCAGAGGAGCCCCGATGGCTACAGTCCATGGGATCGCAAAAGAGTTGAACACAACTGAACACACATGCATACAGAGCAAATACAGCCATGGGGTTTAGAAGTTCCATATAGAAAAAGTAGGCGCAGGGAGAAAAAATGAATGTCCAGTGTCTCAATGGGAACAATAAAAAACAGGAACAGTGAGAAAGATCCAGAGAGTTCTGGAGGACAGGGAGGAATGGGAGCCTTTCACTTGAGTTACTTGAATAAACTTCTTGTTGGGAACCTGCAGGACCTCCTTTGAGGAGCTGTTAAGAGGGTTTGGACAATCTTTGTTTCTAAAAACCCCATAATGGACAGAGTACTCTATTTTATACCTAATAGGCACTCACTAAAATGTTTGGTAGATTGAATTAAAGAGAATCTTCTGAAGATTACTACAGTAATGAGAGAGGTACCGAAACATAATAATTCATAGGCTTAACCCTTTAAGGAATGCTTGCATTTTAAAAGAGGACTTTGTTATATCAAATTAACCTGCAAGTGATGGAATATTCATCATGGAGCATTCATGTGCATGCTAAGTTGCTTCAGTTGTGTCCAGCTCTTTTACAGAATTTATTTGGATCAGAAGCTCTTGTGGGGAGGCTTCCTCCCCAACATGCACACATTCCCCAGAATACCAAAGTATTAGTACTGCAGTTAGTCAAATCTCTACCACAGTCTGAATTTGATGATTTCTTCTAAGGAATACTGGTCTTTCTCTTATTTTTGCCATTTGTCTGAGTATAAATATCTCTAGCTCTCATTAACAATTAGAAACACACATTTGTGACAGTGGTTTCTACCTGAAGGATTTATTAGAAACTATAACATTTGTTACAGTGATAAAGACAAAAAGTAGAGCCCACCGCCACCCAGAAGCCCAAATCTCCTTCCATAAATTATGGAATCCATCACTGCTATCTTATATGGCAATTGTAAAGCCAATGGAATGTGATGCAGTAAGGATGGATTTCATATTTATTTTGCTTTTTGTATCAAGTAGGTAGAGAGTTGCTGATGTCAGGAAAGTCCCTAATCGAGAAATCACAGTGCACGGGTTCTGATAAATGACAACTATCTAACCAGGGCCAGTGACCACATGGGTTCCCACTTCATGACCAGGGTCACTGGGGAGACATTTCTCATTGGATCAGCTTATCATAAATATTAGGTTTCAGCCTTTGAGCATATATTGCTGGTTTTCAGTTACTTGTAGCTTTAGAACATCTGCTTTTTCATAGCAAAAAAAAAAAAAAAATAGTAATGAAGACAAGGAAAAGAGAAAGAAAGAAATCTCTTAAGGAAGTGTTTAAACGCTGAGCTGATAGTTTTGGCAATTCTTATTTGTGGCAGGAATAACAGGCATCACAGGGGCAGTGTGACTTCAGTATGAAAGAATAAACGCTTTAATATTGTTAAATACATCATAGCAGGTTTTATAGCAAACTTCATAATAAAGTTAGATGTTTCAGTCCCAAAAAAGCACACACATTGCTTTAATGGTATCTACATGTTATGGATTGTAACGGCCTGTTATGACATCATCTGTTAGGAATTTACTATGAATGCTTGGGGAGGGGTTCAAACAAGCTCCTTCTAATAAGATGCCATGGAGTGTAACTGTATCTAATGACAATTGGTCAATTATGAATAAAGCGTTTTCAAAGAGAACCGTTGCTTTAAGCTCTATTAAAACGTTAATGGGGCTTAGCAAGAAGTCTCCATTTCTTGCCTGCTGTTCTCTCATCTGAAAAGCCACACTCCTATGTGACTCTGCCCAGCTCTCAGGGACTGCTCAGTTCAGAAGGTGATTGGGGACCATTTAGGTTGCAGACAAGCTTTTCCGCTTAACAACAGAGCCAGTTTTGGGGTCGACGCTTGGAGCCTAGTGCAATTCAGATGGGCTGGAAGTTTTTAACATATTTATTTATTTGTGTGGCTGCACTGGGTCTTAGTCGTGGCACATGGGATCGTTAGTTGAAACGTGGAATCTAGTTCCTAGCCCAAGGATCAAACTCAGACCCCCTGCATTGGGAGCATGGAGTCTTAGCCACTGGACCACCAGGGAAGTCCTTAAAACTGTAAGTTTTTAAGCTCTTTTCTGTCTGATCCACCCTGTTTGTCTCTGCTTTTGGATTCCATGGGAAGCATCGGATTGAAAAGGAATCTACTGACCTGAATTTCTGAAAAGAAAAATGTCTTAGCTGGTAACAGACAAGTTGGCTACCTTCAGGAAAAATATTTTCTCTAGTTCCGGAGATGGTACGGGGTCTCAAACCTGCTGTCCTTGGTTGTAAGCCAACCCGCGGAGTTGCTCTGTGTGACAGGTGCAGTGCTTAGAAGACATGAATTTGAGTGCCTTTGGGTGGGGCACACCCTCTCTGGTTTAGAAGGAGCTTCACATTTTCCTATTACCATAGACCTAGCATGTCCCACATTACCTGCCACCTACCAGGCCTCTCAAAAAACTGAGAATCATGAGCCTTGGTGGCACACGGTTCATGGTTCTTTTCTGCTCCCTGCACCTTCTGTTTGACTTGACGTCTTTCACTGATGCCTTCCACAGCTGGGCCTTGTTCCTCACAAAGAGTTTCTGGTGAAACTAGAGTCATAAAGACTGGATTAAGAGCAAAGTCTAAGGAATCCCAGAATCTAAGAGTTTGCAAGCAAATGTCAAGGTTTGGGATACTCCCACCCCAGATGAGCAACCTGAGACCCAGAGAGGGGAAATGCCTCGGGGAGGTCATTCTCAGAAAGGAGAGAGCAGAGACTGAAGCCTTGGTCTCTTCATTCCACATCCTGACACGCTGCACCCACCCCTCGACACAGCTGGCCTGAACGACACCTCCTTTGTAGGGTCTTTCCTCATATTCCCAGAGAGTGTGTCTTTTCCACAGCCACCATGCACACACAGAGGATGGCACCAGCTGTGCAGCCAAACCCCTCCTACACTATAGTAGTGTATCCGGTGAAATGAAAGTCAGGGCCCATGTGTTCACAAAAGCCGCCTAAGTCTCAAAAAGAAGTGCTTCCCCATCAGTGCCAGAGAACTTGGGGCTGGAAACATAAAGGTTTAAAACAAGTCCCAGGAGTCAATTTTGCAGACAGCTCAGGTCATTGGAGTCCAGGCCCTTCTCTGTGCAGAGCACACTGCAACTTCCCTCTGAGCTGGCCTTGGGCATAGGCAGAATGGTGTCAATGATTCCTGGTGCTTTGAGCTACTTGAGGAAGGCTTCCTTCAGCCAAAGATCACTTTATAACTAAACCCTCCCATCCTGATAAAGGAATATCTGAAATTTGTAATGTGTTCATATGAACTAAATATTGCCCACTTTAAGCATTGTGTTTTGTGAAAAACTTCCTGGAAGAGAAGAGCTTCTAGCTTGGTTGTTTTGATGAGCTTTCTTCATGAGTGGAAAGGACTAGGGGCAGGAAGAACCCTGAGCATTAATGAGTCAGGAAAGCAGGTGAAGGAGGTGTTGAGGGAGAGACATTGGCTAATAGCAGTGAAGGAATCACCGAAAGGGATATCCTAAAGAAACTGGTGGCATCGTCTAACCCCATCTGTGGGTGGGACTGATGGTCAGGAGTTGGCTGTGGCCTCTGCCTCAATATCCTTGAAATTCTCAACCCTCAACTGCTGCAAAGGTCTTTAGCAAATACTTTCGGCAATCTGGAAGACAGAAGATAAGTGTCCCAAGTACTAGCTCAGTAGCTGGTCATGGACTCAGTATTTGTTGAATATATGAATCAAATGTATGTAGTATGTACTGTGCTGCCATCTCTATCAATAAAGCATTCTAGCCTGGTTGCTGGAGCCCTTGACCAAAGCTTTGGTGCCTGTGGAACAGGTTCTTAACTCCAGGAGATACGGAGTGGAACAGACCTGAAATCAAAAGATCTGAGATTCCACATCTGTCAAACAACAACAAAAATCATCCAGTCCCTGCCTATCTTGCTGCTGCTGCTGCTAAGTCACGTCAGTCATGTCCGACTCTGTGAGACCCCATAGATGACAGCCCACCAGGCTGCCCCATCCCTGGGATTCTCCAGGCAAGAACACTGGAGTGGGTTGCCATTTCCTTCTCCAATGCATCAAAGTGAAAAGTGAAAGTGAAGTCGCTCAGTCATGTCCAACTCTTAGCGACCCCATGGACTACAGCCTACCAGGCTCCTCCATCCATGGGAGTTTCCAGGCACTGCCTATCTTAGAGAGGTGCTATTTGGTTGTAAAATAAGAGGTTATATGTAAGCGTTGACAACCTGAAAGTATCCACAGAGAAAAAAAGTGTTACCTTATCTTTTCTTGTCTGCTCTTTGTGGGGTTATTGGTGGTTGAGGACTTTCTTTTTCTCACTTCAGGTACAATGGGGGTTGTTCTTAGCTCATCCATTTGGATGTCCCTGGTACGTATCACTCAGAAGTCAGGTTCCCAAGAATAATTGAAAGTGAGAGCAGATTGTTCAGGAGAGTTGGAGTGATGTCGTAGGTGGAGGTTGGAGTGAAATGAAAAATTCTAGTTAAATGGGGAACTTGGAGGGGTCACAGAGAGGACTGGTTGAAGCTGGGTTGCAGCTTCCATTGATGATATAGGGAACTGAGAGACTGTGATAAAGAGACATGGCAGAAGTGATCCCTGTGGCAGCTGACAGCCATTTTTGTTTTCTGAGAGTGGAAACAAGGTTAGGAATGCCTAGGAGACTACTTGTTGTAAGCTGAGCTGGAGTGAAATAGACCCAAACCAAATTTCAGGGAAAACAGCGAGGCTCAGACTCAAGAAGGGTGTGCATGTGAATATATGTGTGTGTGTGTGTGTGTATGTAATGAGGGAATGGGGGCAAACTATCAGCTAATCCTTTGGCCACAATAGAAGAGAGATGAGGACTGCTAAAAAATTTGAGGGCCTGCAAAAGGTAAAAAGCTAGCTAGAAGCAAAAATAGAGAAAGTTTGAGGAGAGGGTAAGCTGAAAACATCTTTGGATAATTTAGAATAAAATGAGCATATCTTGTTTTCTTTTTCTTTTTCCTTAGTTCATTTGCTGTGGTGGAATATTATATACATTCAATGGAATTTTGTATTAGGAATCTGGTGAATGCATCAGAATTTCCACATGGGCCAATGCCTCATGCATTAGGGCATTTATGGGGTGAAGGTCAGAAATATGTATCAAAAATTGCCTATTTCTTAGTTCACAGTTTTATCGTCCCTGCCATTTCTGTTAGGGAGCCAATGTTCTCTCAGACTTGGAGTGCTTTCCTCATTTATGTACTTGTTTATATATAAAAAACTTGAATTAGTGAAACTTTTTCCAGACACATAATTCCAGGAATGTTTTATGCCTTTGTTATTAGTCTTTTGATAAAATTTTCTAATTAAGTCAGTGTGACACTCAGCCAAAGAACAGATTACCTCAGCATCTCCTCACATGTTCCCTTTGTGTGCAGTTTACTCTGAAAGCAACACAAAGTGATCAGTTTCAGCTGCCATTAGATTCATTTAGGTTAGATGGGGAGAAGAACTCCCCTACTGCAAGAACCTGGCTAAACTGCCACATGGGAAATTTTAAATCTCATCTTTAGAGAATGCTGGGGGAAAAAAAATCAGTCACACGTAGGGTTGCCTCTGAAAATAATAATGTCCAGGAAAATCCTCAGTGCTTGAAATATTTTAATGACCTTGTGGCTCAGTGGTTAAAGAATCCACATGCCAGTGCAAGAGACTCAGGAGACATGGGTTCCCTGGGTCAGGAAAATCCCCTAGAGATGGGAATGGCAACCCACTCCTGTATTCTTGCCTGGAAAATCCCATGGACAGAGGAGTCTGGTGGGCTACAGTCCATTGGGTTACAGTCAGACACCTACTCAGCGGCTGAGCTACAGCACAATTCTGTATTGCTACACTGTCCCATGACTTGGCTCAGAGAGCATCAGCATTTTCATAGAGTAATATGAAGACTTTGTGGTATCTGTCCAAACCCCATCTCCATTCTGGGATAACTGATTCCTTAATAGCACTGAGATGGGCCCTACAATTCACGTTGTGCCATGTGGTCCTGCTGAGGTCCATCTATCACCACCTTGGCCAGGGCTGATTGGAGTGGGGTGCCCACCCAATCCAAGTGATGCCAACCACATTCTCTCTTCTGGGAAATGGCACTGGGGCTCAGGGAGCAGAACAGCCCTGATTAAGAGCACAGGCTCTGGAGTTAGGCTGTCTCGATTTGAAACCTGTATCTACTGCTCACATGCTATATAAATTTGGATAAGTCATTTAATTTTTCTGCCTCAAGTTTGTTAGGGGTTCCCTGGTAGCTCAGCTGGTAAAGAATCTGCCTGCAATGCAGGAGACCCCAGTTTGATTCCCGGGTTGGGAAGATCTGCTGGAGAAAGGAACAGCTACCCACTCCAATATTCTGGCCTGGAGAATTCCAATGGGGTCGCAAAGAGTCGGACACGACTGAGAGACTTTCACAAATTTGTTATCTCTAAAACGGGGATAAACCTAATAGGCTGGGTAGAAGGGTTAAATGAGTTAATACAACATGCAGATTGTTTGGAAGCACTCTCTTAAGGGATAGCTCTTTCATTATCTGGGCTGGTCACTTGAGCCAAGTGACTGTGTAATGGGAGACATCACTGCAGAATGGTCCTCTTCAGCCTTGAACCTGAATAAGGAGAGAAATCCAGTCTGGGATAAGAAGAGAGAAGCAGAATGGAGGGAGAGGGTAAAGCAGGGGACCAGAAAGGCAGACAACTGAACAGATGGAGCAGGTGCCTTGGCTCTTCATGGCTCTCTGGCTCCTGTTCTGGCCTCTCCTATGACTGACCTCCGTTTGATCCATTACATTCCATGGGATACTCCTGTATCCTTGTAAGAAATGTTGCTTTTCTGTCTTAACATGCATTCAAGTGAGTTTCCATTACTTGGAACTAAGGATCCTTGGCTAGGAGGGTTAGCTATATCCTCTGTTCCCCTTGAACACACATTTACAAGAAACCAGAACAGAAGTGAAACTTGGGAGAGAAAGATATTCCATATGCTATTTTTTTAGAGTCAATTCGTCTTTCTCAGAATAAAAGAGGGTCACTATTTGACTTATCCTTTTCAAAGAACAGTCATGTTCTCCATTAACCACTTGTAAACTGAGGGACTTCTTCAACAACCAAAACTCACTTTTCTTCTATGTAGAAATGACTTTAGAGCTAAGCCAAATTTCTCATATTCTAACTGTTGCATTTGGCAGTCCAAAAAATAGCGTCCTCTTCCTCTGTCTCGGATGGTAGGAGAGCCCTGGGCAGCAGTGGGATGCAAAGCTCACACATTATTTGGTATTTTCCACTGCCCCATCCAAGTCCTCAGACTCAACTTGCTAAATCCTTTGACTTCAGTCATGAAAAATGACACACATTACCATGCCTCATAACACATCTTCTAAAACCTTTCCAAATAACCAGCCGGTGGGCGGCATTGCCAGCCTCACCACAGACACCATCATTTTTTCCTTTCCCTGTCTGGCTCTGACTTTTTGGAACAGAGGTGAAACTTAACCTTCCCAAACAAAGACGGTTTACTAGGCAACTTAGGGCAAGTAATTAGCTCACACACCATAAGGTGCCACAGAGCTGTTTGAGGATCTCTTCCAAGTTGAGATCTTCCCCACCCCCACCCCACCCCCAGAAACTCACCCTTTTCTCTAAGAACCCACGATCATTTACCACTGAATGAAGGAGCTACACTTATTATGAAAGTAAAATATTTAAAGCCTTTTCAGGGATGGTCAGACAACCTCATAAATCATGTTCTCCCCACGGGTGAGTTTGCGATGGGAAGGTCATGTGTTGACACATTTAGAAGCCATTGGGGTACTGTGGTTTCACAGCTAGGAGGGAAACTTGAGCTTGTTGAAGTTGGAGCTTACTTGTATTTTTATTTATTGAATTAATGAAATCTGGGCAACAAACTGTGCTTTTACTTTAAGCAAATGTGATTTTTTTTCTTTGCTCCCCCACCTACCTCCCCCGCCGTACCCCTCCCAAATACATTTTTATAAATGTTTCAAACACTAGAAAAGCTTCCTGGGCAGCCAAACTGAACCTTAATAAAATCAAGATGAACCAATCAATTGAGGAGATGTGGCTTCCATTAAAATTGACATTTGGGTGTTAGAAGAAGAAGAAAGGAACAGCATGAAAGTAAATATTTTGAATGTGTTTACAAGGCTGCTGGATCCTAAGTGTTCACACATTTATCAATCCATACGTCAGCCTGACTGGTAGCCTGCAAAACCAAGATTACCTCACTTTTGGTGAAGGCTCTGCCATTCTCCCTGTGAACGTGAATATGCATGCATGTGTGTGTATATATGTACTAGTAATTCAACTAGTGATTCAACAACAACAAAAATCATCATCATGATTTAGTGCAGAAGTTTGCAATCCCTTCTATCAGCTAGAATCACCTGGAGAGTTTTGGAAGCCCCCAGGCATCTGTATTTCTTAAAAGCTCCTTGGCATATCGATTATAGTCCCAACAGGAAATCACTGGCATGCTCAAATTGGGTACCTTGAAGAAGGTTTAATAAAAGGACTTTTACAAGGGTGCCAGCAGGGTGGAAGGAAACCAGAAGGGATATTCCAGTACCCTGGGCTGGGGACAGTGGGTTGCTGTTTTACCCCTAGTCTGAATGGGAAAAGGGTGGGAGCAGCTGTCAGAAACAAGAGAGAGGGCAGCCTGACCTAGGAGGGAAGTAGCTGACTGTAGGTAACCCCACAGGAAGTCACCCAGGGAAGGACTACCCCAACCACATTATCCTTCCCGCTTCTGCCCCCAGCTGGTGATCCTGGTTGAGCGACCCCAGCTAGAAGTCAGGAGCTAAGAGAGCCTTTTGGAGCCATCCACCAAGTTCATTCCTCCTCCACCCACAGACAAGAATGGAGAGTGGACCTGGGAGGCAAATAGGAGTAAATCATGCAACCAGATTTAAGATCCTCTGGTTTTCAGTGAAACGGGTGTAGTGAAAGAAGTCAGAAGTGTCAGGTTTAGTCTGACTCTAATTTGGGGAAACACAATCCACCTGGCTGAGTCCTTTTTCTCAGTTGAAAGAAATACAGGGCATTAGGCTAGTACTTTGCTTATCTACCTTAGAGGTCTCTTGGGGTGGGAAAATGGAGAGACAAAATGATGGGTTCTAGCCTCATTCCCCCTTGCAGTCCATAGTAAGTCAGTCACATGCTAAATTTCCTTCAGTTCAGTTCAGTAGCTCAGTCATGTCCGACTCTTTGAGACCCCATGAATTGCAGCACACCAGGCCTCCCAGTCCATCACCAACTCCCAGAGTTCACCCAAACTCATGTCCATCGAGTCGGTGATGCCATCCAGCCATCTCATCCTCTGTTGTCCCCTTCTCCTCCTGCCCCCAATCCCTCTCAGCATCAGAGTCTTTTCCAATGAGTCAACTCTTCGCATGAGGTGGCCAAAGTATTAGGAGTTTCAGCTTCAGCATCAGTCCTTCCAATGAACAGCCAGGACTGATTTCCTTTAGAATGGACTGGTTGGATCTCCTTGCAGTCCAAGGGACTCTCAAGAATCTTCTCCAACACCACAGTTCAAAGCATCAGTTCTTCGGTGCTCAGCTTTCTTCACAGTCCAACTCTCACATCCATACATGACCATTGGAGAAACCATGGCCTTGACTAGATGGACCTTTGTTGGCAAAGTAATGTCTCTACTTTTAAATATGCTATCTAGGTTGGTCATAACTGGGGAATGCTAAAGTATTTCTCTAATACTTGGGCCACCTGATATGAAGAACCAACTCATTGGAAAAGACTCTGAGGCTTGGAAAGATTGAAAGCAGAAGGAGAAGGCAGTGGCAGAAGATGAGATGGTTAGATAGCATCACCAGCTCAGTGGTCATGAATTTGAGCAAACTCCAGGAAATAGTGGAGGACAGAGGAGCCTGGCATGCTAGCATGCTACAATCCATGAGCTCACAAAGAGCTGAATATGACTGAATGATTAAACAAGAACAAAATTATTTCTCTTAAGACATTTTAAGACAGTGAGCATCTATAAGCTACAGTGTATGTTCACAACCAAGAGAAATTGTGTCTCTGTGTGTGTGTAAGGATCTTAGAGATGAGAGTGTAAGGTATTTATAGAGTTGATAAAATTGAAACTTAAAGAGTTTGACCTTGGCTTGCTTATGTTTAAGAGACAAATACATGATGGAGTTACCATGCAAACTTATGTCTGTTTTATTCCAAATATAATCCCACCAAAAGACATGAAAACTGGAAAAACAATTTAAACCTACTTCCACATAGACACATGCACACACTTTTACATGTATGTATTTTAGTATATCTCATTACCTTCCCCAGGTTTAAATATCTTGTCCTGCAGACTGTCCTAGCCAGGGTCCCTTCATCTTCTGACCTTTCAATAGAGGACAAAAGACAGACCATGTGGCAGATGAGCAAAACTACTCTCATTGGGTTTATGCAACATTTGAAATAGATATTTGAAATAGAAATATCTCCATTCTTCCCAAATTCCAGAAGAGTTTTATTTTAATAATAAGTAAAGACGCAGCTTTTGAGAAATTTATTCTCTCACACCATGACTGTCAGGTTTTTCTCAATGGGAAGTTGGGTTTTAGAGGTTCATGTGTTCACAGTTCAGAGAAGAGAGAGGTCAGTGAGAATGAATAGTCACAGGCGCTGTGGGACTTCAAGGGGTCTTACATGATACGGATGAGAATTTTCACAACTGTTCTATGTAAAGTTCTATAAGCCCAGTCTTTGTTCCACTACTGCTACTGCTACTGCTAAGTCACTTCAGTTGTGTCCAACTCTGTGCAACCCCATAGACGGCAGCCCACCAGGCTCCACCATCCCTGGGATTCTCCAGGCAAGAACACTGGAGTGGGTTGCCATTTCCTTCTCCAATGCATGAAAGTGAAAAGTGAAAGGGAAGTCACTCAGTCGTGTCCGACCCTCAGCGATCCCATGGACTGCAGCCTTCCAGGCTCCTCCATCCATGGGATTTTCCAGGCAAGAGTACTGGAGTGGGGTGCCATTGCCTTCTCTGTTGTTCCACTAAGGGAATACCAAATATAACCCTAGAAATGTAGTGTTTAGAGGGTATAATCGTGTCTTTTAAATGGCTGGCCCTAAATACTTCTTTCAGCAAATATTTATACAGTAACAAATATGTACCATGCTAGGTGATAAGTGATGGGGAATAAGGATGAAAAATATATTTTGTTTAAAATAGTGGTTATTAAAATACAGTGAGATGATTGGCATACTGTGGATTTAGTATAAAGAACAACAGGAGTAGAAACCAAATTCTTTTTTTCTTCTTGGCATAATAAGGTACGTTTTCATTAGCAGGTATGATTTGAGCTGAGATTTGAGAGGTGAATAAGATTTTACCTGATGGACAATGAGTCCACTTAAAGGGAAGGCAAAGGGAACTGCATACACAAAGGCACAGAGGTATGAAATGGGACAGTGATTTAAAGACTAGCAAATAGTTCAAATGTCTGTCATATAGGATGCAAATAGGGCAGTGGTGGGAGCAAAGCTGGCTTGGTAGGTGGCAGTGAGATGATAGACCATAATTAGCAAGTTAAGGAGTTTGTATTTCATCTTGTATTTTCCATGATTTTCAACTATTTTGCACATATGCCCATGGATACAACCCTGCAGAGTGTGTATGTGATGTTATGTTAAACATAGCACATCTTCCCAAAGTACCAATTTTCCTGGAAATATTAGACATTTTCTTTTAATTTGTTTATTCATACACTCAGATTATTGTGATATATACCATCTGTTCATTAAAGCAGGAGAGTAAAACACATGTATATGTGGTGGGTAATAAGAAAGTTTTATATTTTGTGTCATTAAAAACTCAGTAGGATTAATGCTATAGTTGAATCATGATAACTGGGGTAAAAAATGAAAAATGTGAATGTCTATTTGTTCGAGGAGGTGGATTGGGGTTTTTTTGGTAATAGTGAAGACTGGAAGAGCTAGTTTGTTCAATTAGGAGCTAGAAATTTTTCATGAAGACAAAAATAAGCTTTTACAAATCTGTCCAACTTCTCTCTCTGTTTATATTTCATCAAACATTTTATCAATGTTTAGCTACTCTTAGTCCTATTTGAATGGAAATGACTTTTCCAATAATTCAGAGGATCCAAGAATTAAGGGAGAAGAAATTAGAAGCAATGTTAATGGCATCCTTAATATACATTTGTAAAATATAATTTAAATATATTTCTCACCAAGAAGCATAAACTTAAGGAAATTTATGAGAGAAATTTGAAAAGCTAAAGTAACTGAGATTCCAGTTTCATCCACCTCATTAGAACTGATTCAAATGTATTCTTTTTAATAGCTGAGTAATACTCCATTGTGTATATGTACCACAGCTTTCTTATCCATTCATCTGCTGATGGACATCTAGGTTGCTTCCATGTCCTGGCTATTATAAACAGTGCTGCAATGAACATTGGGGTACATGTGTCTCTTTCCCTTCTGGTTTCCTCAGTGTGTATGCCCAGCAGTGGGATTGCTGGATCATAAGGCAGTTCTATTTCCAGTTTTTTAAGGAATCTCCATACTGTTCTCCATAGTGGCTGCACTAGTTTGCATTCCCACCAACAGTGTAAGAGGGTTCCCTTTTCTCCACACCCTCTCCAGCATTTATTGCTTGTAGACTTTTGGATCACAGCCATTCTGACTGGCATGAAATGGTACCTCATAGTGGTTTTGATTTGCATTTCTCTGATAATGAGTGATGTTGAGCATCTTTTCATGTGTTTGTTAGCCATCTGTATGTCTTCTTTGGAGAAATGTCTATTTAGTTTTTTGGCCCATTTTTTGATTGGGTCATTTATTTTTCTGGAGTTGAGCTGTAGGAGTTGCTTGTATATTTTTGAGATTAGTTGTTTGTCGGTTGCTTCATTTGCTATTATTTTCTCCCATTCTGAAGGCTGCCTTTTCACCTTGCTAATAGTTTCCTTTGATGTGCAGAAGCTTTTAAGTTTAAAAGAGACACTGATGTATAGAACAGTCTTATGGACTCTGTTGGAGAGGGAGAGGGTGGGAAGATTTGGGAGAATGGCATTGAAACATGTATAATATCATGTATGAAACGAGTTGCCAGTCCAGGTTCGATGCACGATACTGGATGCTTGGGGCTGGTGCACTGGGACGACCCAGAGGGATGGTATGGGGAGGGAGGAGGGAGGAGGGTTCAGGATGGGGAACACATGTATACCGGTGGCGGATTCATTTTGATATTTGGCAAAACTAATACAATATTGTAAAGTTTAAAAATAAAATAAAATTTAAAAAAAATAAAATAAAATAAATAAAGTAACTGAGAAATATGAAAAACTCTGCACAGAAATTTGACAATGAAGAAGATAACAGCAATCTGAAAAGTATAATATGCACTTATATGATTCTTTTAAATGATGAATTTATTATTGTGAAAGTAAAAATTAACATAAACCTTGGCAATTCTTAGGATAGAAAAATATCAATCGCAATATCAGGACAGAATAGCTCTTAATGAAATCTCCAAAAGAAACACTATACTGATAAATGACCAATAAATAGGGAAGATATATCAACAATGAGTATATTTGTATCTAACAACATAACTTCTGCATATACTAATGACAAGGGAGACCACGATAGGAAAATAAGATATTTTTTTCTGTGAAATAGCAGATACTCAGTATATTTCAAGTTGAAATAAGTTAAAGGTAGCCATATAGTGTTCTCTGTGCTGTTTTAAAACTAGACTTTCTTTAAAAAAAAAAAAAAAGCACATATATTTCTCTCTATATAGAAGATTCTCATTCATTTTAGACATAGAATTGTTGGACCAGACCTGAGAAGTATTTTACCTGGAAGGGAAATTTAAAGAGTTCCAAGATATTGGCATAGAGAGACCCTGAACTGACCTCCACCCACAAACACACCAAATCTACACCTACATTTAGAGCAATTCCTCCTGAAGATCCGAAGGCTGACTAAACACCTACTGCAAATAGAAGGACCACATCAAGACTGATAGGAAAGACAGGGAGACACAGCACCTATGGGAATCCCGCTGCCAGTGCAGTGCCTTGCACTAGGGAGGGACATTGCCAAGGAGCCCAAGTGCAGACTCACCCACCCTGGGACACAGCTAAACAACAGCAGTTTAAAGGGCTCCTGGATTATATGGGAAAAAAAACAAACCTAACTCTAGTGCTCCTGCCAAACAGGGAAATGCTGTGGGCCTCTTCAAGGTTGGACGTATCTGTGAGTCCCATTGTTTGATTGCCCATGGGACAAAAAAGATCTTTATGACCCAGATAATCAGGATGGTGTGATCGCTCACCTAGAGCCAGACATCCTGGAATGTGAAGTCAAGTGGGCCTTAGGAAGCATCACTATGAACAAAGCTAGGGGAGGTAATGGAATTCCAGTTGAGCTATTCCAAATCCTGAAAGATGATGCTGTGAAAGTGCTGCACTCAATATGCCAGCAAATTTGGAAAACTCAGAAGTGGCCACAGGACTGGAAAAGGTCAGTTTTCATTCCAATCCCAAAGAAAGGCAATGCCAAAGAATGTTCAAACGACCCACACAATTGCACTCATCTCACATGCTAGTAAAGTAATGCTCAAAATTCTCTAAGCCAGGCTTCAGCAATACCTGAACCGTGAGCATCCAGATGTTCAAGCTGGTTTTAGAAAAGGCAGAGGAACCAGAGATCAAATTGCCAACATCCACTGGATCATCGAAAAAGCTAGAGAGTTCCAGAAAAGCATCTATTTCTGCTTTATTGACTATGCCAAAGCCTTTGACTGTGTGGATCACAATAAACTGTGAAAAATTCTGAAAGAGATGGGAATACCAGACCACCTAACCTGCCTCTTAAGAAACCTGAATGCAGGTCAGGAAGCAACAGTTAGAACTGGACATGGAACAACAGACTGGTTCCAAATAGGAAAAGGAGTCCTTCAAGGCAGTATATTGTCACCCTGCTTATTTAACTTATATGCAGAGTACATCATGAGAAACACTGGGCTGGAAGAAGCACAAACTGGAATCAAGATTGCCAGGAGAAATGTCAGTAACCTCAGATATGCAGATGACACCACTCTTATGGCAGAAAGTGAAGAAGAACTAAAGAGCCTCTTGATGAAAGTGAAAGAGGAGAGTGAAAAAGTTGGCTTAAAGCTCAGCATTCAGAAAACAAAGATCATGGCATCCGGTCCCATCACTTCATGGCAAATAGATAGGGAAACAGTGGAAACAGTGTCAGACTTTATTTTGGGGGGCTCCAAAATCACTGCAGATGGTGATCGCACCCATGAAATTAAAAGACGCTTACTCCTTGGAAGGAAAGTTATCGCCAACCTAAATAGTATACTAAAAAGTAGAGACACTACTTTGCCAACAAAGGTCCATCTAGTCAAGGCTATGGTTTTTCCAGTGGTCATGTAAGGATGTGAGAGTTGGACTGTGAAGAAAGCTGAGCACTGAAGAATTGATGCTTTTAAACTGTGGTGTTGGAGAAGACTCTTGAGAGTCCCTTGGACTGTAAGAAGATCCAATCAGTCCATCCTAAAGATCAGTCCTAGGTGTTCATTGGAAGGACTGATGCTGAAGCTGAAACTCCAATACTTTGGCCACCTCATGTGAAGAGTTGACTCATTGGAAAAAACCCTGATACTGGGAGGGATTGGGGGTAGGAGGAAAAGGGGATGACAGAGGATGAGATGGCTGGATGGCATCACTGACTCAATGGACATGAGTTTGGGTAAACTCTGGGAGTTGGTGATGAACAGGGAGGCCTGGCGTGCTGGGATTCATGGGGTCGCAAAGAATTGGACACGATTGAGCGACTGAACTGAACTGGGACTCCTCCTGAGCCATGTCCACTCCAGCTCCAACCATCCCATCAAAGTGAAACAAAGGAAAATGTTCCAAACAAAAGAATAAAATAAAATCCCAGAGAAGAAAACCATAATGACATGGAGGTAAGTAATATACCTGATAAAAAGTTCAAAGAAATATTCATAACAACCTTCATAAAACACAGGAAAAGCATGCAGGGATTCAGTGAGAAGACTTAGAAAACACAAGAAAGAAACAATCAAAATTTAAGAATACAATAACTGAAATAAAAAATAACCTAAAAATGGAGCTTCCCTGGTGGCTCAGTGATAAAGAATCCACCTGCCAGTGCAGTTGACACGGGTTTGATCCCTCATCTGGGAATATCCTACATGCCACAGAGCAGCTAAGCCCTTGCCCTATGACTATCGAGCCTGTGCTCTAGAGCCCGAGACCTGCAAGTACTGAGCCCATGTGCTGCAGCTACTCAAGTCGGTGCGCCTTAGCACCTTGGAGCCTGTGCTACACAAGAGAAGCCACTGCAGTGAGAAGCCCGCATACAGCAACTAGAGAGCAGCACCCACTCACCCCAACTAGACAAAATCCCGTGTAGCAATGAATGCCCAGAACAGCCAAAAGTAAATAAAGTTATTTTTTTAAATGCCTTCAGGGAGAACAAAAATAATATTAAAAAATACACTAAAGGAAATCAACAGCAGTTTAGATGATACAGAAGAATCTTGAAGCAATATGAATAGACTGATTGCTATAAAGAGATTGAATTAGTTAATTCCCCCAAAACAAAGCCCAAGACCAGATGACTTCCCAGGTGAATTACATCAAACATTTAAAGAAGAGTTAATACCTATCCTTCTCAAATTATTTCAAAAAATGGAAAAGGAGAGAGCACTTCCAAACTCATTTTACAAGACTTGAGACCAAAATCGCACAAAGATGCCACCAAAAAAGAAAATCACAATGTACCTGGTGAACATAGATGTGGAATTGCTCAACAAAATATTAGTGAATGGAGTTTGGTGCAGTCGCTGTGGAAAACAGTTCAGAGGTTTCTCAAAAAAGTGAAAATGGAACTACCATATGATCTAGCAATTCCACTCCTGGGTCTGTATCTAAAGAAAAGAAAACAAATATGTTAATTTGAAAAGATGCATGCACCCCAATGTTCCTAGCAGCATTGCTTACAATGGCCGAGGTATGAAATCAACCTAAGTGTCCATCAGCAGCTGAATGGATAAAAAAGATGTGACTTTGGAATATTACTCAGCCACAAAAAGGAATGAAATTTTGCCATTTGCAACAGCATGGATGGACCTGAAGGGTATTATACTTAATTAAATAAGTCAGAGAAAGACAAATACTTTATGTTATCACTTGTATGTGAAATCTAATAAATGAAAGGAATGAATATATCGGAACAGAAACAGACTTACAGATATAGAGATTAAATTAGTAGTTACCAATGGGAAGAGAGAGATGGTAAGAGAGGGATAAGACATTAAAAGAGACAAACTACTGGGTATAAAATAAGTAAAATATAGGATATATTGTGCAGTACAGGGAATATAGTCAATATTTTATAGTAACTTTAAATGGGATATAATCTATAGAAATATTGAATCACCATGTTGTATACCTGAAATTAATATAATATTATAAATCAGCTATGCTCCAATCAAAATATATTTAATAAATAATTAAACAAATGAACAAACAGAATGACCAAAATTCAGGACACTAACAGCACAGTATCCTGGTGAAGATGCTGAGCTACAGGAAGTTTCATTCATAGCTGGTAGGCATGCAAAATGATACCACCAATTTGGAAGATAGTGGCAGCTTCTTTTAAAACTAATCATATACTTATTGTATGGTCCAGCAATCTCACTTTTTGGTATATCCCTATAGGATTTGAAAATCAGCACATGGATATTTATAACAGTTTATTATTTACCAAAGCTAAAAGCAACCAGAATTTATTTCAGTATGTGAATGGATAAATAAACTGTGCTGCATCCAGACAATGGAATATTATTCAGCACCAAAAAGATATGAACTATTTAGTCATGAAGAGATATGGAGGAAATTGAAATGCATGTTGCTAACTGAAAAAAGCCAATTTGAAAAAGCTACATACTGTGTGATTCTAACTATTTAAACCTCTGCTGCTGCTGCTAAGTCACTTCAGTCATGTCCAACTCTGTGCGACCCCATAGATGGCAGCCCACCAGGCTCCACCATCCCTGGGATTCTCCAGGCAAGAACACTGGAGTGGGTTGCCATTTCCTTCTCCAATGCATGAAAGTGAAAAGTGAAAGTGAAAAGTGAAAGTGAAGTCGCTCAGTCGTGTCCGACTCTTGGTGACCCCATGGACTACAGCCTACCAGGCTCCTCCATCCATAGGATTTTCCAAGCAAGAGTACTGGAGTGGGGTGCCATTGCCTTCTCCATATGAACCTCTAGAAAAGACAAAAAAAAAAAAGTTAGAGATAGCAAAAAAAAAAAAAAAAAAAGTCAATGGTTGCAGTGGGGAGGAGGGATGAATTGGTAGAGCATAGAGGAGTTTTAGCCCAATGAAACTGTGTTATGATGTCATAATGATGGATATATGTCCATTCTACTGGACAACACCAGGAGAGAACCTATGTATGCTAATGGACTCTGGGGGATAAAGATGTATCAAGGTAGGTCCATCAGTTGTAACTAATGTGACAGCTACTCTCGTGGGGAGGTAATAATGGGGGAATCTGTGTATGACTGTAGTTTCCACTCAATTTTCTGTGATCCTAAAACTGATCTTAAAAATCTGTTAAGGGGAAAAAAAAATCTGTTAAGAAAGGAAAACCGTAAGTCCCATTTCATATTCATGAACATGGAGATTTAAGATAGTATTTCACATTAAAAATATAATATGTGGATATTGTTATTGTTATTGTTCAGTCAGTAAGTTGTGCCCGATACTTTGCAGGCCTGGACTGCAGAATGCCAGGCTCCTCTGTTCTCCACCATCTCCCAGAGTTTGCTCAAATTCACATCCATTGAATTGGTGATGCTATCTAACCAGCTCATGCTCTGTCACCCCCTTCTTTTGCCTTCAATCTTTCCCAGCATCAGAGTCTTTTCAAATGAGTCAGCTCTTCGCATCAGGTGGACAAAGTATTGGAACTTCAGCTTCAGCCTCAGTCCTTCCAATGAATATTCAGGTTAATTTCCTTTAGGATTGACTGGTTTGATCTCCTTGCTGTCCAAGGGACTCTCAAAAGTCTTCTCCGGCACCACAATTCAGAAGCATTAATTCTTCATCACTCAGCCTTCTTTATGGTCCAACTCTTACATCTGTACATGACTATTGGAAAAACCAGAGCCTTGACTATATGGACCTTTGTCAGCAAAGTGATGTCTCTGCTTTTTAATATGCTGTTTAAGTTTGTCATAGCTTTCCTTCCAAGGAGCAAGCATCTTTTAATTTCATGGCTGCAGTCACTGTCCACAGTGATTTTGGAACCCAAGAAAATAAAGTCTGTCACTACTTCCACTTTTTCCTCTTCTATTTGCCATGAAATGATGGGACCAGGTGCCATGATCTTAGTTTTCTTAATTTAATTGAATTTTAAGCCACTTCTTTCACTTTCTTCTTTCTCCCTCATCCAGAGATTCTTTAGTTCCTCTTTACTTTTTGCCATTAGAGTGGTATCATCTGCATATCTGAGGTCGCTAATATTTCTCCCAGAAGTCTTGATTCCAGATTGTGATTCATCCAGCCTAGCATTTCACATGTAACTGCATACAAGTTAAATAAGCAGGGTGACAATATACCCTGATGTACTCCTTCCCCAATTTTGAACCAGTCCATTGTTGCATGTCTGGTTCTAATGGTTGCTTCTTGACCCACATACAGGTTTCTCAGTAGACAGGTAAAGTGGTCTGGTATTCCCATCTCTAAGAATTTCCACAGTTTGTTGTGATCCACACAGCCAAAGGTTTTAGCATAGTCAATGAAAGAGAAGTAGGTGTTTTTCTGGAATTCTCTTGGTTTTTCGATGATCCAACGGATGTTGACAATTTGATCTCTGCTTCCTCTGCCTTTTCTAAATCCAGCTTGAGCATCTGGAAGTTCTTGGTTCACATACTGTTGAAGCTTAGCATGAAGGATTTCAAGCATTACTTTGCTAGCATGTGAAATGAGTGGAATTGTGTGGCAGTTTGAACATTCTTTGTCATTGCCTTTCTTTGGGATTGGAATGAAAACAGACCTTTTCCAGTCCTGTGGCAACTGCTGAATTTTTCAAATTTGCTGGCCTATTGAGTGCAGCACTTTCACAGCATCATATTTTAGGATTTTAAATAGCTCAGTTGGAATTCTATCACCTCCCCTAGCTTTGTTCATAGTAATGTGTCCTAAGGCCCATTTGACTTCATGCTCCAAGATGTCCAGCTCTAGGTGAATGATCACACCATCATGGTTATCCAGGTCATTGAGATCTCTTTTGTACAGTTCTTCTGTGTATTCTTGCCACCTCTTCTTAATCTCTTCTTGCTTCTCTTAGATTCTTACCATTTCTGTCCTTTATTGTACCCATCCTTGCCTAAAATATTCCCTTGATATCTCCATTTTCTTGAAGAAATCTCTATTCTTTCTCATTTCTCTATTTCTTTGCATTGTTCATTTAGGAAGACCTGCTTATCTCTCCTTGCTATTCTCTAGAACTCTGCATTCATTTCCTTTTCTCCCTTGCCTTTTGTGTCTCTTCTTTCCTTGGCTATTTGTAAAGCCTCCTCAGACAACCACTTTGGGCTTCCCTGATAGCTCAGTTGGTAAAGAATCTGCCTGCAGTGCAGGAGACCCCAGTTTGATTCCTGGGTTGGGAAGATCCCCTGGAGAAGGGAACGGCTACCCACTCTAGTATTCTGGCCTGGAGAATTCCATTGGACTGTATAGTCCATGGGTTCACAAAGAGTCAGACATGACTGAGAGACTTCCACTTTCACTTCTTGTATTTCTTTTTCTTTGGAATGGTTTTGGTCACTGCCTCCTGTACTATGTTATGAACATCCATCCATAGTTCTTCAGACATTCTGTCTACCAGACATAATCCCTTGAATCTATTCATCATCTCTACCATACAATCATAAGGGATTTAATTTAGGTCATACCTGAATGGACTAGTGGTTTTCCATCTTTTCTTCAATTTAAGCCTGAATTTTGAAATAAGAAACTCCTGATCTGAGCCACAGTCAGATCCAGGTCTTGTTTTTAATAACTGTTTATAGAGTTTCTTCATCTTTGGCTGCAAAGAACATAATCAGTCTGACTTTGGTGTTGACCATCTGGTGATGTTCATGTGTAGAGTCATCTCTTGGGTTGTTATAAAAGGGTGTTTGCTATGATGAGCATGTTCTCTTGAAAAAACTGTTAGCCTTTGCCCTGCTTCATTTTGTACTCCAAGGCCAAACTTGCTTATTTTTCCAGGTATCTCTTGACTTCTACTTTTGCATTCCAATCCCCTGTGATGAAAAGGACATCTTTTTGGTGTTAGTTCCTGAAGATATTAGTTTTTCATAGAACCTGTCAACTTCAGCTTCTTTGGCATTAATGGTTGGGGCGTATACTTGGATTACTATGATGTTGAACCATTTGCCTTGGAAACAAACTGAGATCATTCTGTTGTCTTTGACATTTCATGTGCTTTTGCCTTTTCATACTGTCCATGGGGTTTTCCAGGCAAGATTACTGAAGTGGACTGCCATTTCCTTCTCCAATGGACTACATTTTTTCAGAACTCTTCACTAGGACCCATTCATCTTGGATGGCCCTACAGAGCATGGCTCATAGCTTCATTGAGCTATGCAAGCCCCTTCACCATGACAAGGCTTTGATCCATTAAAGAGCTGCGAATATTATGAACCACTTTATGCAAATAGATCTTGAATTTATGTGAAAAAGACATATTCCTTGAAAAGAGAAACACAATGTACCAAAACTTATACAAGAAGATGTAAAAGATCAGAATTTATCTATATCTATTTTATAAAGTTTATTCCTTATTAAAATCTACCTTAAAGAAAACTTAAAATTTGGATGACTTCATTGGTGAATTCTAGCAAACATTCAAGGAGGAAATAATACCTAATGTATACAAACTCTTTCTGAAAGTAGACTATGAAGGAACTCTTCTCAATTTCCTTAATACTCAGATTTGATGGAAACATTAACATCAAAGAAATTCACTGACAAATATCTCACAACCATGGACACAAAAATCTTTAACAAAGCATTAGTAAATTTAATCAGTCAAGATTCAAAAAGGATAATGTGTGGGTGCTAAGTCACTTCAGTTATGTCTGACTCTTTGCAACCCTACAGGCTATACCCTGCCAGGCTCCTCTGTGCATGGGATTCTCCAGGCAAGAATACTGGAGCAGTTTGTCATGCCCTCCTCCAGGGGATCTTCCTAACCCAGGGATTGAACATGCATCTCTTATGTCTAAAGCATGTTCTTTCCTACTAGCACCACTTGGGAAGCCCCAAAAGGTTAATACATCACATCTAAATGTATTTTATCTGAGGAAGACATGGTTATTTTGACAGCCAAAGGTCAACCAATGCAGCTAATAACATTAAAAAGCTAAAGGAGGAAAACATACATCATGATAAATGCAGGGAAAAAATTTACAATTTTTTTTTTTTACAAAATTCATTATATAAACTCTCAGCAAACTAGAAAAGAACTTCCTAAAATGTTATCTTGTTTAAATTTTTGCACTGATTTGTTATACTGAGGCTAAACATGCTTTTATGTGTTCCTTAGAATTTTAGATTTTCTCCTCTACTTAGGGTTTCCTAGGGACTTATTGTTTATCTTATCAATTTATATGATTTTAATAACATGTCATAAAAACTGCTAATGTTCACCAATATCTACTTCTACTCTTTCCCAGGCTTGCAGCTAAGCTATATTTCTCAATTCCTTCCCTATCATCCTTGCATCTAGATGAGACCATGGACCTGAGTGCTGATCAAAGGAAAGTGAACAAAAGTATGTATGTCATTTTCCAACTAATCCTATGCAGTATCTCATCCAAACTTTCATTCAATAACTCCATTTGCCTCACTTTCCCATTTGGTATAAGTCAAGGATTCTGAGGATGTAGAGAATTACAGGTGAAAATAACCTGGATCTCTTGAGTTACTGTCTGTCAGAGAGCCATTCAGGAGGCCCACCCAGTTGGTATACACCCACAGTGAACTTTGTACAAATGAAAAAGAAACTTTACAAAAAGGCACTGAGATTCGGAGATGTCACAGACCAATCGTACTTACAAACTGCATTGCATAGCATAGTTTATCATAAATATATTCTTTCCCAAATATTTAATCTTGCACAAACAAAAAATATGTAAATCTTTTTTCTTTCCTTTATTCATTCATTCAACAAACATTTTTTTTGTTTGTCTCTTATGTTCCAGGCACTATTCCAGGCACTAAGGGTATAGCAGTGGAAAATTGAGACAAAAATCTCTACATTTATTGTTTTTATATTTTGATGCAGAGATACTGACAGTAAATCATTAAAGTTGTAACATCACATAGAATAGGGACTATGGATGAAAATAAAGTCAGAAAATAAGTAAGGAATATCAGGATGAGGTTTACAATTTTACATAGTATGGTCTGTGAAGGACTCACTGAGAAGGTGTCATTCAGGCAAAGATTTAAGAGAAATGAGAGAGTCGTGAAGATATCTGGAGGAAGAATGACCCAGGCAAACGAGAAAACAAATTTTTAAAAATTCCCAAGGCAGAAGAATGCCTGATGTGTTCAAACATACGTTCAAGGAGCCCAGAATAGCTTAGGCAGAGTGAGAAAAATAGAGGTGACTTCAAGATCATGTGAAAGAAGTAAGATGTGGGTGGCAGACTAGTAAGGCCTTCTGGCTGTTGTGAGGATCTGAGCTTTTCCTCCGAGTCAGGTGAAGCCTTTGTTAAAGGTCTGACATGACAGGCTCTGGCTGCTATGAGGAGCCTGAGCTGCAGCTGTCAAAAGGAAAATAGATCAGTTAGAAACCACTGCAGTCACTCAGGTGATTGATGATGGGGGCTTGGACCAGTGGAATTGCCTGTGAGTGGTGAGAAGTGGTCAGATTCTAGATATATTTTGAAGATAATGGTCAACAGGATTTCCCACTCAGTCGGAGGTGGGGATGAGAAAAAGAAAGAACTGAGCAACTGGAAGAAGGAGATTGTCATTTTCTGAGATGGGGAAGGGGTACATGCCTGAGAAGATCAGGAGTTTCATGTGGAAGGTGACAGCCTGTGATGTTTATTAGACTTCCAAGTGGAGATGTCAAATGGGCAGTTGGATATATGAGTCTACAGTTCAGGGGAGAAGTCTGGGCTGGAGACATACATTTCCAAGTAGTCAACACTTACTGGTATTTAGAATCATAATTCAAGATGAGATCACCAAGGGGGTGAGCCGAGATAGAGAAGAAGATGAAGGACTGAGCCTCCTTTGGCTCAGAGCTAACAGTCCATATGTTAAATTTGTTCCATGTTCCAGGGCTCCACTATGCTCTTAGTCAATGGAAACTGGTATGGTGGAATATACTATCTGGGATATGTACTCTGGGAACCATACTGGGAACTCCCGCAGTCAACTCCTGCTCCAGAGTACTCACTACATCAAGAATGTGGCTTTATCTGTTGTGTCTCCTCTGTGATTTATTGTATTCTGTAGACCCTTTGATTTATAATAACTAATAAAAGGGATGCAAGAACTGGCACCAGGCCTGCAGCAAAGAAACAAAGAATGTCATTCTGGGTGTTACATGCAAATTATGAGGTCACTACAAGTGCCTTCACTAAAGTGACAGGAAATGATAAAAGTTAGCAGGCAAAGGGGAAACTCTTTGATATTATGAAATGTGCTGTAAGTACCACTGCAACCTGTAGGGATCGTCCCATAACTGTAATCAGCAGTGGCTCAGAGGAACTGTGAGAGGACACATTTGTGACCTCGAGAGATATAAAGAGCAGAGAACAGTGATGGCCAAGAACACACCTCTCAAGGATGCTGTTGGGCTGATGCAGTGAGTGCTGCCTATTCTCAAACTCCGAGGTACATTTCCTCCCACCTCAAACAGAGTGTGGAAACATGTGCCGATCACAGTGACGCCAGACCACCTTACCAGGTTACCTTTGACTTTGTTCCATTCCCTAATGTACAAATCTTTTGTGTTTTATATCATCAAATCCATAGTTTCATTTCTTCATTGTACTTATGCTTAGAATATTTCTAAATCCAATTTATTTCTAGTATTTTTAAGAATCACCATTATTTTTAGCAAATATTCCATATTTATTCAAGCAGATGGATCAAGAAGCAGAAAGTTGAGTTATGTTGTTGTTGCTTTTTAATCCTGAATTCCCCCTCTGGCTGTAAGGACAGTCCTTGGGTATATGAAGAACCAACTGGGGTCCCCATCCTGAGCTCAGTCTCCCCCACCCTGTACACACCTGGACCTCTCTTTATTAGCATCCTTCTAGAAACAGAATGACCGCTGCTGTGTTGGCACTGTGGAAGGGGGTGAGTTGGCACACCCATGAGAGGGCTATGACTCTAGAAAGTACAGACTTAGTTGCCTTACACCCAGATTCCTGTTCTCTCCAGGACACTCCCAGTTGCCCTGATGACTTTCCATCTCTTGTTATTCTCAGTGCTGTCCATGTCTCTTTGAGTTTCAGGGTCCTGCATGACCTACTTTTTCAAAGTGATAAATTCACATGCTGTGGTTAGAACTCTTGAATGGGGCCTGCTGTCTCCTCTGCTGAGGGGCCCTGGGTGATAGCAGAGCACAGGGATGTGGTTGAACAAACTGAAGTCTCTGAAGACCAGAACAATAATCCTGTTCTGTCTTGGTTTAGTGTGTCACACAGGGCAACAAGGGCCATCCGTCTGGGCCTTACTGTCCTCACCTTTAATGCACCATCTTTAAGATCCTTCCCAGATTAAAGAGTCCATCATTCTTTGATGCAGTATCACATGGCACTTTATGTTCTCTTTCAGGGAAGGTGGAGTAAGAAAAGGTATTGCCAGAAAAGAATGGATTATCCTAAAAACATTGCTGGAGTGTCATTGTGCTCTGGTTCTAGGAGAGAATTACCTGCTAATGCTGTAAGGTATGCACTGTGTGTAATGAATTAACTCCTCTCCTGGGCACCCAGAATGGTACTGGTACCTACAGCCTTGAGAGAATCAGAGAAAAGACACTGAAAACCTTTGTTTGTGTTCAGTGGCTCATGTAAGGAAACTAAGTTGCAAAACTGTGTTAGACTTTGATGGACATTATGTGGCTGGGGCTGTGTGTGTGTCTGTGTGTGTGCCTGTGTATACATGTTGTGCATGTAAGAGCTGAGATGGGAGGAAATTGCCCTTGAAATAATCCAAAGAAATCCACACAGCCAATGAAGTTGGCCTCTGCACTCTCTAGCGCCATAAACCATGACCCTAAAGTCCTGTGTCCTCCTGTGCATAGGCAAAGTCTGCTCTTGCCATTTCCCCCACCCCTGAACTGCAGGGGTATGACCCAAATTTCTTCTCTTGGATACTGGATGTAAAGGACCACTCCATTATAAAGGGGTGTGGAGGAGCATTTGACTTATTTCAGATCAGTCTGGAAAATGCTGCGTTCAATGAATTTCTTTACTGCAGAACATTTCAGTGCCTTTGGAGATCAGAAATCAGTCGCTCAGTCCTGTCCGACTCTTTTCAACCCCATGAATTGCAGCACGCCAGGCCTCCCTGTCCATCACCAACTCCCGGAGTTCACTCAGACTCCCGTCCATTGAGTCAGTGAGCCATCCAGCCATCTCATCCTCTGTCATCCCCTTCTCCTCCTGCCCCCAATCCCTCCCAGCATCAGAGTCTTTTCCAATGAGTCAACTCTTCGCATGAGGTGGCCAAAGTACTGGAGTTTCAGCTTTAGCATCATTCCTTCCAAAGAAATCCCAGGGCTGATCTCCTTCAGAATGGACTGGTTGGATCTCCTTGCAGTCCAAGGGACTCTCAAGAGTCTTCTCCAACACCACAGTTCAAAAGTATCAATTCTTCAGCACTCAGCCTTCTTCACAGTCCAACTCTCACATCCATACATGACCGCAGGAAAAACCATAGCCTTGACTAGACGAACCTTTGTTGGCAAAGTAATGTCTCTGCTTTTGAATATGCTATCTAGGTTGGTTGTAACTTTCCTTCCAAGGAGTAAGCGTCTTTTAATTTCATGGCTGCAGTCACCATCTATAGTGATTTTGGAGCCCAGAAAAATAAAGTCTTACACTGTTTCCACTGTTTCCCCATCTATTTCCCATCAAGTGATGGGACCGGATGCCATGATCTTCATTTTCTGAATGCTGAGCTTTAAGCCAACTTTTTCACTCTCCTCTTTCACTTTCTTCAAGAGGCTTTTGAGTTCCTCTTCACTTTCTGCCATAAGGGTGGTGTCATCTGCATATCTGAGGTTTTGATATTTCTCCCGGCAATCTTGATTCCAGCTTGTGCTTCCTCCAGTCCAGCGTTTCTCATGATGTACTCTGCATATAAGTGAAATAAACAGGGTGACAATATACAGCCTTGACGTACTCCTTTTCCTATTTGGAACCAGTCTGTTGCTCCATGTCCAGTTCTAACTGTTGCTTCCTGACCTGCATACAGATTTCTCAAGAGGCAGGTCAGGTGGTCTGGTATTCCCATCTCTTTGAGAATTTTCCACAGTTTATTGTGATCCACACAGTCAAAGGCTTTGGCATAGTCAATAAAGCAGAAATAGATGTTTTTCTGGAACTCTCTAGCTTTTTTAATGATCCAGCAGATGTTGGCAATTTGATCTCTGGTTCCTCTGCCTTTTCTAAAACCAGCTTGAACATCAGGAAGTTCACGGTTCACATATTGCTGAAGCCTGGCTTGGAGAATTTTGAGCATTACTTTATTCATTTTGTTACTAAGCAAGGGGCTACAGCACATATGTTACATTGATAGTCTTTGCAAATCTTTTGTCAAGAGAACCCTCATTAGACTACAGCTTCTGGGACGAAAGGTGGAAACCAATGAAGTTCCATATGAAGTGTCCCTGGCTATTCCATATCTTTATTAGAATCTTGAACTCAGTTTTGGAGAGCAAGTTTAGAAAAAAATCTCTTGGCCAGTAGAGGTTTGCTGACTGAAATCCCATCTATATTAGGGGGATTGCCTTCTTTACCTGTAGGTAAGGTTGGCCCTGCTTTCACCACTGAAGGAACACACAGCCTGCCTTTCAAGACATGCTTCACTCCTACTCCCATCCACCAACCAGAAGCCATTTTAAAGGTTTGCTTTGGGAGAAAACTCTAGTGGACAATGCTAAGTATTTACTTGCTCTTTTCCATAAGAGCCCTTAATTCTGTCTTCCCTAAAAGCACAGACAGAATGCTTTCTACCAACATCCCAAGAAGTTATTGCTACCCAAGGACCAAAACATTCTCTTGAAGAATGCCTCCATTAACCTCAGACTTTAATGCATTACTTTCAAATCCAATAAAACAATTAAAAAAACAAACAAAAAAAGAATAAATAAAGTAGGTAAATACATAAACATTTCTATAAGCATATCAAAGTAAAATCTTTAAATGATTTGAAAAGACCCTGATGCTGGGAAAGATTGAGGGCAGGAGGAAAAGGGGACGACAGAGGATGAGATGGTTGGATGGCATCACCGACTCAATGGACATGAGCTTGGGTAAATGAGGGAGATTGGTGATGGACAGGGAAGCCTGGTGTGCTGGGGTTCATGGGTCACAAAGAGTCAGACACGACTGAGTGACTGAACTGATGATGATATAAATACAAAAGCTGAATTTTCATAACTGTTCCCTAGACACTTCCTTGGTTTTTAGGAAAGTTATACTTCAAGGCCAAAATGAATAGAAGAGTTTCTCCCCCTATCTCAAGTAAGACTCCAAAACCTTAATGGTTTTAACATTTTATTCATAAGGAATTGTTCATATTTGCTTGATCTGTTGACTCCAGCTTCATATTCGAAATGATTTATGAAAAATTATCAGATTTGTATAGACTTACAAAAGCTAAGGTTCAAGAAGCAAAGGGTACCAGTAAACATACACTCTTAAAAAAATCTAAATTCCCTTCCCTGACCAACTCTAACAGAAACATTAAAGGGGCCTTTGATGAACAATTGGGGAGCCGACCAAAAGACCCAATTTCAGTTTCAACAAGTCATCAAATATTATATGAGTCAATTACATAAACATTGGAATTTCCCGACATCTGATTCCAATAGCAGGAGAGCAGCCCAGGTTCACAATGGAGATTTCTCAATAGGCAATGCCGTTTTCCAGGTAATTAAAACTGTTTGTATAGGAGAGCAGATTTATCTTCTGAAACCATTTTAGCGCTAGTGCTCTCCTGAGTGGTATCAGTTGACACACTGCATAATCTAGAACAGACTAATTGCTGCATGATTTCTAATTTTTCTGCAGCCATGTAAATGAGCTGAAGTCTGCACAGGTGGAGCCCATTAGAGTGAGTGATTTCCCTCTCATGTTGTTATCTTCATTTGCCGTTGTCTTATCAACTCCAAGTAGGAAATCCGCTGTCATGAAAAGCAGGCGAGGGAACAATGTCTGGCTGAAAAGTCTTGTTTCATTATTTTTTAATTCGTATAGTCCTACCTGTTTAATGCAGCTTTCTGATTAGCATGCTAGGCAGCCAGTAATGCAGTTTTATTTAAATAAGGAGGCAGGGCTTTCATTTAAACTAAGAAATCATCTCCATTTCTTATCAGGGAACAAGGATTCATGATTCAATAATACATGAATTTAATAATGCATAATGGTAGACTTCACAGGTACTAAATAGCAATACCAGAGTGGGTAAGTATGCTCCATGGGTCATCGTCTCCGAGTCCCAATCTGGTCTGCCCATACCTCCTCCCTCATCCTTTCCATTATTTCCTGTCAGTGAAAGAGCTACGTGGTTTGCCATATTCCTCTGACGCTGCCAAGAGCCCAACTCGAGGGCTGCATCTTCACTTTATGACCGTGTTTAATAGCTGTTAAACTGCTGGACTTCGGATTCTGCAAGAATTCCCAAACTGGACCCATGGGAGACTTGAAAGGATTGGGAGGGAGAGGATGGGGAGAGAAAGGTAAGGAACTTCATTCCCTACCACTAATTGCTCTTTCTATGGAGGCATCATTCCATCACTTTATTTTAGTAAGGGGAAACAGTCTATAGTGCATTTACAACATCCAGGGCCACATAATCTTTTCATAATTCTACATATGTTTCACAGCTCATGGGTAACTGAGTCTGGCAGGTCAATGACAGTTCAGCTTAACATTCCTTCCCTTTTGGTTTGTGTGGCTGTCTTTGCTGTGGGCTACCCAGTGGATACCAAGGGAACATTTAGAGATACCAAGGGAACATTTTGTGCAAAGATGGGCACAATTAAGGACAGAAATGGTATGGACCTAACAGAAGAAGATATTAAGAAAAGGTGATAAAAATACACAGAAGAACTATACAAAAAGATCTTCATGACCCAGATAATCATGATGGTGTGATCACTCATCTAGAGCCAGACATCCTGGAATGCAAAGTTAAGTGGGCCTTAGGAAGCATCACTATGAACAAATCTAGGGGAGGTGATGGAACCCCATCTGAACTATTTCAAATCCTAAAAGATGATGCTGTTAAGTGCTGCATTCAATATGCCAGCAAATTTGGAAAACTCAGCAGTGGTCACAGGACCGGAAAAGGTCAGTTTTCATCCAAATCCCAAAGAAAGGCAGTGCCTAAGAATGTTCAAACTACCTCACAATTGCACTCATCTTACACACTAGCAAAGTAATAACTCAAACTTCTCCAAGCCAGGCTTCAACAGTATGTGAACCATGAACTTCCAGATGCTCAAGCTGGATTTAGAAAAGGCAGAGGAACCAGAGATCAAATTGCCAACATCTGTTGGATCATCAAAAAATCAAGAGAGTTCCAGAAAAACATCTACTTCTGCTTTATTGACTATGCCAAAGCCTTTGACTGTGTGGATCACCACAAACTGTGAAAAATTCTGAAAGAGATGGGAATACCAGACCACCTGACCGGCCTCTTGAGAAACCTGAATGCAAGTCAAGAAGCAACAGTTAGAACTGAACATGAACAACAGACTGGTTCCAAATCAGGAAAGGAGTACATCAAGGCTGTATATTGTCACCCTGTTTATTTATATATGCGGAGTACATCATGTGAAATGCCAGGCTGCATGAAGCACAAGCTGGAATCAAGATTGCCAGGAAAAATGTCAATAACCTCAGGTATGCAGATGACACCACTCTTATGGCAGAAAGTGAAGAAGAACTAAAGAGCCTCTTGATGAAAGTGAAAGAGGAGAGTGAAAAAGTTGACTTAATACTCAGCATTCAGAAAAATAAGATCATGGCATCCTGTCCCATCAGTTCATGGCAAATAGATGGGGAAATAATGGAAACAGTGGCTGACTTTATTTTATTGGGCTCCAAAATCACTGCAGATGGTGACTGCAGCCATGAAATTAAAAGATGCTTGCTCCTTGAAAGAAAACTATGACCAACCTAGACAGCATATTAAAATGTAGAGACATTACTTTGCCAACGAAAGTCCATGTAGTCAAAGAGATGGTTTTTCCAGTAGTCATGTAAGGATGTGAGAGTTGGACTATAAAGAAAGCTGAGCGCCAAAGAATTGATGCTTTTGAACTGTTGTAGAAGACTCTTGAGAATCCCTTGGACAGCAAGGAAATCCAACCAGTTTCAGTCCTAAAGGAAATCAGTCCTGAATATTCATTGGAAGGACTGATGCTGAAGCTGAAACTCCGATACCTTGGCCACCTGATGCAAAGAACTGACTCATTTGAAAAGACTCTGATGCTAGTAAAGATTGAAGACAGGAGGAGAAGGGGACTACAGAGGATGAGATGGTTGGATGGCACCACCAACTCGATGGACATGAGTTTGAGTAAGCTTCAGGAGTTAGTGATGGACAGGGAAGCCTGGTGTGCCTCAGTCCATGAGGTCACAACATGGGGTCAGACACAACTGAGACTGAAATGAACTGAACTGATCACGGTGGACGGTGTGCTATCCTGCTTGATATTTAAAGTCAAATGTGCAAGGAATTTCAGCCTGCCAACTGAATTCCCTGAGTGGTTTGACCAATAGGAAAGTCAAATAAATCAGACATACATTGCTTTTTGTGATCCATTTGTTTGTTTTTCATTGTCTTCAATTTGGAAAATTAGATAAAGCCGGCCCACTCCATGCTTTACTGCTTTCATCTGAATATAAGGGGTTAAGCTTTCTTTTTTTTAAAACAATTTGTAATTTTTTTATTTAGGAGAAAATAAAAATGCACATGTGAAATCTTGTTGGCACAAGTACATGAGCACAAAATGTGCTAAATTTGTAAGAATGATTAATTAAGCATTTAGAACTTTTTCATGTGCTCCAGAGTGTTTCTCCATAAGCACAAATGTGTGTTACTGTGTGACCTAAATAAAACTGTCTTATTGGCTTCGGTGAGATTATGAAACCAAATGTGTAATGTGGCCAGTAATACTATGGAAGAATTCCATTCTGCTTGTTTCAGGACAATGAGTACTAAAACCACAAAAATATGATAACCTGTTTGTAGTCAGGATGGTGTCTCAGACCTTTTTGCATATCTCTCAGAATTATTCATATACAAAAATCTGTCCCCGACTACTTGCCTATCGTATGTCAGCCACTGTTGGAAACTGGGTACAAAAACAATAAGTAAGAGACAAGTCTCCCCTCAGGAAGCTCCCAGTCAGGACAAATGGGAAGAGAGAAGATACACACAAGTCCACACAGTGATGTAAGAGAGCTGTGTGTGCAGTGCTGCAGGAGCACAGAGAGGAAATACTCCAAGAACTAGGCACTGAGTAATTCCTCAAAAAAGACTTGTGAAATTGTAATTTCGAGGGTCCGTTCCCTGAGGCGTGATTGAATTGGTGGTGCTCTGTGTGAGACAATAATTTTTACTCTCTAGCCAGTTGTGTAGCCAGCAGTGGATCTGGTTTTGACGTATTTTATATGATTCCTTTGGCCAAAATCACTTGAACAAACTAGGCAAAGAACAACCCAGTAAAAGCAATTCTCAAAATGTTTTTAAAATCCAGTTCACTCTTCCTTAGAGTTTACGGGTTTGTAAATATATGCATGAAAGGAGATTATTCTGTGTTTACTTTTATGTCTTTATAATTTATATTCCTCAAGAAGCCTTTAAGGTGAATCATAATAAACACACACATACATAAGCACACAAGTGCTAGGGTGGTTAAAATAGAAATTTAAAAAAGAAAATAGAACCAATAGAAGGGCAGTTGTACCAGGATCAACGCGTGAGATAATTACGATAACTAAGCTTAAAGCTTCCTGGAAGTTGAATACATTTCTGTGTAAATACTTGAGGGAATACGGTTCACACTATAGTTCTTTTCACTGGTCTTTTGCCCATTTCTCCTCCCTGGGTGAGATGGGGAGGGGGCGGTAATAGCACAGAACATCCATAAATCAACTCTAATCTCTAATGGTATTTTCCATGCACAGTCTTATAGAAGGTCATAGAATGAATTTTTCACCCTCAACAGAATTTTGCTTTCTGTAATACCCCCACTTAAGAAGATTGTAACCTGGGAATTTTTCCCAGGGAGTCAAAATGGGATGTCAAATTCATTATCCTGCACCCTGCTTAGAGCACTAATCCAGACTCCTCAGCGACAGAAACTTGCTTCACAGGTGGTTGCTGAAGTTACAGTATTTTTCTTTATATTTAAAGTTAATCCAGTTCAGTATCAATAGCAAATCCTCTTAAAACATGTACACAGGAGGCCAAGCCAGTATTTTGACATTCCTGGCTGGGAATGATGCCATTAACACCTTCAATTAATCTCCATGCAAAGTCATTAGGTGGCCCAGATTCAAGACCATATGTTAAGATGTTATTAGTTTCCCTGCAAAGGGAATGTTTGGTCAGTTACAACTAGAAACAGATGCCCACCAGTAGGATCAGAAGGGAATAGTTGCTTTAGTTATGACATCTCTCATCTCAGCCATCACCAGGATGGGGCAGGGACCTTCTTAATTAATTACTGAAGTTGCTGCTGCTGCTGTTGCTAAGTCGCTTCAGTTGTGTCAGACTCTGTGCGACCCCATAGATGGCAGCCCACCAGGCTCCCCCGTCCCTGGGATTCTCCAGGCAAGAACACTGGAGTGGGTTGCCATTGCCTTCTCCGAATTACTGAAGTTAGGATTCAACAATTTCAGGTCCTTTATGAAGTTTACTAGGATCAATTATGAGCAGCAGAAGAGAGATGAATATAAAATCCTTAGAGGAAACTGATCTGGTTGAATAGCTACATCTTAGAAAATTGTCCAGTATACCTCCTGGAATGTCAGAGAAAATAATAAACTGAGTATCAGAAAGGCTTCCCTGGTGGTTCAGATGGTAAAGAATCTGCCTGCAATGCAGGAGACCCAGGTTTGATCCTTGGGTTGGGAAGATTCCCTGGAGAAGAGAATGGCTACCCACTCCAATATTCTTGCCTGGAGAATTCCATGGGCAGTAGATAGTCTATATAGCCTGGCAGGCTGTAGTCCATGGGGTCACAAAGAGTTGGACACAGCTGAGTGAATTTCACTCACTCTCACTCAAGTATCAGGAGAACATGATTTAAATATTTATTGTACCACTAGGGAGGTATGTGGCCTAGGCAAGCTTGACTAACATTGCTGTTCTTCATTTTCTCACTCCTAAAATGAGAAGGGGGAAGATGTAGGGAGAGGGCATTATTAAATCTTAGTGCATGGGAAACATATCTTAAAAGTCACTCTTTAAATTCAAGGTGTGTCCAGTCTTTATAACTGACAAATTACATTCTTTGTAGAATAGTATGTATTTGGGTGTAAACCCTTGCAACAATTTGCGCTATTGGTCAAATCCATTTAAATTAATCTGTGGTGGGGATCAACATCTCTTGATTGTAAGCCATTTGTCTAAGAGAATCACTGAATAGTTTTCAAAGTACAATAGACACACAGTTCTGTTTGATGTTCCTAAAATGTATGCAGATGATACCACCCTAATGGCAGAAAGTGAAGAGTAACTTTCACCCTCTTGATAAGGGTAAAAGAGGAGAGTGAAAAAGTTGGCTTGAAACTCAGCAGTCAGAAAATTAAGATCATGGCATCTAGTCCCATCACTTCGTAGCTAATAGATGGGGGGAAAATGGAAATAGTGGTAGATAGATTTTATTTTCTTGGTTTCCAAAATCACTGTAGATGGTGAAGCAGCCACGAAATTGAAAGACATTTACTCCTTGGAAGAAAAGCTATGACAAACTTAGACAATGTACTAAAAAGCAGAGACATCACTTTGCCGACAAAGGTCTGTATAGTCAAAGCCTTGGTTTTTTTCAGTAGTCATGTACGAATGTGAGAGTTGAACCACAAAAATAGCTGAGCACTGAAGATTCGATGCTTTCACATTGTAATGCTGGAGAAGACTCTTGAGAGTCCCTTGGACAGTATGGAGATGAAATTGGTCAATCCTAAAGGAAATCAACCCTGAATATTCATTGGAAGTACTGATGCTGAAGCTGAATCTCCAATAATTTGGCCATCTGATGAGAAAAACAGACTCGTTGGAAAAGAGCCTGATGTTAGGAAATATTGAGGACAAGAGGAGAAGGGGGCAACAAAGGATGAGATGGCGGATAGCATGACCAACTCAATGAACATGAATTTGAGAAAGCTCTGGGAGATGATGAAGGACAAGGAAGCCTGTCATGCTGCAGTCCATGGGGTTGCAAAGAGTTGGACATGACTTAGTGACTGAACAACAGCAAAGTGTATGGAATGGAAGAGAACCATTTACAAGATAGCATGCACACCCTGGAATCTGAGTGAGATTTGTAGATGCCTTGCCACTTACCAAAGTGAATCTCATTCAGTGAGCTTGCAGTATTCACTTAAAGGCTCTTATTTCTTAAACTTGAGTGAACATACATTGGAATCATCTCAGTGAATTGTAAAGGCACAAATGCTTGGACTCTACCACCAGTAGGTCTGGGATGGACCTGAGAATCTGAATTACTAACAAATTCCCAGGTGAGGCTGGTGCCGTGCTCAGGAAACCATGCTTTCAGATAGCTTCACTTTATAGTCCACTTCTATTAAGTGAAAATAAAATTAGACAGATGTGGTTTTCAAAGGTGTTTCCATTCCTGAGTTGCCCAGAGGGGAATTTTCTTTTCCTCCCCCCATGAGAGTAACTGCATTTTTATCAATTGCATTGATTGGTTACTTGCATGGGAATTTATTTGATAAAACATGTTCCATACCCATCCCAAATATGTTTGAAAGCCAAGACACTATAATTGGAAGGTTTCTAAGTTCTCTTCAGACCCTAACCTTCTACAAATATCTGTGACTTGGTAATAAAGAAGAACCTTGAACATCTTTTCATTGTGATATCCTGGTATTGTGCAAACCCAATAGAATGTCATGAATAATCCCCAAATTACTAGTTTGCCTCAACTTTAAGAGTGGCTAAGAAGTAAAGCTGAAGCTCCGATACTTTGGCCACCTGATGTGAAGAGCCAACTCATTGGAAAAGATCCTGATGCTGGGAAAGATTGAAGTCAAGGAGGAGAAGGGGATGACAGAGGATGGGATGGTTGGATGGCATCACCAACTCAATGGACATGAGTCTGAGCAAAATCAACAAGATAGTGAAGGACAGGGAAGCCTGGCATGCGCAGTCCATGGGGTCACAAAGAGTCAGACATGACTGAGCAACTGGACTAAGATATAAAGGAGGTTTCATAAGCCTAAATCTCCCAAGCTCAGCATCATTTGTCATCTCAATAACTTGAATGTCAACACTGCTCTGAGGAAGGAGAGGACTCACTTCCAGGAGGGGAGCTAACGTTTTTTGAAATTTAAGTAGCCAGCCAGCCTTTCCCCTGGTACTTTGATGTTAATTAAACATTTGCTGCTTCAGAGTCTCCATTTGTTTCCTCATTTTACTCCTGTGGTCTAGGTGTTGAACCTGCATTTAATAAACACCAGCAGAATAACCCCTTTGGGATTGTCAATATCAGTAGCTCACGGGACAAAGGAAGAGTTCTGAGGGGAGTGAACCTGAAGATCATGGCAGTAGATGGTGAGCAGGTGGTGACCTGGTGAACTTCAGAAGTCCACCGGAGCATTGTTTAGGTTTCTGAAGTCACTGAGAAAACTGCTAGTGGCCTGAATGTTAAGACCTTGTTAAATAGTAATAAATATTACTATTATTGATGTTATTGTCCATCAGGTATTGGTTTCAAACACTCCACTATCATCACGTCATTTTCCTAATGTACATTTCCTCACACACATTCTTCTAGTTCTCTCCATAACACCCGAGGTAAGCATTTTTCCCCAAAAAGAAGAAACGGAGGCCCGGAGTGGTTCAACGTCATTTCTGAGGTCTCTTAGTTAGAAGAAGCATGTGTAGTTGGAAGTTGCACCCAGGGGTGTGCTAAATCGCATCAGTCGTGTCTGACTATTTGCGATCCCAAGGACTGTAGCCTGCCAGGCTCCCCTGTCCATGGGATTCTCCAGGGAAGAATACTGGAGTGGGTTGCCATTCATTTCTCCAGGGGATCTTCCCGACCCAGGAATAGAACCAGAGTCTCCTGTGAGCCTGCACTGCAGGTGGATTCTTTTGACACTGAGCCACTGGGGAAGCCCAGGAGAGCCTTGCTCAAGACTCAGCCCACCAGAACAGTTATCAGCTTTCAAATGGCCTGCCCATCCCCTTGTTTCCTGAGAATCTGAAGATTTACACTCTGAAGACTGACAGCCATGTTTCACATTGGAGATCACTCCCTCAGGCTGCTTCTAACCCCTTGCTGATTTCTTTCAGACTTCAGGCCAAGGGTCCTCAGGCCAGGCTGAGCTGGGGCCGCAGCAGCCTTTGTAAGTGGGTCAAGCTGGACCTTGTCTAGTTGACTGCTGCCCAGGGAAGACATAGTTCTTCATTGTCCATGGCACTCGGAAGCAGGAATCAATTAACTTTTAGGACAGGAAAAATAGATCACTTGGATTGCTGAAGCAGGAATAGCTTCTGTAACAATTAAGGGAAACCAGTCCAGAGAGGGGATAGCTGTGTCCATGCTCAGGAGCCAGGTGGAGCTTCAGAGAGTGCACTTAGCGGCCAAGGCCTGGGAAGTGCATTAGCCAGCCCAGCCCATGCAGAACACCCTTCAGAACTTGGGGCATTGTTCAGAAGGATGGAAAAAGATGAGCTGGAAAACGTCAAAAGTTACCTATTTGATTCTCAGGGCAATTCCCTGATGGCATTAAAAATGCAAAAGAATGCCCCTGTGAGCTGTCCCTGTGTATTCTAATGATACCTCTAATACTGTTTAGGAATCAAGAAAAACTGATACAGAACAATTAGTGTTGTTCCATGAAGGAGCCAAAGAAAGCAGCCTGGGACTTCATTTAAAATTAACTATGAATGACATTAGATCAGTGGTCCCCAACATTTTTGGCACTGGGTACCAATTTCGTGGAAGACAATTTTTTCATGGACTTGGTGGGGAGGGGTGGTTTTGGTTTCATCTGCTGCTCACCTCCTGCCTGGTTCCTAACAAATCATGGACCAGTACCCATCTGTGGCCCAGGGATTGGGGAACTCTGTTAGATTCATGAAGTAGATAGTATAAGCCACGTTTACCAACATGTTACTGAATATGCTTAAAAGCCTGATCTAAACCTGGCATTAGGTGCAGGAGTCAGAGCCACCCTCACCCATCAAGATGCCAGGCTGATGTACTGATCCGTTCCACCAGATGCCCTGAAGACAGATGGCACATTCCAGACAACAGAGAAATCAAGGGCCATTTACAAGTTTTGCTGTGAAATGTGGGGTGCAGGTGTGTTTTGGTCTTGCTGTAAATCCTCACAATGTGCTACTTCATTCTAAATTGCAGCCCCAAGTCCAAAGCAGGAACATTGCAATGATTTCCAAGTATCAGCCTTATTGTACAGCACTGCCAGGCCAGGCAGCACTTTAAACAATTAAAAATGACCATAGATACTCATGAAAGATGATCAGGTAGCTCTCCAGGTACAAACCAGAAAACATCTCTGAGATACAGTATTAAATGAAAAGCATAGGTATATGAGGCCTATATTTTTATGTGAGCAAATTTACATAGATATACTAGGCTTATATTTTTATGTGAGCATATTTAAGTAGGTATACTAGGCTTGCATTTTCTAGAAAGCTACTCTAGAAGCTATGACAATGACTACTTTTGGGGAGAAGGACAGAGGATAGAACAAAGAAGGGGAATTTCTATTTTTCATTTCACACATTTTCATAGGCTTTGAATATTTTGCCCCCACCCCTGCATATATTATTTTTATTTTTGAATTGTTAAAATCAAAACTGCTCTCATCTACTATCATCAATAACTCAGCCATTAAAAAGAATACATTTGAATCAGTTCTAATGAGGTGGATGAAACTGGAGCCTATTATACAGAATGAAGTAAGCCAGAAAGAAAAACACCAATACAGTATACTAATGCATATATATGGAATTTAGAAAGATGGTAACAATAACCCTGTATACGAGACAGCAAAAGAGACACTGATGTATAGAACAGTCTTTTGGACTCTGTGGGAGATGGAGAGGGTGAGATGATTTGGGAGAATGGCATTGAAATATGTATAATATCATATATGAAATGAGTCGCCAGTCCAGTTTCGATGCACGATACTGGATGCTTGGGGCTGGTGCACTGGGATGACCCAGAGGGATGGTATGGGGAAGGAGGAGGGAGGAGGGTTCAGGATGGGGAACACATGTATACCTGTGGCAGATTCATTTTGATGTATGGTAAAACCAATACAATATTGTAAAGTTAAATAAAATAAAATTAAAAAATAAATAAATTTTAAAAAAAGAAAAGATATTTTAAAACAAAGTAGTGGGAAGGGTGTAGTCTTATAATAAAGGGTTGTCCATCCAATTAAGTTTTAATTAGCTGAAACAAAACAGAAAACAAACATAAATGAGTAGGCATTTCCCCCCAAAAAAGTTATCTTAGTGATTATTTGCATAGTCCCAAATGTCCACTCCAAAATGGCAATGGTTTTGCAGCCTGTCTGGGTGTTGATAAAGGTGACAGATGTGGCTAGAGAGTGATGGCGGGATGTGATTTCCATTTGCTGGCCTTCCCCTGGAAGAGGGGGGTGGCCCCTCATCCCCACCAGAGGCGATGACCCCCAGGGGGCCTCCTGAGTAGGCAGTTACCCTCCCGTCTGTTTTAGTCAGATTCTGGGCCTGCCTTCACACATAACTGCTGGGGTGGGGTGTTGTATATGAGCATGTGGTGCATGCCAACTCGTTTCAGCCGAATCCTGCCTGGGAAAGGAGCATCAAAGGATGACAAGGGATACAGAGATGCAGAATGAGATAAAAGAGACCAAATTTTACTAGCAATCACAGCAAATATCTCACTCGCATAAGTGAAGCCAATTACTGTATTATTGCCTCCTTTTGCACTGTGCACAGTAGGGATGTCACTGGGTAATGGTTTGCATGTAGAGTTAATCACTTTGATGCATTTCTGACTGATCCCAGCAAATTATGTTTTGGTTCCACTATATTAAACACAAGAGCCGGGGATTATCATTAATAAATCTAAGGCACAGCATGCATAAATCTTGAATAAATCAAATATCAATTACATAGGCAGTATCTGCTGACATCTGCTTTCATCAAATAATATATTTGAAATAGGTGTTATTCCAATTTGTGGAAGTCACAGGGATCTTCGTTCAGGGAACACAGACCCCAAACCCCAAAGAGGGAAGCAGCTGAGTGGTTGCTGGGAACGCTCCTCGGTGGTGCTCAATCTGTGAAGCCTCTGTTTAGACGGCTGCACAGAGATCTGGAGAGAGAGGTGTCCTGCTGAGGAAAGTGCTTCCAGCTCTGTGCCATGTTCATCTAGCTACCTTTTAAGTGAAGCAGGAGAGATGGAAGGGAGATGGAAGAAAATGTCCCGAGTGTCTGGCTGTCAGGTGGAGAAACAGGCATTTGAGGGGATATGGTGAGTATTAAGGTCCCAGGAGGCAGAAATCCCCTCTGATGTGAAGACAGAGGGATGTTTTATGACTGTGAAGCCATCTGAAAAGTGAAAGGTCATGAGGGTAGTGTCTAGGACTCACTGGGGCAGTGAGTCCTTCCCACTGCTGTTTACCTTTACGGAGCTCCAGGCACTGGGCAGGATTCCAGGGGGGAAATGTCATCCTTACCAATTCCAGCAACCTCCCAGATGAGGGAGCTGTCAGTATTTCTTCTTACCATCTAAGGAAACTGAGGCATGGGAGGTCGAATAACACGTCTGCGGCCATCAGCTCTCACATGCACACAGCAGAATTCCAATTTGGACCCGATTACATGACATGTGATTATACTGGTGGTCATGGTAGTGGTGTATAAAACAGAAAAAAAAATATGTGTGTCCCTGGGACAGGGGATAGGAAAGGAGGCATCAAAAATGTATGTTTATTTTTAAAAGGCATCTGTTTGTCATCCATCAAGGTAAAGGAGTGTTTCTTTCTTTTTATATATATATGTTTTTTATTTTATTTTTTAACTTTACAATATTGTTTTGGCCTTGCCATATATCAACATGAATGTTTCTATCCATCCGTTCCTTCCCTGTGTTCTTCCATCAACAGGCCAGAATCCCTTCCATGTGAGTTCTTTTTCAGGACTCCCCTGGGGCCTCTTCACAGAGCTTTGTAGGTTAAACTCATTCTTGGGGAGGGTGGAGCTGGGTTAGGAAATGTTCTCAGGGCACTGGCTCATCATGACGGGAGCAACGATTGCCTCATCTGTCCTCTCCAGGCAAAGGAGTCAAGACCAGCGGTGAAATTAGCTAAAGTTGTGCACCTGAAGCGTCCTGAGGCCTCTGCTGAGGGTGGAGACGGTGCCTCCGAGGGGCGGGCAGAGTATTTCACAAACTGCTTGTCCTGACCTGAATATGCTAGCCTATCAAACAACGCTGTGTCCTTTTACCATTTCTTTTATCGTGCTTGGCATCAAAAGAAAGTAAGGAAACCCAGAAGCAGGCCCCCAGAGCTGAGCCAGCTGGGACAGGTTTACATTTTCAAAGCAGAGGTAGGTGGGAGTCAAGGCCATCTCTTTTTGGTTCACGGATCCTGTGAGATGGTTCGGAGGAAGCACTTCAAGGAAGCTGAGTAGGAAGAGCTCTCAGATTTCATCAGGCCTTGGCTCCCCTGCATGCTGAGAGCTGTACCACATCAGACCTGCTGGGCCCCTGACCACATATTTCTCCCGTTCTGCACTCTGCTTTCTATATCAGAACCTGCACTGGGATATTGAGAATGCTCGCTTGTCGACAGATAAGTGAAAACTGATGTGATATCACCACAGAGATGAGCACAGATTTTCAGAGTTGCAGACCCACTTGTAATCATACAGTACATGACATATGGTTATAGAGACCAAGTCGATTAACTTAAAATATTTGTAATGTTTCAAATCTAGCTCTTGGGTTATTTTTCTTGGGATCCATAGGGACTGCAGGTTTTGTTTTCCTATTGGTTTTTCTGATCAGCCTCATGCAGGATTTACAAGCACATCCTCAGATAGTGCATCTGACTCAGATTAGATAAAAGGTATCATCCTGGTAAAGGAAGTTTTCAGGCCACAAAATCACTTTCCACCAATCAGGCAATTCTGGTCAAAACAGTATTAACAAATGGGCTTCCCTGGTAACTCATATGGTAAAGAATCCAACTGTGATATAGGAGACTGGGGTCCCATCCCTGGATCGGGAAGATCCCCTGGAGAAGGAACGACTACCTACTCTAATATTCTTGCCTGGAGAATTCCATGAAGAAAGGAGTCTGGCAGGCTAAAGTCCATGGGGTCACAAAGAGTCAGACACAACTGAGCGACTAAGCACATATACTTCCCTTTTGCGTCAATACTTACACATGCACACACACACACACACACACACACACACTGTTAACACAGGGCAGCACTTTGGCTGGGAGGAGGGGGAACCAGATGTCTTCCTCTCCAGGGGCCCACTCTCCATACAGTCTTATCCACAGTATTAATGTGCTCATTTGGGGACAGCATTCCCAATGCCCTGGACCAATAGCAATCAAAAGAGGCAGCTAAAGACTTTCCAGTTCAATTCAGAATTGGCTTCTCTGAGCTCAGAGGAAAAAAAAAAAAACAAAACTGCCTGCATTAGCTTTCCATCTTAAAACTGTGCCTTTGCACACCTATCCACGAGTGAGGGAAATCCAGAAAGGCCCTGGATGATAGAGTAGCCAGCACTGGCACCTAACAACCAGGAGCACTAGACAGGCATCTGAAAAAGCAGCAGGAGACAGTCTTGTGTTGTTCAAACAATACATATGTTTTAAGAAGAAGAGAAACAAAACAAGGAATAGAAAGCACATAGGCATGTTTTGTGCTGTGTGCATGTGTGTGTGTGTGCTTATACGTGTGTGTGTACAGCATGAGAAAGATAAAAGGTTTCACATCATTTGTGATTGATTGTAGCCACAGCCGTAAGTAATAATCCAATCAGAAAGACTACCTTTGGATAAAATGGATTTTAAGGTCTCTAAATAAATATTTATATTTACTTGCCATTTGTAATTGGCCCTCCTGAGAAGCAGACCTTTGGAATGGAAAACTGGATGTGAGTGGCTTTGAATGTAGACTTTGCTGTTGTTAAGGATGAGTTACTGTGATGGTGCCATCAGATCAGATCAGATCAGTCGCTCAGTCGTGTCCGACTCTTTGCGACCCCATAAACCGCAGCACGCCAGGCCTCTCTGTCCATCACCAACTCCCGGAGTTCACTCAGACTCACGTCCATCGAGTTAGTGATGCCATCCAGCCATCTCATCCTCTGTCGTCCCCTTCTTCTCCTGCCCCCAATCCCTCCCAGCATCAGAGTCTTTTCCAATGAGTCAACTCTTCGCATGAGGTGGCCAAAGTACTAGAGTTTCAGCTTTAGCATCATTCCTTAGATGGTGCCATAGAAGATGCTTTTGCTAACTGCAGTGTGTGTAAAAAACAGAAATGTAAATGACAGTTTATATTTTTAAAAAATCACAGTTTAGATTAAAAAAGAATACTTTGGTACAAAAATACACTAAAAATGGTAAAGATGATTGGTATATGACTCATTCATTCATTCAGCAAATATTATAAGATGTGTTTTCTGACTACTTTCTTCCAGACCAGAGGAGGTAGGTGATGCAAGTTAGAAAAATCATCATCCAAATAAATGTGTCAAGGTTAAATAACCAGGAGGAGACATCCTGCATATTTCTGTTCTTAGATGGTGGGGCAGGGCAGGAGCCAGCTGTAGAAGGACCTAGAGCCTTAATGCTCAGCTTCCGGGGTTGGCAGTCATCCACCTGAATGTGAATTTTGAATAGGCCACTTAGCTATCTTAACTGTGAGGGTTAGACTGGTGGTTTAGTCACGAAGTCATGTCTGACTCTTGTGACCTCATGGACTGTAGCCCACCAGGCTCCTGTCCGTGGGATTTCCCAGGCAAGAACACTGGAGTGGTTGCCATTTCCTTTATGGTCCCAAAATGTCAATGATAAGGAAGATCTTTCTTAGGAAGACTACTGATTCTCATAAGAGCGAGGAATATCAATTCATTTGGAGGAAAAAAAAGGATGAAGCCACCACTAATCAAGGGGGCAAGGTTGGGCACAGTTTGGGTTGTTTACATCTGTGTCTGGTTACAAAAGTTTCCATGTTACCATATGTTGTTATTGTCTCTGTGCAACTCTGAGTGTTTGTCTACTTTGGGAAGGTCAGAGGATGGCCATCCCCCAAACTCCTTTGATCCCCTATCACCATATCCCATCAGCCTGCCTCATTGGTGAGGACTCAGGAGTGAAAAGAATAAAAACTCTGCTGATGTGTGGATGTGCATATCAAAGATTCCAGCATGCACATCTGCATTTTGCAATAATGCCCTAGCAATATTATATCTCAGACATTACTGGCATGTTGCCAGTCATCCTGATAGCAAAAGTCACGTTGTTCCAACACACAGTCAGCACAAAAATGTGTGCACACACACCATCCACATTTAAAATTTGTGTTTCCTTAGTGTTTCCCCCCAGGCAGCACAGATTTCATTTCATCATCTCACCAGAACCTTAACCAATATTTCAACACAATGGGGTCACGAAAGAATAATTATATGAGCACGTGTGGATGGGCCAAGAGCACTGGTGATACACACATGGTAGAAGAATAAAAAAGGTCACATTCCACTCACCTGCTTTCCCTGGTATTGATACACTGGAGCTCAGTGACATTTTGCCTTATTTGAGCAGAAACAAATTGGATTCTTGGTTTCCTAAGAAATATTTATGGCAGAATTCTACCCACCTGCCAGCATCTCAGGATATCAACCTGCAAGTTTCCTTATGCAGAGACCACATACCTCACCAGTCCTCACTGCTCCTGACGGGTAACCCCTGGACGGTATATTTCCAGGTAGCTTAGTGGAGAATGCTGACCTCTCTGACATGCTCCCTGCACATCCTCTGGGAAGAAAACAGATTGGAAAAGCAGAGCTGTGAGTCTGTGGGCTTGGGTATAATACTTTCAAATGTAGCTAATTTTCTTCTGGGCCCTGTGGGAGCTGGATGATTTTCTAACCATCCACATTAAAAAACCAGAATGCTACTCATTTGGCAGAAGCTTTGGAACACCATTTCATTTTATGAAGATGCCATTTGTGAAGAGGTAGAACTCAGATCGATGGCACCTTGGCTTAGAAACCTTGATCATTAGTGGTGTTCATATGTGCACCACATCATTTGCCCTCCAAATATTATTATCTGTTGCAGCTTTCCTGTAATAGAAGCATATGGACTGGATTCTCCAGTCCTGGAGGCTTTCTTGGGTCATGTCCTTGTGGCTGTGACAGAGTAGTTTGACCAACCAGTGTGGCTCTGAGCCTTCATTACCAGCCCCTACAAAATATGCTCACCACTTAATTGACATCTTTGACTGTGATGATTAAGAATGATGAGCCATGTAGAAAAACAGTGTTTCCATTTACCTTATTCATTCCAGGCATAAAGCCTGGGCCAAAGGCCATCTACATCAAAATCAGATATGGGGGACACACTTGTTAAAAAATTCAAGAAATGTATTAATCCAAAAATTAATTTTTTGTTAAACTAAGATTTGAGAACAAGATTTGGTCTCTTATATTTCACGGACTGATAAAAAATCATCTAAAGCATTGGTAGGTGGCATTGTTTCAGGTTCCTTCCCCAGTCTATTCATTCATTCATGAGAAAATTGTCGAATGCCTACCATTTGCTCTGGCAGTAGAGAAAGGACAGAGTCAAAATGCTTGAGTCTGTCTACCAGCAGTCCCCACACTCAGAGGCTGCATGTCCCTGTTACCTTTAGAGTGCTATTTAACCATTCGAGGTTTTGGTTTTGTCATTTATAAAATGAGTGGTATAAAAGAAGCTGCCTCATAAGATTGTTATCAAAGTTAATGGGTGAAAGTATTTGAACAGCTTAGAACAATGGCTGGCATATAGTTAGTGCTGTATTGAGTGTTAGCTTTCATCATTGTCATCAGTACTATTGTGATTCCAGGTTTGGGGAACATACAACAAAATAGGCCAGGACCACTTTCCTTCAGGATGCACAGTCTGACTAGAGAAAGCATGCAAGTAAGCAGTGCAAGAGAAAGAGGGAGTAACTAATGGGAAAAGGTGTCACCAACTCTGACCGGGAGAGTCTGGAAAGGGAAGATGAGAAGTAGGATTCTGAGCTGAGTTTTGGCAACTCAGGGGTCGTTTTCCAGGTAGAGAAGGGTTAGAGTGGTTCCAGGCTGAAGGATGCATCCTCTCTGGTTTGTAATCCAGACACTGTCTTCCTAACGTTGGCTTCACTCCCTTCTGTTCAGCTGAAGCCTGCTCTTTCCGCTCTGCCCTGGCTCTTGGCTACATGCTACGGACTCTTCCAGCCAACTGGACAGTCCTGGAGAGCTCTCCTGGGGGCATCCTGGAGCACTGCAGAGCTCAGAGAGCAGAGCCTCATTCCCAGAAAGGGTGAGTCCGCCAAGAGAGGAGGAGAGGCAGCAGTGCTTCTCCGAGAAAGTGGTGAAACCAATTGCTTTAGAGGGCGGGTGAGCTTCCTCCAGGAAAGCAAATGGAAAAAAGAGAGCAAAACATTTTTTTTTCTCTCTTATGTCTCAAAGTTAAAGTGAAGTTGCTCAGTTGTGTCCGACTCTTTGTGACCCCATGGACACCAGGCTTCTCCGTCCATGGGATCCTTCTCCCGGGAATTTTCCCCACCCAGGGATCGAACCCAGGCCTGCAGCATTGAAGACAGATGCTTTACCGTCTGAGCCACCAGGGAAGTCACCCAATTCTGCCACCCCTGAGCAGAACTGGGGTATTCTGGTCCTGGTGCAAGTCCTCATAGCAAATAGATCCCTTTGAAAGTAATACCAAATAGTCACTTTTCCTTGTCATCTGTGGGTCATGCCCTTTTAGCATGGTATTTTGCCTGTTAATAACATCTCTATGTCTGTTACCCTTTTCATCATGTGCTGTTTTGGAAAGCAAAAGCCAAGATTATCGCTGGTTAAAATTGGTTACTTGAAGAGGAAGTTTGGCAATTGCTGGGTGTTTTCATTGTTGTTTTTAAATTTTATTTATTTATTTTATATCAGTGCATAATTGCTTTATAATGTTGTGTTTCTGCTTTACAATAAAGTGAATCAGCTATATGTATACCAATATCCCCTCCCTCTTGGACCTCCCCTTCCCTGATCCCACCCATCTAGGTCATCAGAGAACACCAAGCTGAGCTCCTTGCATTATACAGCAGGTTCCCAATTTGTCCCACTCTCCCCTTCCCCCAACTGTCCACACGTCCACGCTCTACCTCTGTGTCTCTATTCCTGCCCTGCAAATAGGTTCATCTATATTATTTGTCTAGGTTCCACATATATGTGTTAATATATGATATTTGTTTTTCTCCTTCTGACTTAATTCATTCTATATGACAAACTCTAAGTCCATCTGCATCTGTTTTTCACATGGCAAATTGCACCTCCAGTCTGACTCATCCAGGCGAGCTTGGAAGATGAAATGTTTGGACCAGAGGAGAAGTAGAAGCAAGGGGACAAATGATGGCAACAAGAACATCCTCGGCTGCCAGGCTGTTTCCCCAAAACCCACACTGGAGTGCAGAGGCACCATGTTCTCTGACCTCCTCATCCATACTCTCAACTCTTGCTGGGGACACAGATGGTGAGAAGCAGCAGGTTACTTCCCATGAAATCCATGTCCACAAGAGGTTTCCTTCACTGGCTTCTTTCTAGTAGAGTGTGTCTATACATTTTTGGGTTCACTTTAGCCCAGATGAAGCAAGTGGCTGGTTGAACAAGAATCAGAAAGTGAGACACACGTGCAAGAGGGGTGTGGTTCCTAATAAAAATGGATAACGCCACAGCTATGGCCTAGTTCTCACCCTATATGAAACCACAGTCTAAGGCTTGCCCAGGTTTTGTGTTTAGGCCATTGGAATCCAGGCTACTGAATCACTTTTCGGAAGAGATTCAAATTCCTGGAGCAGATTCCCTTTAGCATGTTCTTCTGGCAAAACTATGGAGTGAAGATCTTTAAAAATCTAGAGACTTAAAAAAAAATCACTAGAGTCACTTTTACAGCAAAGCTTCTACTTCCTATCCTTTACAAGAATAATCTCAAGTTATTATTATTTGTTGAATATTTGCTGGAGTCACTTCTCACTTCTCCCCTAAGGGTTAGCTTGGGTTTTGTGGACATTCTCAATTCTTTCCTTGTGCTGGAGCACTTGTTTCATCCAAGATGTTACATGGATGAGAGACTCACTATTAACCTTGCTTTCAAGGAAGTTCCAAACTAACACATTAATACTACGATAAGTTTGGGCAAAAAGCCCATCCACAGCTATCTGAATACAATATCTGGGCATATGAGACACCTGATTTTCAGCCCAAGGAAACCGTCTGAGAAGCATACAGTATTACAATCTGGCTATATTTTATGCTCCCTTTCCATCAGTCTGGGATAAATTGTGTGTGTCAAGTTTGGCAAGCGTGGGTGAGCTAAATGGAGCTGTTAGCTGTCTTTTCAACATATTTATCTGTTTCATTGCCTGCTCTAGGATGTCTTTGTGATCATTATATAGGGATCACAGATAATAGACCATTTGAAATCTTACTTCAATTAGAACTTAATCCTCAGATGTCAATAATAGTGTTTCATACAGAAGGTTACAATGAAAGCAGTGTCTTTTGTGCATATTATTTAAACAAAACAACAACAGAGCAAGAATAAGAAATGGCCTGAACATTTTCCAAAACTAGATACTTGACACTGTCCCATGAACCTTTGTCACTAGGATAAAATGAGGATTATATTTCATTATCCTCTGCAAATCAACAGTCACATAAGATGTATAAGGAAAAAAATCACATAAAACATCATCATCCCACTTTAAATTCACTATTTTTTTTATTTCACATAAGAGAATTAACTGCAAAAGATGCTTTTCTTTTATACAATTAAGAATACAATCCAAATTCTGCACAGGCTACAATATAGATCAACCTTAGAAACATTATGCTAAGTGAGTTAAGCCATACACAAAAGGACAAATATTACATGATTCCATTTCTATGAGATACCTAGAATAGGCATTCATAGAGACACAATTCGTAGAGACATAAAGTAGAATATAGGTTACCAGGGACTGAGGGCAAGGTGGGAGATGGAGTTATTGTTTAGTTGATACAGAGGTATTGTTTGGGATGATGAAAAGGTTCTAGTAATGGATAGTGCTCGTCTTTGTACAACACTGTGAATGTACTTAATACTATTAAATTGTACATTTAAAATGGTTAAAATGGTTATATATATATATATATTGCAATAAAAAATGAAAAAATGCAATCCAGGATTATAAGGGATTAAGGTTTCTCATTCATATTGTGCACTAAGACATTCAAAAGAGTCCAGAAAATATAAAATAACAGAATGTATCTTTATGGTAGAGGGACTGTTGACTAGGGAGAAATTGGAGTGAAAAAAATTTTTAGCAAGCCCTGAGTTTGAAGAACACTGTCTATTACAGTGTATTGGTAAACTATTTCTCCAAAATAAATGTTTTGTGAAAGTTATGGTGATGGTGATGAAATTTCTTCCCCTTCTGCATGTTTTATAGCACCAATGGGAATGAAGAAGTTCTCTATGGTTTATTCATCAATAAAATATGTTGGCTGTTTTGGGCATCCATTTTCCCTTTTTTTAATTAATAGTGCCCCAATTTTGATTGGGTTTCAGTACAAGCTGACCCCATCTCCAGTCCAAAAAGTTACACATGATTAGCTTGTGCCAATCAATATAGCCAATTCCAGAGGTCCCAGTGATTGGGTCAAGATGGGCATGCAAGGCAGTTTCCCAAGGAGATGTCAGGAGACTCTCAGAGACACTGCTCGTAGGCAGGAACTTGCCCAACCTTCCACACTTATCTAAAGAGAACCTCTCTGTCTTTTAGTAGTGCACTATGTTTTGGTAAAAGTCAAAAATTAGTGCAATACCTTCCAGCCATGAAGAAAAACATCTCCAAAGAGAGAAGGGTAGAAATGAGTGGATTGCAGAAAAATATGAGCAGTCTTTATCAATACATGCTTGAATCACATTTTGCCTCTGAAGCAATTTTGAACCAGTTACATGAACCAGTAAATTCCCTTTATCATTGTCAACTAAGTCAACTTGAACTGAGTTTTCTGTTGTTTGTAATCACGTTCAACTTATAATACATGGCACGTATTGTGTGCTTACTATGAGCAAGTCATTATCACCAGACCTTTAGATACATTATTTTATTTCATCTTCACCACAATCCTTTGACAGCCCTTAAAGGGCACTGTTATAACCCCCATTCTAAAAAGGCAAAATTGAGTCACAAATTAAGTAAGTTGCAAGAAATTTTGAGCAGATGTTAAGAGTTGAAACCAGATTCAAGTCTAGGCAGTCTGAATCTAGAATCTGCGCTCTTAAGCAGTATGGCACAATGTCTCATCCATCTCCTAATATCATAACAAAACATCCTAGACATCTTAGTCCTAAAGATTCCTGTAGAAGGTACATTATATTGATAATCAGCAATATTGTCTCCTCGGTGTTACAAACTCTCCTTCATATGGCTAATTTATCCACTCAACATTTACTGAAAAAATTTATAAATATTGCCTGAAAGCTACATGCCAGCACTGTTCTAAGCACCAAAGTTGTAATCCTGCTCTCATGAAACTTAATCTCATGGTAGGAATAGATAATAAATATAAAGTTTAGTGTCAGGTAGTGGTAAATGTTACCAAGAAAATTAAAGCAGGGTAAAGAGACTTCCCAAAGAAAGCTGTAAAAATGATGAGTACTACAGGAACATGTAATGTAAATTCATCAGTATAATTAGGTTAAATTTTCCAAGGCAAAGATGAGAGATGGGCAGGTGGGGAATCAGTAACATCACATCACTTGATATATTTTCTATCTCTGTCACACCCAGTGTGGACATCCAGAAAACTGGAATTTTCAGACAGGCATAAGGGAAATTGGAAAAGAGTACAATTCATCTAGGAGGTAGGTACCCAGATAATCATAGCAAGAGTCCCTCAAACAGTCAGTTACTTCTCTGCAGGGTAGGTTAGGGGCCTAGACACCAGATTAACAACTAGAGCCAAATGTTAGCAAATGACCCTTGTCAGGAACTGTCACACAAACAGGACATACCTGGGGACAAGAGTAAGGGGAAATAGCCAAGTATGGGCTGTTCAGGGAAAGTCAGAGAAGCAAGGCAACAGCCAACACTAAATTCAGTATGATTCTGAGCAATATGATATACAGACTTTGGATTCCTTTTATACTATCAGCATCAGGAACTAGTGTCTGAACCTATAGGAAGCTATTGCCATCGATTGAAGTTTAAGAGAAATACCTCTGGAAAAGGTTTTGATTTTGCTTGGATATGAATGATGGGCTGAAAGACATGCTCCATACTGGCTTATATAAAACAACAATATTATCAAACAATGAATAAACAATTGGCAAATACATTACTGATCAGTAGAACTTAACTATATCTTTTTTTTTTTTTTTCAAGTAAAAGTGAATTTACTCAGGAATAGCAGAGGAATTGTAATTTGGGAGAAGCAAGCTATAGAAAAATCCGTGGGCAAGACCAACAAAGAAAGAACATTATTTTACAGAGAAAAGAAAGGAGTTGGGAAAGATTATTTTGAAAGCAAGTCCATTGGAGAAAAGTGAGGGATCAGGGTGATGACTCTTTCTCATTAACTGAGTTGTTGGGGTAGTCAGTTCTTCTAAGAGATGCAACGTACACCTTTTCCTGTTGGGGACTGTCACTGATGACTCCCTTGTTGAAAACTTTTTCCTTGGGGTCTGTAATTGACAATTCTTCTTGTAATGGAACTCCAGTTGTACTGCATGAGAGCTCTTCTTTCTGGCCTGCTAACGCCATATGAATTGTTTCACTTTATTAATTTTCACATAACACAGCAGTAAAAGGTCATTTTACTCTCCCATCTCTGCTCCCAATCCACTTTTAGAAACATACAAATCATAGAGAATTGATCTAGGAGCTCCACAAGCAGAAGGCTGATGTGTACCATGAGAGATGATGTCCAGATCTTCTGTTCTGCTGAGTTGTTCCTCTGGGTTACAGCTTCCCATGGCATCTGGATCCACCATAATGGACTCCATCTGTCTGGTGAGAAACCACAACAATAAGTTGACAGTAAATGCAAAAGCACTGAAGATTCTTGACCACATACCTCAGCCTGTGGTGGTGGCCATTGCAGGGCTGTACTGGACAGGAAAGTCCTGCCTGATGAACTCCTGCTGGTGTCGGAGAGTCTCCCGTGGAGATGTGGGACACTGGTGGCTTGCTCTGGGGATGGGGGCACTGCAGCAGCAGCCCTGGAATGTGCCCCTTGGGGCAAGCCCAAAACGTAACCACATTTTTGAATCTGAATATACTTTAAAATAGATTAATAATTGTAATACTAATAAGTTAATAGATTAATAATTGTAGCTACTGATAAGTTAGACTATTAAAAATGAAGCATGGTCAGTTCTCTTCCAATGAACCATGTATTTGTTATACTCGACTGTTCAGACCACAAGCTTCTCCCCATTGCAAAGTACCCAAGGGGACATTGAATTTCTGGCAAAATTCGCACTCCTAGGAAGTCTGAGTGATCTCAAGGATTTCTTTTACACCAAAGAGGAATGAGGTTCAGTTGCCACCCCAATCTCTGTGTCTTTTTCTCAATCAAAAGTTGGCTGGAACCACAATTAAGCGTGTTGAACCATCCACTTTAATTGGATGCCTCACACATCATAAAAGTTAACCATTTTATGCCCAAGGTATTGACACTGACCTACGCTAAGTCATGGTAGGTTTCAGGGTGCTCACAACCCTTGCTTCTCTGCTACTGTGTATTCACACTTGCTTACCAAGTCAGTTTGTGGTTTCCTTTCTTTCAGTTCAGTTCAGTCACTCAGCCCTGTCCGACTCTGTGACCCCATGAACCGCAGCACACCAGGCCTCCCTGTCCATCACCAACTCCCAGAGTCCACCCAAACCCATGTCCATTGTGTCAGTGATGCCATCCAACCATCTCATCCTCTGTCATCCCCTTCTCCTCCTGCCCCCAATCTTTCCCAGCATCAGGGTCTTTTCAAATGAGTCAGCTCTTCACATCAGGTGGCCAAAGTATTGGAGTTTCAGCTTCAACATCAGTCTTTCCAATGAACACCTACACTGATCTCCTTTAGGATGGACTGGTTGGATCTCCTTGCAGTCCAAGGGACTCTCGAGAGTCTTGTTCAACACCACACTTCAAAAGCATCAATTCTTTGGTGCTCAGCTTTCTTTATAGTCCAACACTCACATCCACACATGACTACTGGAAAAAACAGCTTTGACTAGACGGAGCTTTGTTGGCAAAGTAATGTCTCTGCTTTTGAATATGCTGTCTAGGTTGGTCATAACTTTCCTTCCAAGGAGTAAGCATCTTTTAATTTCATGGCTGCAGTCACCATCTGCAGTGATTTTGGAGCCCCCCAAAAATAAAGTCTGACACTGTTTCCCCACCTTATTTCCCATGAAGTGATGGGACCAGATGCCATAATCTTACTTTTCTGAATGTTGAGCTTTAAGCCAACTTTTTCACTCCACCCTTTCACTTTCATCAAGACGCTCTTTAGTTTTTCTTCACTTTCTGCCATAAGGGTGGTGTCATCTGCATATCTGAGGTTATTGCTATTTCTCCCAGCAATCTTGATTCCAGCTTGTGCTTCCTCCAGCCCAGCGTTTCTCATGATGTACTTGGGATATAAGTTAAATAAGCAGGGTGACAATATACAGCCTTGACATACTCCTTTTCCTATCATTACCCGGGTAACCTGAAAGCTGACCTTTGGATCAGAAATACTCTGCCAACCTTGATGCAACCAGACCAAAAGGCAGAGGAGAGGGAGATTTTAGGGAATGTGGAGGTTTATCCTGGTGAGCTGGGGAAAGGTGCTCTGAGGAGGCAGAGCTTGGGGACCACAGATGGTCGGGCTTTTCGAGCCCAGTTGTGAACTGGGAGGGGTGTGTATAGTCAGCAGCAGTGTTGGCTCCAAGAGCAAGTCCCGTGGTGTGCCAGACACACACACACACACACACACACACACACACACACACAGCAAGGGAGGAGGCTGGAGAGTAGAATTATTGTCCATGCGCCATCAGATCGTGCCGCAAGCTCAGGAACCTCCACTGACCCACCCTCGCGCATGCGCAAGAGGAATGGTCACTCTCTGCATCCTCATCCCTGAGCCACCGAGCCAGGTTCAGTTCAGTTCAGTCACTCAGTCATGTCCGACTCTGTAACCCCATGAATTGCAGCACGCCAGGCCTCCCTGTCCATCACCAACTCCCGGAGTTCACTCAAACTCACATCCATCGAGTCAGTGATGCCATCCAGCCATCTCATCCTCTGTCATCCCCTTCTCCTCTTGCCCCTAATCCCTCCCAGCATCAGGGTCTTTTCCAATGAGTCAACTCTTCGCATGAGGTGGCCTGGGAAGTACTGGAGTTTCAGCTTCAGCATCAGTCCTTCCAATGAACACCCAGGACTGATCTCCTTTAGGATGGACTGGTTGTATCTCCTTGCAGTCCAAGGAACTCTATTTCACAACTACAGGGAATAGCTGGAAAACCACCAGGGATGTGGGCTTACAATCACATGGGACTAGAGAAAAGGGGCTCGTGGGTTGTAATGTCTGATTGTTCCTGTTCCAATCCCAGCACCATCACTTCCAGCTGTTAACACATCTGCAAACCTCACTAGCCTTTCCTAAAATGGCAGTAATCATTGTGCTACCTTCAGTTTTGATTGTAGGGATTAAATGGGATAATAAATTTAAAGTGCTAGGCCACTCAATTTATCTCAACTCTTGTTATCATCATGAAGAAAAAGTGCAGGGCTCTCTGCTGAGAGAGAGGCAGTGGTTTTGGCTGAGTCTTTCTTCTCAGCGTGGCCCGTTCTGCTCACAGCCTGAACCACTACAATTCCTGTTTCACTCTAGGGGCACAGGATGTACTTATCTAATGCTTCTTTGCTCATCAATGAATTAAGTCCTTCTCTCAAAAGGACTGTGAGGTCTTCCCAGACAAAGGTTATGAGTATTGCCTCTGCTGATCACTCCCTCCCTGCCCAGCCCCACCCTCACTCCCTTAGCCCTCCCCTTCCTGCCCTGCACAGAACTGGGCATGTAACAGCTTCCACCCTGTCCTGTTTTAGTCTGTTTTTACATCTGAATCATTTCCCCACTGTTGCCATCTCTTTGAGAGTAAAGATTGTTTTATGGATCAATTGCATCTCTAACACCTAGCATGATGCCCATTGCATTGTAGAGGGTAAATAAATGTTTATTGAATGAAATGTAAATAAATAAAAATTAAGTGCTATTTTTGCATAAGATATATTTCTTAGAACATTCTTACAAGTGAGCTATGCATCCTGCTGTTTTGATCTGAGGTAATTTGAAAATCCACAGGAAACTCGACTAAATAATACTGTAATTGTAGCCTCTCTCTCTCCCCCCACTCACACACATCTCTCTTTCTTTTCTGTGTGTGTGTGTGTGTGTGTGTGTATGTGTGTTCTTGGTTTTCTAGAGACCAGGGAAGTTTTTGTGGGCTTCTCAGGTGAAGATGTGGGATTTATCCCTGGGTCAGGAAGATCCCCTCAAGAAGGAAGTGGCAACCCACTCCAGTATTCTTGCCTAGAGAATCCCATGGACAAAGGAGCCAGGAGGGCTACAGTCCATGGGGTCGCACAGAGTTGGACATGATTGAGCATACACAGAGAGGTTTATATAGATGGTACAGATTCCTTGGTAGAAGGTACAGGTAGCTGGCTTTGGCTTGGGTCTCTACACCTATCTCACCTTGACTGGCATGAATGTAAGGGCTCTTTCCTACATATTTGACTGTCCACTGCAGAGAGGCCACCAGCCCTGCAACTTGGCTAGGCTGGGGGACAAGGAGTGTCACTGTCCAAGGCCAGTTTCATACCAAGAGATTCATTCTAGGCCACACAAAGTGGGAGAAGCCACTGATCCTCAGAGACAGGGCAACTTTTTCTGTTTTGGGGTGTGTGCTCAGTTGCTTCAGTCATGTCTGACTTTTTACTACCCTGTGGACTGCAGCCCACCAGGCTCCTCTGTCCATGGGGTTCTCCAGGAAAGAATACTGGAATGGGTTGCCATTTCCTTCTCCAGAGGATCTTCCCAACCCAGGGATCAAACCCACGTCTCCTGTGTCTCCCTTATTGCAACAAATTCTTTACCCACTGAGCCAACTGGGAAGCCCTTTTATGGGTAATTACTGGGCTCCAAAATCACTACAGATGGTGACTGCAGCCATGAAATTAAAAGACGCTTACTCCTTGGAAGGAAAGTTATGACCAACCTAGATAGCATATTCAAAAGCAGAGACATTACTTTGCTAACAAAGTCTGTCTAGTCAAGGCTATGGTTTTTCCATTACCACTCCAAATAGGAAAAGGAGTGGTAATGTATGGATGTGAGAGTTGGACTGTGAAGAAGGCTGAGCACCAGAGAATTGATGCTTTTGAACTGTGGTGTTGGAGAAGACTCTTGAGAGTCCCTTGGACTGCAAGGAGATACAACCAGTTCATACTGAAGGAGATCAGCCCTGGGATTTCTTTGGAAGGAATGACGCTAAAGCTGAAACTCCAGTACTTCCCAGGCCACCTCATGCGAAGAGTTGACTCATTGGAAAAGACTCTGATGCTGGGAGGGATTGGGGGCAAGAGGAGAAGGGGACGACAGAGGATGAGATGGCTGGATGGCATCACTGACTCGATGGACATGAGTCTGAGTGCACTCCGGGAGTTGGTGATGGACAGGGAGGCCTGGCGTGCTGCGGTTCATGGGGTCGCAAAGAGTCGAACACGACTGAGCGACTGATCTGATCTGATCTGATTTGACTGTGGTAAAAGGCTTCTTTCCCTACTGTCCAACTTAGTAAACTGGCATGCATTAGTTTATCTTCCCAAAGCAGATGGAATATCTTTGGTCATTTCTTCCTACTATTATAAAATAAATGTCAAGTGGGCCTTAGGAAGCATCACTACGAACAAAGCTAGTAGTGGTGATGGAATTCCAGTGGAGCTATTTCAAATCCTGAAAGATGATACTGTGAAAGTGCTGCACTCAATATGCCAGCAAATTTGGAAAACTCAGCAGTGGTCACAGGACTGGAAAAGGTCAGTTTTCATTCCAGTCCCAAAGAAAAGCAATGCCAAAGAATGCTCAAACTACTGCACAATTGCCCTCATCTCACACACTAGCAAAGTAATGTTCAAAATTCTCCAAGCCAGGCTTCAACAGTATGTGAACCATGAACTTCCACATGTTCAAGCTGGATTTAGAAAAGGAAGAGGAACCAGAGATCAAATTGCCAACATCTGCTGGATCATCAAAAAATCAAGAGAGTTCCAGAAAAACATCTACTTCTGCTTTATTGACTATGCCAAAGCCTTTGACTATGTGGATCACAATAAACTGTGGAAAATTCTGAAAGACATGGGAATACCAGACCACCTGACCTGCCTCTTGAGAAACCTGAATGCAGGTCAGGAAGCAACAGTTAGAACTGGACATGGAACAACAGACTGGTTCCAAATAGGAAAGGGCATCCGTCAAGGCTGTATATTGTCACCCTGCTTTTTTAACTTATATGCAGAGTACATCATGAGAAACGCTGGACTGGAAGAAGCACAAGCTGGAATCAAGATTGCCGGGAGAAATATCAATAACCTCAGATATGCAGATGACACCACCCTTATGGCAGAAAGTGAAGAGGAACTCAAAAGCCTCTTGATGAAAGTGAAAGAGGAGAGTGAAAAAGTTGGCTTAAAGCTCAACATTCAGAAAACTAAGATCATGGCATCTGGTCCCATCACGTCATGGGAAATAGATGGGGAAACAGTAGAAACAGTGTCAGATTTATTTTGGGGGGCTCCAAAATTACTGCAGATGGTGATTGCAGCCATGAAATTAAAAGACGCTTACTCCTTGGAAGGAAATTTATGACCAACCTAGATAGCATATTCAAAAGCAGAGACATTACTTTGCCAACAAAGGTCCATCTAGTCAAGGCTATGGTTTTTCCAGTAGTCATGTATGGATGTGAGAGTTGGACTATAAAGAAAGCTGAGCGCTGAAGAATTGATGCTTTTGAACTGTGGTGTTGGAGAAGACTCTTGCGAGTCCCTTGGACTGCAAGGGGATCCAACCAGTCCATTCTAAAGGAGATCAGTCCTGGGTGTTCTTTGGAAGGAATGATGCTAAAGCTGAAATTCCAGTACTTTGGCCACCTCATGTGAAGAGTTGACTCATTGGAAAAGACTCTGTTGCTGGGAGGGATTGGAGGCATGAGGAGAAGGGGACGACAGAGGATGAGATGCCTGGATGGCATCACTGACTCGATGGACATGAGTCTGAGTGAACTCCGGGAGTTGGTGATGGACAGGGAGGCCTGGCGTGCTGCGGTTCATGGGGTCCCAAAGAGTCAGACACGACTGAGCGCCTGAACTGAACTGAACTGAACTGAATTACTCCTTGGAAGAAAAATTATGACCAACCTAGATTGCATGTTAAAAAGCAGAGACATTACTTTGCTACCAAAGGTCCGTCTAGTCAAAGCTATGGTTTTTCCAGTGGTCATGTATGGATGTGAGAGTTGGACTATAAAGAAAGCTGAGTGCCAAAGAGCTGATGCTTTTAAACTATTTTGTTGAAGAAGACTCTTGAGAGTCCCTTGGACAGCAAGGAGATCCAACCAGTCCATTCTAAAGGAGATCAATCTTGAGTATTCATTGGAAGGACTGATGCTGAAGCTGAAACTCCAATACTTTGGCCCCCTGATGCAAAGAACTGATTCATTTGAAAAGACCCTGATGCTGGGCAAGATTGAAAATGGGAGGAAAAGGGGACAACAGAGGATGAGATCATTGGATGGCATCACCCACTCAATGAACATGAGTTTGGGTAGGCTCTGGGAGTTGGTGATGGACAGGGAAGCCTGGCATGCTGCAGTCCATGGGGTCACAAAGAGTCAGACACAACTGAGCGACTGAACTGAACTGAACAGTTTGAATTGGAATCAAGTTGTCCTGCAAAATGGTACCAATGTTTTTTCCTTTAGCATCATCATGAGTCTTCCTAAGGATGGTCAAAGGAGATATTACAAACGAAGTCACTATCCAACCTACTGTTCATTTCCCCACTGTCAAAAGGCACTGGTTCAGGTAACACATATATAAGAATAAGCAAATAAAGCCCTGTCCTCTCCTCGCTTGCCATTGGCTAGCATGACTCAAGTTATGCTCAGTGTTTATGATAGGTTGCCCCCGGCTTGTATACCTGGAGAATCTTTGCTCATTTAACCCTTCTGCTTCCTCTCCCCAGCACCAGTAGAGACTCCTCTTGACCTGGTAACATTTCTGAGTCTTCTCTGCTTATCTGCTTATCTTTTGAACCAAATTCTGGGGCATGCATCTCTCTCTCCCCTGATCTTACCAGCAGTGAATACATTTTAAAGTGCATTTACTTGACACATATTTACAAATCTATCTAGTGGGGAAACCAAAGGGCCGTTTGACAGAACTTGCATTCACTTGGGACATCAAATCTTTACTTTTGACATTAAATTCAAATGACTCGATGCTGTCATTTGTCCATATAGTGTCACAGAGATAAATAGATAGGATTGAAAAGCATTATACAGATTTAAACTGTATTCCTATTACTGGGCCACACTGCCTTTAGGATACCACATATTAATACAGTTCTTGTTAATAAATCCTATAATCATCTTCTGAATAATACAGTTACATTACATTTTTGGTGAAAGTGTTAATTTGTTCAGTGTAAACATTTAAAACAGGCTTCTCAGGTGGTACAGTGGTAAAGAATCCGCCTGCCAGTGCAGGAGATACAGGTTGGATCCCGGGGTCAGGAAATCCCCTGGAGAAGGGCATGGCAACCCACTCCAGTATTCTTGCCTGGGAAATCCCATGGACAGAGAAGCCTGGTGGGCTATAGTCCAATAGGTAGCAAACAGTCAGACAGGACACAAACTGAGATGCATACCAACATTTAAAAACTTGCTACAGTTCTTTGTAACCCTCTTGTGACATGTTTTCATTACTTATGAAAGCTCAAAGGAGTAAGAAAAAGAAAGGGAGCAAGACAGCCCCATCTTCTCACACTGAGCGGCAGCCTCCTGTGTGGTGAAGACTCCAGGCCCTCAGGCTGGGACAGGCCCTTTGGAGGGGTCCTGTGCTTTGTAAAGGACACTGCCTGCCAACATGGCCACAAAGATTCTCCTGAGTAAGGAAGAGGCCACCGGAGGCATGAGACCTGGTTCTGTTTTTCCCCTCCTATTTTACCCCATTCCTGTGCCTCCATTCAGAATTCACAGAAAGCAGAAACCTAAACATTTTAAATAAGTAACTTGAAGAATTATATGATGTTGAACCATCCTACTTAAAAAAAAAAAAAAAAAAAAAGATAGTTCTGTGGATTCTAAAAGCAAATGGTGGACTATAATATTAGGCACTAAATTTCTACTAATTCATAAAAACTAAAATAGAATCCATTAAGAATAGTGGGGTACTGGTGCAAAAGGAGATGTAAATTATCCATGATCATGCTTGAAATGCAAAACCTGATCGTGTTTGGCATCGGGCCAGCTACCATTAAAGTAATTATTTTTAATCATCAGCACTTGGTGACATGAATACTCATATTTGTTGATTTACTGAGAAAAGCACTTTATATTGTAAATAAAAAGGATGGAAAATATACATTTGGATTTTAGAACAAATAATAATGATTATTCTTGCTTTTTGAGAGCCTTTCATTTTATACAGCCATGAAAAAAAAAAAAAAAGCCTGTTTCTGTGTGGTTCAGACATGGGCCTGGTATAAGTGTCATTTGGGGCAAGCATGAGCTTATTTTTATGTCCTATTTTTAATGGAATAGTTGGTTCTATTCTTAAATGAGGATTGGGGGAGGATTTCTGGGGATACCTTTAATGGTAACCAAAGGAGACATAGAAAATGGCTACTGAAATGTACCCTAAGAAATGTACCCATGAGCACCCTCAGAAACCTTGGGACAAATTATTACTTTTCTTCTACTGCAGTTTCCCAGCTCCTGCTGGAAACTGAAAGGTGAATCATGCTCACCAAGGAAATGGGGACCAGAGGGGGCATTCTAGGCAGGCAGAGATTCTTGCAAAGGAGTCTGGGAGATGGCGCTCTGTGGAGGAGACAGAGGAGTGCCTGAGATGAGATGAGGCTTCCAAGTGGACCAACCGAAGAGCACAGATGACCTTTCACTCTGTTCCAAGCAATGGATGTCTCCTCCTAAATCCACGATTTTCAAGCCGAAGTGCACTGGAAAAATTACCCCAACTTACTTGTTTTTTTATTAATTTTTGTTGGGGTCTAGCTGCTTTACAATGTTGTGTTAGTTTCTGCTGTGCAACAAAGTCAGTCAGCTGTAAGTATACATATATCCCCTCATTTTTAGATTTGCTTCTCTTTTAGGTCTCCACAGAGCACTAAGTTCCCGGTGCTATAATAGGGTCTCATTAGTTATCTATTTTATATGTAGTATTAGTAGTGTATATCCCAGCCTCCCAATTCATCTCACCCCCCACTCCCCACTTGTTATCTGCACACTTTGTTCTCTACTTCTATGTCTCTATTTCTACTTTACAAATAAGATTATCTATACCATTTTTCTAGATTCTGTATATATGCATTAATATTTGTTTTTCTCTTTTTGACTTACTTCACTCTGTATAACTCTAGGTCCATCCACATCTCTACAAATGGCACAATTTCATTTCTTTTTATGACTGAGTAGTACTTCATTATATATACGTACCACATTTTCTTTATCCACCTCAACTTCCTTATAATGCAAACTTCTAGGTCTTATCAGATTCCCTTCCTTCAAAAATTCAGATTGCTGGGCCCAGGGCAGGGCCCAGGAGCTTGCATTTTATCCAGCACTCTCTTGCAAGCACCTGCCTCCACCCCTGCACTTATTCTGAGGCATGCAATCTCCCTTTGAGCAGCCCTGAAGGATTTTGAACAGAGCAATGATCGCTTCGTTGGCTGTCTGGAAAACGGACTGCAACAGGAAGTTGGCTGGCGGGGAGAGCAGTTATTGTAATAACTGAATTCTTGCTGCCATGCTGGGAGTGAGACAGAGGGAACAAAGCTGAGAAGCAGTGGGTAGGGGCATCTGAGAGGGTGTGAGGGCTGGTCACATGTGGGCTCCGGGGTGAAGGACCCTTAGTACTCTTGGCGCAGGGGACTAGAGAGGTGGGGGGTGCTCTTATTAAAAGGAGGGCTTCTTTTTGTTTTCTGGAGGTGAGTGGGATTGGGAAGGAAATCTCAGGGAAGTGATTGTACGTGTTGGACAAATATCACTTATTTAATATGTGGGACAACTTAATGGGAGTCATGAGATATATGTGAAGGTCTCTCCATAGATGAAAAATGGGCCACCAGAGGGAAATGTGTAGGGAGGGTGGAAAGGGACATTGTTTCTCCCACAGTGAAAGGAGACTGCAGAACATCCACTGTTTCCTCCTGCCTCAGGAAAAGCACTGCTCTTCAGTTTTTTCTTCCTATCAACTTCACACCCCAAATGAAGCCTAATATTAGCAAACTGCAACACCAAGGATAATAAAAGCTGTTCATCTTGATAGGAATGTAATCTAATAAGAAAAAACGTAAATTTTTCGAGCCCTCAAAGTGCCTGGAAATCCCCCTCAAAATCTTCCTATAACTCAAGGCAAAAGCTTTTCTCCAGTTTACTCACTTTTTCTTGATTTACCCATATTTGAGATAAATGACTTTTCGGTTTTTTGTTATGTTTTAACAGAGGGATGATTGACAATCAATAGTTTAGTTTCAGATGTACAGCATAGCGATTCAACATGTGTACACATTCTGAAGCGGTCCCCACAGCAAACTTAGCTACCGTCTGTCACCTTACAAAGTGAATGCAGTATTATTCACTGTATCACCCACGGCCATACATCACATCTCTGGGACTTACTTAGTTTATAACTGAACGTTGGTACTTCTTAATCCCCTTCACCCATTTTGCCCAACCCCCTTCTCTCTGATAACCATCGATCTGTTCTCTGTAACTATGATTTTTGTTCGTTTTCATGTGTTTACTTATTGGGTTTTTTTCTGTAATCTTTTTGGACTTTGTTCTCTTGCACTGGCATTTTATCTTAATAATTTCCAAAGCTTTTGGTTTTATTTTTCTTTGACTATCACAACAGTATTACAAACTTTTTTTTTTTTTCATTTAATTAGGCACAATTGTAAGGGCTAGCCTGGAAACCTATCACATGTAGTCAATTCTGTGGGAAAACGTGTTCCAAAGATCTGTTTGGGGAACACAAATAAATTGTAGCTGGCGATACAACTGTAGTTGGCAATTTATTATTGCCAGTATTTAGCAGTATCATCACAGACTATTTCTTAAAATAATGTAATGTTATTGTCCACACACTAATAGGGTTTTGGGGGTTTTTTTAAACAAAATATTCTTTTGGAAGGAAAACAGCTTGATTTTATAGGAATATAATGCCTCATTAGGAAAACATATTTGAACAGAAGTGGCTGAGAAAGGCAAGCATATGGTTTAACCAGAGGATGTTAAGACTGGAAAGAAAACTCCACCTGATTTTCCCATATGTGAAAACAGCATGGCCAAAGTCTGGGAAACAGACCCCAGGGACCATAGGGGGCCCCTATTCTTTGGCTCCCACTAAATTCATATGATGCTGCCTTCAAATCATTCTACTAAAAATACTGGATTCTTACTCTGTAATCCCCAGTGGAGATCCAGGCCTGTGTTGAAGAAGAAAGGGGACTTACTTATGCCTAGCAGAGAGCATCAAGCTCACTTTTTATCCTTTCATTTTCAAGTTCTCGGGCAAGAAGCCAGAACACTAATGTGAGTGTTCAAAAGATAGGCTTGGGGTTTCCCGGAGTGGGGGGCAGGGGGAGATGGGATTGAGCAGGGATGGATTTTACACAGTTAGACTTGGCCTTCCAGAAGTCACTTTTCCCATAATTTAGCCAGCCTCCTTCTGTGAGCTACATTACCATTATTCGCCTCAAGGCCAGGATTTTCCACGCTGTCTTTGGACACACACATACTACCTGGCCCAAATATTTTGCAAGTGGGCTCCCCATTCTGCTGGAAAATAAATCTCATGCCAAATGTAGATTTCCAGTGTAATCCTGTGTATTAATTTTACTCACACTCTCTAGATGGCAAAAACACAAGTCACTCCCTCTATTTCATTGACCATGACCTGAACTGGATAATGGCTGGTTCTCTGAAGACGGTGGTGCTGGAAACAGTTACCCACTGCTGACTCCTTGGCTTTCAGGTTATGACTGGCAAGGGGGGAGGTCTGAGTATACCAGTCTTTATCCTAAGACAGCTATACAGCAAAGCACAAGCCTTCTGGTCTGGAAGGAATTCAGAATAGGGTTGTCGTAGTGGAAAGAGGCATTGATGTTTTGTTTTATTTTATAATGATATAATTTTTATTTTGAATATACTTTATTTACTCTTATTTTAGGGACCCTCTCAAATTTTATGAGAGATCTTTTATTCTGATAATATGTTCTTGACACGTAGTTGACAATTTTAGGCAGTTAAACACCATATTTCTCTTATGGTCAACTAGGAATTATATTGCTTTACCAAAGAATCTGAACAAAACATTCTCCCTTCCTTTTCCATCTTAGTAGTCTCTTTTCTTCTCCCCTTCTCTTGTGTCTTCTCTTGCTTTCTGTGAGTGTGTGTATGTGTGTATGTATTGTGGGGGGGGGGGTGTTTGTAGAAAAATGAAAACCAATCTGCCAGAAGTTTTCAGTTTATTCAGGTTAACTGCCATACAGTAAAATGCATCCTTTCTTGATATATAGGTTACTGAATTTTGAAAAACATATACATGTACCGATAGAGATATAGAGTATTTAAATCACCCTTCGAATTTTCTTTATGTTCCTGTGTAGTCAATCCCCTCTCCCCAGCCCCAGAACCAACTAACTTGTTTTGCAGTTTCTTATTTTTGCCTTTTTGTAATGTCATATAGGTGGAATCATACAGTATTCAACCCTTTGAATCTGACTTCTTTCATTCAGCATAATACTTTCCAGATTCATCCATGTTGCTCCACATACCAATTCTTTCATATCCCCACATACAATTCCATGTTATGGACACACATGCACCGATGTATTTGTAGTACTCATTTACCCATTTGTGAACATGCGGGTTGTTTCCATTTGGAGGAATTTATGAATAACGCTTCTATAAACATTTGCATTCAAATATTTGTGTGTGTAGCTTTTTGAAAAGACAGTTGATGGTTTAGTCTGGGAGGATGTAGGAAAGCAAAGGAATATTAAAAGAAGAAAATCTAGTGTGTACTTGTTAGAGACAAGCTGAGACTGCAAGGGGGAAGAAAGAATTTATGCACGAGTATGTGGAAGAAAATGACTGCGGGAAAGTGTGTCTGTATGTACAGCCTTCTTTGCTGGGGGGATGGTGGGAATGCAGACAGACAGGCAGTAGTCAGTGGAACCAGTTGCCACCCCGTCTAACGCTGATACAATCCTAGTTGTATCCACACCTCCCAATAATGTGAATATAAATGGTTTAAAATAATTTATTTATGAAGTCTTTGGATATCGTTTAAAATGTTTTCCAGTTTTATTGAGATATAATTGACATATAGCACCAAGTTTAAGGTGTACAGCATAATGAAGTGATTATCACAATAAATTTCATGAACATCCATCATTTCATACAGATACAAAATTAAAGACATAAAGTTTTCCTTGCAATGAGGACTCTTAGGATTTACTTTCTTAACAGCTTTCATATATAACATGCTCAGTCACTCAGTCGTGTCAGACTCTTTGAGCCCACCAGGGTCTTCTGTCCATGGGATTCTCCAGGCAAGACTACTGCAGTGGGTAGCCATTCTCTTCTCCAGGGGATCTTCCCAACCAAGGGATCAAACCCAGGTCTCTTGCATTGCTGGCAGATTCTTTACGGTCTGAACCACCAGGCAAGCCCTAGGACTTACTTATCCTATAACTGGAAGTTTGTACCCTTTGACTGCTGTCATCCAGTTCTCCCTTCCCCCACCCCTCACTTCCAGTAACCACAAATCTGATCTCTCTTTCTGAGTATAGTTTTAATTTGGGGAGAAAAGTATTCTAGAAATGGGAATTTATGATTCAAAAAGCTTATGCTTTCTATATATGTTTTTAAAAGACTTTTGACATGTTCTAAGGAAGTTTTGGCAATTTACTTCACCCCCAGTAGTATGGATATTAATGGATGGTAATTTATCATTTAATGTTAATTTTGTCAGGTAGCTGGGTGAAAATTACACCTTGTTATTGATATCATTTGCATTTCTTTAATGACTAGGGAAATTAAACTTTTTCCTATGCTGTAAGGCATCTGTATTTCTTTTTTTGTTTGTGTGTATATAGTAGCTGCCTCTTTCTATTATCCATTTTTGAGAAACTTGACCATTTAAAATGTTAAACTTAATATTGTCTTCTAACAAAGAAATTTTTAATGTTTATGTACTTAAATGTATTAGTCTTTTCCTGTAAAAGTTCTGCCTTTAATGTTGTTATGAAAGATACTTTCCCCCAAAAGATTACATGGATGTTTTCTCATAATATCTTAATGGCTCAATAAATACATATACTATATAGCATATGTGATATACCATATTATTTAAATATTTTTAAAAATGATTTTTGGTATGGGTAGAGGTTTCAATTTTCCTACTGCTTTTACAGTGTATCAAAATCATTTACTGAATAATTTATTCTTGTCTCAATGATTTAAAGTATCTTGGTTCTCACCTTAACAGCTTTTATAAGTAGTTAGATATATTTTTGGATTTTCCGCTTGGTTCAATAGTTTCTTTGGCTATTTTTGCATTCTATACTGTTTTAATTATTATAGCTTAAAATTGTTGTTCTTTGTGTTTTTGCTATTCTCATTTATTCATTCTGATGAACTTCAAAGTCACCTTTATCAAATTTTATAAAACTCCCGTAAGTACTTTGAAAAGAATTGTTGTTATTGTTATAGTTGCCTTACATTTATAGTTATAGGTGTAATTCACCTTTAATAAGGTTGAGGTTTCTCATTAAAGAATTTGGTAATTTGAAGATTTATTGAAGTTTTCTATGTAATTTCACAATAAGTCATCCCCATATTTATTATTTAGTTTATTGGTAATTAAAAAAATTTTGCTTGCTATCTTCCATTACATCTTTTAAAACTAGTTGTTATTGGTGTGTAAGAAAGCTATGATTTTAGTACACATATTTTTGAAAGTGGCCAACCTTTTTACCTTTCTTATTCATTCTTAGAGGTTTTTCTCTGAGTTTTTCTGGTGGAATGGAATCTGAAAACAGTGGTAATTTTGCCTCTTCCTATCTGTATTTCACCACAGTTGTTCAGAAATGCATTGCCTCGCATAGACACAAGGGCTTCCTAATGCTTCTCCCTACTCCTGTGACTCCTCACTCCAGTCTATCCTACATACTGCTGATAGATATAATCACCTCTCTATTCAAAAATTACCAGAATATACCCTTTTTCAATTATTGTTTATTTAGAAAACCCTTATGGGGCACCCCATTTGTGTCAGGCAATACCAGTAGTGAATAAAACCAGTGTGACTTCTGCCTTTTGAGCTTTCCATCTACATGGAATGGTGACAGATATTAAGCACACCGCCCAAGAAACAGGCACACTATTATAAATGGCAATGCTTTAATGGAAAAGACTAGGCATTATGGACAGAAACTAGATCGGAGAAGCCCCTCAGAGGACGTGACTTCAGGACTGTGAAAGGCAGAGTGAACAGGATTGGGTCGGGGAAGAGTAAGGGAGTCTTTCCAGAAGATGGAAAGAATGTGCAAAACCCCAAGGCAGAAAAGGGTGATGCATTTGAGGAACTGGAGAAGAAAGGTCAGTGTTCCCAGAAGGCAGTGAATCAAGAGAGAGGTGGTAAGAGGCTGGACTGCCAAATCAAAGATTGAGTTTTATTCTTAGTGGGAAGCCATGGAAGGTTTTTGTTTTGGGTTTTTTTCATGGAAAGATTTTAAGGGTGAAAACAACATGGCATGATTTGCATTTCAACACAGCCTCCCTGCATCTGAGTTAACACGTCATTTAATCAATCATAAACCTGTATTTACAATTTATGTCCAAAGTTGGTAGTCCTCCAGCAAATGTCCTGTGTTTCAACAAGGGATTAGACCTTGTTTATTAAAGACTTGATGACTTATAATAAGCTTCAGGAATTCACTGAACATTCGTGGAGCATCTAATCTTTGGCAAGCTTTATTATAGCTACTAGGGATATAAATATATAACATAGGATTCCTCAGGGAGTTCACACCTAAAGTAGAGAGGGAGAGAACAAAATATAACTAGAAATAAATGTAATTTGATATGTGCTCTAACAAGTTATACAAAATACACTACAGAATCAGAAGAAAGGATCCTAACTCTGGTGGGCCGGGGGTGCAGAGCAAAGGGAGGAAAGATCATGGGTGGGACAGTGCTACAAAAGCAGTGATGCTCAGGTTGAATTTTGACAATTAAGTTTCTTAGGTTTGAAACCAAGAGTTACAAGGAGAACAGTATGTACATCTCTTAGAGGCATGAAGCAGAGGATAATTCCTGCAAATCAATGATAAATATTAAGACATTAGCAAGATAGACTTAGGAGAACAAGTGAGAGAATGGAAGACAGGATATAAAATACGTAGGAAGGGATGTGAGTGGGCAAGGGTATTGCATCATTGTCTTACTGGGAAGAAATGTTTCATTCAGGAGGAAATGGGTGTCATTCTAGGTAGGAAGTAACATGACCAGATTTGTTTTTACAAAAATATAACAGGTGTTGAGGTAGAAATGCCTGATCTAAGATGGGTGAGACTAGGAAGGGCTGGGTCAGGGCTGTGGTGGGAGAAATGTTGAGGGAGGAGAAGTATGAGCAATGTAAGGTCTCGGGGCATCTTAAATGAGGGAAGTGAGGTAGAGGAAGGAATGAGAGGGACTCCAGAGTAAATGGATGGTGGGTTTGGGGGAGAAAAGGATGAGTTCATTTGGGAGCATGTTGGTTTAAAGTAAAGTTTGGGAAACTTTTTCTAAAAATGGTCAGATAGTAAATATTTTAGGCTCTCTGTCACTACTGTTCAACTCTACCTCTGTAGCACCAAGGCAGCCATAGATAATACATAAAGGAGTGTGGCTGTGTTTCAGTGGAACAGGGTGGGAGTATGGGTTGGGTTTGGTCCAAAGGGGTCAACCCTTGGTTTAAGATATTCCATGCACAGGGACTTCCATGTGAGTGACCATAAGATACTCAGAACAATAAAACTGAAACTCAGGAAAAGAGCTCAGGTTTAGCAAAGTTTAGAAGTCAGTAGATGGCTCATAGCCCACCCACTGGCAAACCAAATTCCCACTAATAGAAGTAATTTATTGAGCAAAAACAACATATATAGTTGTGGTTTAGTCCCTGTCCGGCTCTTTGCAACCCCACGTACTATAACCCACCAGGCTTCTCTGTCCATGGGGATTCTCCAAGCCTTAAGAATACCCTTGGGGTGCTAGTGGTAAAGAACCCACCTGCCAGTGAGGGATACATAAGAGACGTGGGTTCAATCCCTGGGTCAGGAAAATCCCCTGGAGGAGGGCATTGCAACCCACTCTAGTACTCTTGCCTGGAGAATCCCATGGACAGAGAGGAGCCTGGCAGGCTACAGTCCATGGGGTCACAAAATGTCAGACCTGACTGAAGTGACTTCACATGAATGCATGCTTATATAAGATTATATAAGCTCTTCATTTCTCACAAGTCTCATAATCTTTTTTGTACCCTATACTAGACTCATATTTTTGTGTGTTACCTATTCATTTCCTGTTCTTATTCAAGTTTTCAACTCATTATATTGTGTTTGGTTTTCTGAGTAGAAAAGCATTTTGGCCAAATACAAAACTTGAAAGATACCAACATGTAAGGGGGAAATAGTAGAAGAATCTGCAAAGAAAGAGTGAGAATAACAACACTGATCTGAAATGGAAGTAGCTTGAAGTGGGTTTCCCATCTAAAATTTGTGAGCAATAAAACACTTCAAGACCTAGATCAAACAGCACCTCCCTGTAAAGCCTTTGGCAATTATCCCAAAGTCTCTATTAATAAGAACCCTGGCCCTCACCGGTGGACCTTTCCTACAAAACTTAGCATTTGCCCTTCATTACACTGCTTGATTGTTTTCCTTCTTAGAGTCTCCTACTCTATCTAACCCTTGACTCCACTAATGAGTTACAAACTCCTTGAGGTCTGGAACTCTAGCTCTTACCCTTTAGTTTTTCTCACAAATCCTAACATAGTAATAAATGTATAGCAGACACCCAACAAATATTAATAATTGTTCATTGAATATGTCTTGCTTCCAAGACAGAAAAAGCTAATGCTTTAAGGAAATATCATGTTTGGTTTTATATTTAAGTTTCTAGATCTTCAGTTATTTAGCCAGTTTCTCATCAATAGCCTGCCCATCCTTCCCCATCATACAGCCTTCGCCACAAATCTCTTTTCCTTTGGCAATCCCATGTAACCCTAGAACCAATCCATCCTACCACACGTGGAGTTCCTGTCAAGAGTTCCACTTTCTGTTCAAGGACTTCTCTTATTTCCTACTTATTTATCCTAATGCATTGTCCTCTTGACCCAAAGAATTATCTAATGGCTTTTACAGAAGGTGTGTATAAAAGTAGCCTTGCTCAAGTTCATCTTAATAGTAGCTAGTATATCTTCAATCTGCTTTTCAAGCAATAACTAGTTCACTGCTTTTTAAAGAACGCCTGCTAAATAGTTAAGCAACTGAGTCTCCACCAGAAACTTGGAGACTGAATCCATGTGTTAAGTTTTGACCAACATCCCTGAGGAAGTCAATGTCCCAGACTCTGTGAAGCCTCAGATGCCAAGCCCCTCCTGTCAGGCTTGCGTCATCTCTCAGCACCTGTGGTCATTTTGACTTGACTCTATATTAGAGATAAGACACAATGCAAGAGTACGTGATGCCCAGAGGCTTCTATTAGGAAACTTTGAATGGAGTAATTCCCTCCACTTTCAGTGGTGAATTTATACCTTTCCAGAGTATAAGGGTGTGGCCCTTGCCTAATGAGCTCTCTTAGAAGTAGAATTTCTTGTCTTATGGCATGAAAATTAATGCATATGTTGAGGAGTTTACTCCTCTTCCTATAATTATTTAATGATCTTCAGACATCCAATTTTTTAAATGTAGTTATTTTTAATTGAAGGATAATTACAATATTGGTTTGACTTCTGCCATGCATCAACATGTATTAGTTATAGGTATACATATGTCCCCTCCCTCGTAACCTCCCTCCCACCTCCCATCCTTTCCCACCCCTCTGTGGTTACAGAGCCCCCGTTTGAGTCCCCTGAATCATAGAGCAAATTTCCATTGGCTACCTATTTTACATGTGGTAGTGTATATGCTTCCATGCTACTCTCTCCATTCTTCTCACCCTCTCCTTCCCGTCCCCACCCTTGTCCATTAGTCCATTCTCTATGTCTGCATTCAGACATCCAAATTTGAGAATAGAAGGGAAAAACACCTATTTCATGAAGATAACGTGCTAACAAATTACTACTCCAAATTCTCCACCATTCAGAGCAGAAGCATCTTCCATGATAAGCTACAGCTCACATGAAACACAAAGATGCCTTTTTTGAACACAGCAATCCACTCAAGATTTAGCCAACATTATGGTTCTCCCTCTGAATAATTTGTAAATCTAAAGTGTAGTAGAAAGAGAGACATGTGTTAACAGACACAAGCCTAACCTTTCAAATAAATTCCGTTTTACTCTATCCCAACAGCAGCTGGTAACCTTCTGACTTTCTTATCTCCTAAACTTTTTGTTTTCTATCCATCTGTTTAGTATTAAACAATGTCAATTCTTCCCTCCCCACTCTAGATCTCTACCCCCATCAAACTAGACTAAATAGAACTAAATTCAATTACTACATTAAGATATATTCTGCCTTACTGAAAAACAAAATATCTCCTTTTTACCTTAAATCAAAGGGCATGCTTGAGCTGTGTCCCTCCTGATAACTGAAGATTTTGAGATGGAGGAGGGAAAGCAGGAGCTGTATGCATTTCTTCTTATGTGCTTCCTATAAAATTTGCTGTTAAGGAATTTAAGTCCCTCCACCCAAGGATTCATCAACAGTAGCTTAAGAATTCTCCAATTTTGACCACATTTGCACCATGTGAAATCTAAGAGATGTGGTGGGGACACACTGTGAAGGTCCTCAAGTGGACACCTTGGGAGTAAAAGCTTTGTTATAGAAGAATGCCACTCTTCTGGCTAATAAAATATGAGAGCTGATGAATGTCCCAGGAGAGAGTGGGCACAGTCTGTAGAGAGAGGATGAGCAGGATGGACATTAGCTCTGCTGAGTGTCCATCAGGCACAAGAAAGATATGGTCCAAGATGAGCCAAGGAGAGCTAAGGAAATGCCCTGACTCCAAAGACCCCTATTATTCCACACAGCCTGTCAGTGAGCCATCAGAGTCATTTCTCCAAGACAAGGCATTACTACACCTACCTATGAGAAATCTTTGCCAGGAATACACTACAGTTTCCCACTAACAATAGTAATCCACCACACCCAATCTGTACTATTCAAAGGCCACCAAGCTGTCCCACCATAATCATGACAGACGCTATACTGGGATCAGCAAGGGGAAGAAGAGTATTCACCTGTGGGCTAACCGGTGGGGCTGATATCCCATAGAGAGAGCAGGAGGGGGAATAAATGACATTTTAAAAGGTCATTGCTGAAAGGAAGACAAGAAATACTTGCTTTCCATTCAAAGTATAAAATAGTTCCTTTGAAATAATTATTTAAAATAAAAAGATTTTATTTTTAAAATCTTGTGCATGGCAATAAATCATGAAAGTAGTACATAAGTGCCTGAAGTTTGGGGAATTAAACTTAATTGGCATTAAGGAAAATGATGCACTAAAATATACATAGGTTGACCTTTAATTTCTTGCCAAATGACCCTCCTCACACCTTTCTGTAGGGTCAGCCCCAGGCATTTGAGTTGGAGGCTGGAGCTCCTACTCAGTTATATGGAAACCCAAGAGGTACCTGCCTCCATCCACCTCACTGCCAAGTCAGGCAGCTTCCTGGGTGGAGGCAAAAAGAGAACGGAATTCTGCTGGGCCCTGAGCTCTGCTGCTGTGGGTCTCGGTTCCCCTGGTAGGGTCCCCTAGCTCCTGACAGAGGAAGTACATTACCGTGGGGACTGTCTTCTGTGTAAATGCCCATGGGTGAGTATACCCGGCAAGGACTCCCTTTCATGAGGGGGCTGTGCCTCTGGGTCACGGACTGTTTTTCAGCTCACTGGGGTCACCCTTAACTTGGAACCGCCAGCAGGACTTGGGAATCCAGGCCAGCTGGGGCGGCACGAGCAATGGGCACCCCCTGGTTTTCTGAATCACCAGCCTCCTGATGGTGATCAGAGCACCAAGAAGGGACTAATTTAAAAACCAAACAATGTGGTAATTGCCCCTGGTCACCCGGTTGCCTGGCTTTTGGAAGGCCGCTGTTTCCGATTAGAGGGGCCTGGATCTGATGAGGACTAACAAAGTGTAACGAATGATCAAAGCGACAGTTACAACAGTGCGAGTGCCCAGTGATTGATCTGGGTGACATAATAATGATAACCAATGAGGTGAGGTGGGGGGTGGTCCCCTCCAGGTAAGGATGGGGGTGGGCCCTGGACAGGTCAGGACTTCTCTCTGTTTAGGGAAAAGAAGGTCATAGGGTGGAAGCGGAGGCACGTGGAAAGGAAAGAATGAAGTGGTCATGCTTAAAACTTCTGCACAGGAAAAAAAAAGACAAGTCAGTCATGGCTAAGAATGAGATCCTTGTTCAGAGACGGAGATTAAGATTGGCAGTCCTGGGATATCCACAACCCACCTATTGGGCACCTGCACAAAAGCATTTATTCTATAGAAAACTTAGATCTCTGTAAATATATTAAATAAAAGTTAAATAAAACAAATAAAAAGAGGCTCATTTTAGTTATTTTTGATAGTTATGTTTTCTGACTAGGAGAAGAATTACCTCTTTAAAAAACAACAAAAGTAGAGTCTCAAAGAGACACTTGCACACCCGCGTTCATAGCACCACTATCCACAACAGCCAAGAGGTGGAAGCAACCCGAGTGTCCATCAGGGGATAAATGGATAAACAAAATGTGGTTTATATACACGATGGCTCAGTGGTAAAGAATCCGCCTACCAATTCAGGAGACTCAGATTCGATCCCTGGGTCGGGAAGATACCCTGGAAAAGGAAATGGCAACTCACTCCAATATTTTTGCCTGGAAAATCCTATGGACAGAGGAGCCTGGCAGGCTACAGTCCATGGGGTATCAAGAGAGTCGGACACAACTGAGCACCCACACACAAAATAGGAAGGCAATCCTGTTCCATGCCATAGCATGGATGAACCTTGAGGACACTCTGCTAAGTGAAATATTAGTCCCCAAAGACAAACATAGTGTGATTCTGCTTGCGTGAGACACTGAGAGTAGTCCAATACATAGAAATAGAAAGTAGAATGGTGGTTACCAGAAGCTGGGGAGAGGGGAAGATGAGGAGTTGTGGGCCATAAGAGTTTCATTTGTGCAAAAGGAAAGAGTTCTGACACTTGTTGCAAAATAATATGAATATACTTGAAAGGCATCACCACCTCAATGGACATGAGTTTGAGCAAGTTCCAGGAGATGGTGAAGGACAAGGAAGCCTGGTATGCTGCAGTCCTTGGGGTTGCAAAGACATGGACATGACTGAGTGACTGAACAACAGCAACAACTGAGCTGTATACTTAAGAACGGTTATGCTGGTACATTTCATGTTATCTATTTTTCACAATGAAAAAACAAGAGAGTCTGACAGATTTATTGTCATTTAGATAAAAATAATTTTTCAGTAATATTAAACATTTCCTATTTTCCCAAGAAGTGTGTGCCAAATCTAATTTGACTGACTCCTTTGGAAGTTCAAATTTTACAAAGGGTAGCAGAGTGGTGTTGACTTCAAAGCCTTTGTCTACTTGCCACTAGACAAATGGCTCAGGAATGATGAATATCTGTGGTTCCCATGCCTGTGTCTTGTGGGTTTTACGCTGGTTTTGTTGTCAATCTCCGAACTCTGCTTTCTTTTCTGTGGGCCAATCCCATATTTGTCAAGGAAATGAGAAAATGTGTTAGAAACATTAATTCAGTTCTACATAAAATGAGCATAAAAATGTGCAGAATCAAGGATCAGGAACAAAAAATGTGCTAATCACTTGAGCTTCAATAGTTTCTTTTCTCTTTTGGGCATGCCATGCGACTTGAGGGATCTTAGTTCCCCAACCAGAGATCGAACCTGTGCCTGCTGCAGTGAAAGCGCAGAATCCTAACCACTGGACGGCCAGGGAATTCCCTCACTTCAGCTTCAGAACCTGGTCTTGGGCGCTCCTGCATTTCTCTTCTCAGAAGCCTGCTCTGCTTACCATCATCCAGATATCCATGGGGCCAACATGGGCAGTGTTGCCAGTTCCAGAATTGTGGATAACAGAGACCTGGGTCTATTATCAACCTGACCCCAAATCACAGGCACAAATATTATGAATTTCAAGGTTCACCTCTAGTCAAACTTAAGAGATTCTGTGACTAGATATAAATCCATCATCTAAGAAAAGACTGACTAGCTTTCTTCGGCATAGAATCAATGTCATTACTAGGTTGACTCTTTATTGCTACTTTGCTTCTTATTGCACAAGAAAAATATTCATTCTATCCTTGAAAACAAGAAGCTGGTATTTTTAAAGAAGAGGGTATATTCTCAAGGATTCTTAAGGTCTTAAGTGATTGTCTTAAGTCATTGTCTCAGTGGAGACAATGAGATGCCTTCTTATGGATCTGCAGAGATTTTCTATTGAATTTTATACTTTAGAAAGGTAATTCTGAAGCCCAGTTGAAACATGCTGCCTTACCCAGGACTAGCCTCAGGATCCCAGGCATCTCACATCATCACTTGTATATTCTGCTTCTGCCCCAGGGCTGAAGGCATGTCCTTCTTGCTCTGTTCCACCTGGAGGCTGCAGACACATGCAGAGGAGGAAAGGGAAGGGGAGGAAATGTAGGAAAATAAATAGACGGCTGTGTGCTAACAGGATACTGTTCCACCTCCGCCTGCCCCCGCCTCCCTGAGCTCACTGCGTATCCCCAGCTCTGGGCTGGAGGCAGCCCGGCAGACACACCTGGCGTGGGGATGGTGGGGAACCAAGTGCAACTGGAGTACCATGTGTGAACGCTCACCCCACCACTTGCTAGCTCTGCAGTACTGTACGAGGTCCTCCCCTCTCCCAGCCCCCAGGTTCCCATCTTTGAAATGGCGACACCCTCCTGCGTCCCTTCGAGTTTGCCATAAGGATCCACTAAACCAGAGCTGTGAAAACACGCTGCAGAGTGTGAGATCTCTACACAAATGTGAGGCCTCTTTGCTGATTACCATTTGGCAGATGCAAAGCCTTGTGCTGTTGACACAATTGTCCTCCACAGCGCTTGGCAATTTGGACTTTGCTGACAAACAGGGGGAAGGTGGGAACATTTGCCTCTAGCTTCAGTTTTAAAATAGGGTTTAAAAGGTGTTTCACAAAACTGGCTGGCTGAGGCAGCCCCAGGTTCTAATGGACCTCTTATCCACACTGGCCCCATCCCCCAGCCCCTTCTCCAACTGCCCTGACCCCTCCCTGAACTCTTTCTACTTCAGCCTTCTTTCAAAACAAACCAACAGGTAAACCAGCATGGTTTCTCTTTCTAATAATCCAAATACAGTCTCAAGGAGACTGGCACATCCAGACAAAAAGACCTATCACTCTGCAGCCTCCTTCTCTGGCATCCCCCTGTCCAGCCTGGTCAGGGGGCACTGCTCTGCTGTCATACCTTAAACCAGGCTATGCCAGGCTCACCTGCAGTCACTCAGGTCCCCAGGCAGCCTCAGATGTAAGTTCATGTGTTCCCCTGAATGGCCTTTTATTGTCACACTATTTTCCTGAAAGTTCTTGGAAAATCATTATCAGTGACAAAATATTTTCCAGAGCTCCAGGATTTTTCTTCCTGGTGACTTTTAAACCTTTCTGAGGCTCCCTGTTCCATCAGCGGCCACCCTTTCAGGCTCCAAGCACATGCAACTTAATTAGTTTTAATACTTTAACTGTTGAAATAGTTAATAGTAGAACTTGGACTTCAAACCACCGCCATTCCCCACCCCACCCCCCAATCGCCTATGTGTCTGAGGTTGTCAGATCAAGATGGAAAAATACCTCTAATTGTTTCCAGACAATACACAACGCTCTCACTCTGAGTGAGAATGAGTATAACTTACATTTTCACAAAGGATCCTGGGGAGGCCCGTGGGAGATTCCTGCAAGCCAGGATTCTTTGTGCATTCCAGTCCACTGGAAAATAAAACCCAGTTTCAAAACTAAACCGGGAGCTTTTACTTCCCTTAGATTATTTCTAGATGAGTAGCTATAGCTGGTTTCATTTTTCTTTTTTGCACAACAAACATTTCTTTTCAGATTTTTATAGATTTTTATCTTGGCCTGGTATGTCAGAAAGCAAACACCGTGGCCCAGAGGAATTGACAACTCTTCACTGGAATATGGCAAATATATTGCCAAATACGTACCCCATTCAGGCCCGGAAATCTGCATGGTCTTCTTTTCTTGCCTATAAGTATCTCCCTCCTTGAGAATTTCATCTCTGGGACTACAGTTTTATCACTAAGAGATCCATTCCTTTATGTGTAGAAGATTTGAGAGTTTCAAGAATGTGCACAGTCTGAAAGCAGATGGAATTGTTGACAGGTAACACCTTAGTCAGACTCTGATGAACAGAAGTTTTAAACTCTGTCAGAATGAGACTCCAGATTAGGACCCAGAGAAGGGAATCTTAGGGGTGATAGAGAAGAAAGTGAAAAAAGGGAAACCAAGTCTCATTGACTCACATCCTGTATGTGCCAGGCACTTCCTAAGGCCTACAGACAGGTGAAAGTGAAGTCGCTCAGTCGTGTCCGACTCTTTGTGACCCCATGGACTGTAGCCTATCAGGCTCCTCCGTCCATGGGATTTTCCAGGCAAGAGTGCTGGAGTGGACTGCCATTTCCTTCTCCAGGGGATCTTCCCGACCCAGGAATCAAACTGGGGTTTCCCGCATTGCAGGCAGACGCTTTACCGTCTGAGCCACCAGGGAAGCCCCTACAGACAGGTAGGTGTTACTGAATCCGTTTGAAAGATGAGACTGGGATTCAAAAAATGCTAAGGAGATTACCAGAGAACTTACCTTACTTTAATGTTGTTGATTTATTTTTATGTCAACACATGCAGATCCAATTTCAAATATTTTTCTTTCAATCAACCCATGTGTCTTGTGCTATATATATATATATATATATATATATATATATATAGTGAAAGTGAAAAGTCACTCAGTCATGTCTGACTCTTTGTGACCCCATGGACTGTGAAGAAAGTTTATCTGTTTGCTGCCTCCTAAGTTCATCTGCCAGACTTCTAGGAACATCAACCACAATTTAGGAAGACACCTCACACTTAGAAGTCAATAGTTCTTGAGAGCAAGAAGAGATCAGAACTCGTTGGCATGAGCAAGCCCTCCCCAGTCACACATGAAGACTGGTCCATAATTCATTCTCCCCTTGGGTGTCTCCTACGGGAATGGGAGGTGGGCCCAGCAAGCGACTCCGTAGACAAGGGAAATCAGTCACCATACCCCGACATCCTCAGCTGTCGTCGTTCCCTGTTTTCTTTGGAAGAGTTACTCGATGAAAAAAGACTCATTTGTTTTTAAGGTTAGACTCAACCAGAAGTCCTCCAGATCACACTCTGGCACTAGGCTCATCCCTGATCTAGACTGAGAACATGTTAAGGTCCCTTTTGTCTTTTCTTGGAGACTTTCATTTTTCTTAACCTGTAATTTTGCGTCTTTTAAAATTTGCTTTCTGTTGAAACCTTTACTTAGAAAAACATGGTAAGCTGCCAACATATCTTTGTGGGTATGTGAAACTGAAATAGTCTAGTATGCCTGAAAAGTGAAAGTGAAAGTGAAGTCGCTCAGTCGTGCCGGACTCTTTGCGACCCCATGGACTGTAGTGGCTCCTCCGTCCATGGGATTCTCCAGGCGAGAATACTGGAGTGGGTTGCCATTTCCTTCTCCAGGGGATCTTCCCGACCCAGGGATCGAACCTAGGTCTCCCACATTGCAGGCAGACGCTTTAACCTCTGAGCCACCGGGAAGTACACAGGGGCAAAAAGAGGCACAGGAAAGGAATGTCCATTCCCGTTACAGAATTAGGTGCAACAATATAAAAGAGAAATAGTGCTACACTGAGATAGGAAAATCACCAAAGTTAAGATAAGAAAGCTGAAAGAAAATAAGTGTACTGTAGAGCACCATCTATCTAGATAAAGCATCCAAAATATGTACTTTATGTGGACCTATTTATATATGTAATGTATAGAGAAAGATTTAGAAGAGTCCATAGCAAGCTGACAACAGTGGTTGCCTTTGTGGAAGATGCTGAGCTTTAGCTAGACGTCACAAGAGACCTTTGCTTTATCTATATTGTTTGACTTCTTAAAGTTGAAGTATAGTTGATTTATAATAACTGAATCACTTTGCTGTACACCTGAAATTAACATATTATTAGACAGTTTTTAATGAGAAGAATGTGTTTAGCTACTCCTTATGCAATTAGAAAATAAATTAAGTTTTCAAGTTCCAAATCTGATGTCAGTCCCCTTTTATTATTACTACATTTACCATGGGCTTCCCTGGTTGCTCAGTGGTAAGGAATCTGCCTGCAATCCAAGGGACCTGGATTCAACCCCTGGATTGGGAAGATCCCCTCGAGGAGGGCATGGCATCCCACTCCAGTACTCTTACCTGGAGAATTCCATGGACAGAGGAGCCTGGAGGGCTACATTCATAGGGTCACAAAGAGTTGCATACAACTGAAGTGACTAAGCAGCAGCATATTTACCAACTGTTGTTTTTGGCTCTGTTGTTGCTGTTATTCATATTTAATTTTGCCAGCCTGTGAAAGTAAAACTCTGGGCATCACTGTGCTAAGGCTGAATCAAGGCAGATAGTCAGTCAACATCATTAAGTGCACAAAAATGGTCATTTTTAATAAGTATCACCATAATAATCGTACATTTTTAAAAGATAGTGTAAAGACTATTTTCAGTATTTTAAGTGCAACACAACGACTTTTACTTACATTATTTAAATGAATTGAATTTTAATTCTTTGAAATTTAGTGTTACAATATACCATGTATAGTAAGAGTCTGAAAATTTATTTGTTACCACTGGCCCTCTAAGTTTCTTTTTGGCCCTCTAGCACCTAAAATTATTTTTTTAATCTGTTTATCTTTAATTGGAGGATAATTGCTTTAAAATATCATGTTGGTTTATGCCATACATCAACATGAATCAGCCATAGGTATATATATATCCCCTCCCTCTTGAACCTCCCTTCTACCTCCCACCCCATCCCACCCCTCTAAGTTGTCACAGAGCACCAGGTTTGGGCTCCCTGTGTCATACAGCAAATTCCCACTAGCTAACTATTTTACATATGGTAAGGTCTATGTTCCAATGCTACTCTCCCAATTTGTCTCACTCTCTCCTTCCTCAACTCTGTCCACATGTCTGTTCACTGTCTGCATCTCTGTAAGCACCCATGACTGTTATCCCACATTTTGCATTTGAGGAAACACATTTTGCATTAAGAGGCGATCTTGAAAAGCAACCAACACATGCTTTCAGGTCTGCAGGAACACATCCCAGAGACTTTTCCCTTCACCATCCACTCAGCCCCCTAGACCTCTGCCACAGTCTCCCAAAGGATTCAAGTTCAGCTTGCAAGCATTTGTCTCTTACATCATCGATAGCCCTGTACTCTAGACTTGGACTCAACATCAAGGTAAGCCTTGGGGAGAGATCAGATTTGTAGAACTGAAAACTTCAGGCCCATATGACGAGGTTCCCTGGACATACAATCCGAAAGCTCCAGGTCATGGGGGAGGTGGGGTGAGCTGGCGAATCAGTGGCAGAGACTAGCCTGCTTCTGGAGCTCTTCCAGCCCATGATGCAACCAACAACCATGGCTTTGGTAAAGGACAGACATGTCTGCTGTTCTGTCTGCATCCATCACTTCCTTTTGCCAGACCAGGAACAGCATTCTGAATCCTTAGACGAAACAATCATTTCCTTCTCTTGCACTCTTGGGATTGCAGACACTTTGGGGGATCCTTTTGTTCCCTTGGATCTCAGCCCCCTAGACCTCTGCCACAGTCTCCCAAAGGATTCAAGTTCAGCTTGCAAGCATTTGTCCCTGAACAAAAGTTCAGGGCCCCTAAAACTCTATTATATTGCTTCCTAGAAATCAATCAAATTTCACTCTTTCCTTTCTCCTTATTAACAAGTGTAGAACTGATGTTAGCTGGGTCTCTGATCCCATAGGGTCCACAGGAAATCAGCTCAAATCTACATTCCAAACCCCATCGAAGTTAAAGCCCTTAATCTCACACGCTAGTAAAGTAATGCTCAAAATTCTCCAAGCCAGGCTTCAGCAATATGTGAACCGTGAACTTCCTGATGTTCAAGCTGGTTTTAGAAAAGGCAGAGGAACCAGAGATCAAATTGCCAACATCCGCTGGATCATGGAAAAAGCAAGAGAGTTCCAGGAAAACATCTATTTCTGCTTTATCGACTATGCCAAAGCCTTTGACTGTGTGGATCACAATAAACTGTGGAAAATTCTGAAAGAGATGGAAATACCAGACCACCTAACCTGCCTCTTGAGAAATTTGTATGCAGGTCAGGAAGCAACAGTTAGACCTGGACATGGAACAACAGCCTGGTTCCAAATAGGAAAAGGAGTCCATCAAGGCTGTATATTGTCACCCTGTTTATTTAACTTATATGCAGAGTACATCATGAGAAACACTGGACTGGAATAAACACAAGCTGGAATCAAGATTGCCAGGAGAAATATCAATAACCTCAGATATGCAGATGACACCACCCTTAATGGCAGAAAGTGAAGAGGAACTCAAAAGCCTCTTGATGAAAGTGAAAGTGGAGAGTGAAAAAGTTGGCTTAAAGCTCAACATTCAGAAAAGTAAGATCATGGCATCTGGTCCCATCACTTCATGGCAAATAGATGGGGAAACAGTGGAAACAGTGTCAGACTTTATTTTTCTGGGCTCCAAAATCACTACAAATGGTGATTGCAGCCATGAAATTAAAAGACGCTTACTCTTTGGAAGGAAAGTTATGACCAACCTAGATAGCATATTGAAAAGCAGAGACATTACTTTGCCAACAAAGATTCATCTAGTCAAGGCTATGGTTTTTCCTGTGGTCATGTATGGATGTGAGAGTTGGACTGTGAAGAAGGCTGAGCACCGAAGAACTGATGCTTTTGAACTGTGGTGTTGGAGAAGACTCTTGAGAGTCCCTTGGACTGTAAGGAGATCCAACCAGTCCATTCTGAAGGAGATCAGCCCTGGGTGTTCTTTGGAAGGAATGATGCTAAAGCTGAAGCTCCAGTACTTTGGCCACCTCATGCGAAGAGTTGACTCATTGGAAAAGACTCTGATGCTGGGAGGGATTGGGGGCAGGAGGAGAAGGGGACGACAGAGGATGAGATGGCTGGATGGCATCACTGACTCGATGGACGTCAGTCTGAGTGAACTCTGGGAGTTGGTGATGGACAGGGAGGCCTGGCGTGCTGCGATTCATGGGGTCGCAAAGAGTCGGACACGACTGAGCGACTGATCTGATCTGATCTGATCTGATCTGAACAGCATAGGGCCAAATAAAATAGTTATTCTACAAGAGTTGGCTATTCTTACTGTTGTCTTGAGAGGTTCTTGTTGACAATACAGCTGTAACAAAGTAGTGGCATCAAAATGTCCATCTTGGTTTCAAGACTTTTGACCAGAAAAGATAAATGGAATTATCAGATATTAAAACCTTGAGTCCTATTGATGGAATTTTTAATATCAGTCAGTTGGTGGGGAGCCTGGGTGGTAACCCACCAAGCCATTTCTGGTTTCATTTCAGCCTTGACTGACTCTTACAAGGCTGGATGACAATATTTGCTGAGAGATACTACAACTTTTTCCTTTAAAAGTCATCTGCTTGGTATCCAGTGGCTCTCATACAGGGTTTCCTCTAGTCCTGGGTGGATTTGTCCTTGATGCTCCTCCTTAGACCCACAATTCTCCATGCTCACCCACTCAAAACCAGGGTTGTGAATTTGCCACAAGGCTTCCAAAGGGAGACTTTGTGAGTCATGCCATGGCCTCTGCTATTCCAAGTTAGGCCTTATTTTTATAGTAAGCATCCAGATACCATGTAAGTAGGCTGCTGCTCCTGCTGCTGCTGCTAAGTCGCTTCAGTCATGTCCGACTCTGTGGGACCCCATAGACAGTAACCCACCAGGCTCCCCCGTCCCTGGGATTCCCCAGGCAAGAACATGAGTGGGTTGCCATTTCCTTCTCCAATGCATGAAAGTGAGAAGTGAAAGTGAAGTTGCTCAGTTGTGTCCGACTCTTAGCGACCCCATGGATTGCAGCCCACCAGGCTCCTCCATCCATGGGATCTTCTAGACAAGAGTACTGGAGTGGGGTGCCACTGCCTTCTCCAATGTAAGTAGGCAAGGGACTGATATTACTAAGTCAAAGCATCTAAAAATATCAATTCCAAATGATCTTTTTTCATATTCAAAGTTATGACCTCTAGTTTAAAACCAGCCTTCCAACTTTTGCTCACTGTGGTGTTAATTTCCTGTGTAATAGTCAAAGATTCACTTTATCAGATCAATACTTTCTTATATTAATATCTTCCTGTACCTTTTGGATCTTAAACCATCATGCTGTGCAGAGGAAGCCACTTAAATATTTGATAAGGGAATAAGTAGTCTCCAGGTGTATTTAAAATTGCATCCCCCAAACCTTGTGTGTATTCTCAGGGCACTTTATTAACTCAACATAATAACTGATAGCAATAGTACTATTACTCACACATCAGTGGTTAGTATTTTGCATTGAGACTATAAGAGGTCTCAGTTGTATTACTCAACAACAGCTTGTTTAAAATTGAAACAAAAACTAGGAAAAGAAAGAAAGGTCAGAGAATATAAACTTGTTTGGGGAATTCCAGAAGTATGAAAAAATAAAATCACAAAGACAACATTCATTCTTCAGCCATTAAATATTTTTGGTATATGATTATCTGTGCTAGGAAAATGCTATAATGATTTCAATAAATTGACTTCTTGGGACTCAGAGCAATGGCCCTTGTATTTTGACAAATTTAGATCATGATCAAAGGGAAGGGAAGCAGGGGAGATGGGAGAAGAGGAGGGGTGGGCTGTGGAGAGGGAAGGGGAAGGGACAGAAATAAAGAAAAGAAGAGGCCCCATGGCTCATCACAGGCATGATACACAGAACTGCTGTGAATTCCTTCTTCTGAGCCTTAGCACACCTCTAAGCCATGGAGTTAGCCAAGAAGCAGCTGCTTGGAGGGGAAGTTAAGGGCTTTGAACCGGTGAACTAAGAGGCTGACACAAAGTCTTTTGTTGTAGGGTAACAGTGGGGTGGAAAGAAAGAGGGAGGGAATGTGGGAAGGGGTAAAAAAGTCCAAGGAATCCAAAAATTATCAGTGTAAACCATGCTTCTCTAATTTATATGAAAGCAGAAAGATGGAACTTTTTACTTACCAGTTTCTATGACTTTCAAACATGTAGACACGTAGAATATGGCCTCTAGTAGTGCTTTTGCCTCAGAGGCCATTCAGTTTAGGGTCAGGCCTTCCCTTAGCATTTTACAATTTCTAAAGCCCTATCATACATGATGTCATCAAATCCTGTCAATCACCTCAACTCTCAGAAACAAGCAAACGCTAAGTCCCCAGGGTTCAAGGACACATCCAAAATCACATGAGAAATAGGTAGTGTTGGTTTCCCTCTTCAGGGCAGAAAGAACTCTGGTTATGGGTCACGTAAATCGAATTCACAAGAAGGTCATGACTGTAGTGGATGAAGCTGTGGTCTCCCATGCAGTGCTGTACAAAGTCTGGGAGGACTTCCCTTTTTCAAGATGCCCTAGTTGTGGGCATCTCAGAGAAGAATAAGGGAGTGTAGAGGGACTACAGAGGACTGGACAGGCAAAGGCCTGGGACCTTTGAAGGAAATCAAACTCTGAATATCAAATCCATCACTTAGCCTCCTCATCCTTGGTTTACTAATCTGCTATCCCTTAAACGAGTGGTCAATAAAGGTCTCAGTTGTTTGTATTCAGTATTTATATATTAGGTTTAGAATCATCCTAGAGGCCAGATACTAGGTAAGGTAGCCTCTTATCTTCTCTCTTGCCTGGAAAAGTACAAAAGGTAGAGATTGCTCAAAAGGGCCCAAGCAGTGCCCACTTGCTTCTTGGGGCAATGCCACCCTCCTTCTTAACAGGACTTTGGGAGCACCTGAAAGATTTAGGCCATCAAAGGGAATTATAGAAGAGAGATTGATGATTTTTCTTATGAGTCCAGTGAGTTTGGAGACCTTCAAGAACTAAATTTAAAACCAAGATGGCTTACAGGGTACAAGAAGGAATGATATTTCTATTTAAAATAAATCAATCAAACCTTTAGAGAGAAGAGTTCTTCTTTGGAGACACTGGAGCAAAAATTGACCTTGCTGAGCCATGAAATGTCATAGACCTTAAAAGATTTTCCTAAATCAATGATATATTTTTAAATCACTTTCCTTAAGCCAATCAGTCTTGTCTTACAATATGGCAGAAAGAAACCTATGGAAGTCATTCCAAAAAGTGCCATGGTAGGTCAAGGATGAGATCATAGTGGAGTATCAGGGAAACTCTTTTTCATCAAATTAAAGTTTGAGGGTCCAGAGAGCATGGGCCTAAATTGGATGTCTGTGATGTCATTTCCAAGTCCCACAACATCTCACCTAGTGCTCTTGTGTAGCTTTAAATTCTACTGCTAAGAATCAAACATTTGGGACAAGATGCTTTCAAGATGCTCATTGTGCTTTGCTGTTGATTGAAGTTGCATAATCTCAGAGACCAGGGCATGCTTTCTTATGCAGTCTGTGTGTACCCTTCTTCACTACCTTAAAAAGGCATCTTCATTTTCTTATGTTTCTTTCCCCTCCCTTCTGTCCTCTTACTCCTCTGCTTTCCATTTCATCTTCTCCACTTTGTCCTCTTTCTCCAGGGCTCTCTTCCCTTTCTCTAATTGACACTTATAGCCCCCATGAAATTACCAAACTCTTCCAACCCCCATCTCCTATTCTTCCTCATCTAGAGTTCAGTACTAAAAGCTGCCTGGCAGCTCATGTTTGAAGATTCCTCTGAGGCTTGCCTGATAGCTCAGTCAATAAAGAAGTGAAGTCACTCAGTCGTGTCTGACTCTTTGCAACCCCATGGACTGTAGCCCACCAGGCTCCTCAGTCCATGGGATTTTCCAGGCATGAATACTGGAGTGGGTTGTCACTTCCTTCTCCAGGGAATCTTCCTGACCCAGGGATCGAACCCGGGTCTCCCACATTGTAGGCAGACTCTTTACCGTTCGAGCTAAAGAATCCGCCTGCAATGCAGGGGACCTGAGTTTGATTCCTGAGTTGGGAAGATCCACTGGAGAGGGGATAGGCTACCCACTCCAGTATTCTGGCCTAGAGATTCCATGGACTGTATAGTCCATAGGGTCGCAAAGAGTCGGACATGACTGAGCAACTTTCACTTTTTCTTTCACTAATCAGTATGACCATCCCAGGCATCTCCACTTTATAGTTGGAAAATTCCAACCAACCATGACTCCTCTGAGGTCATGGATGATGAAATTCAAAGCCTAGATTGTTACACTGGTACCCACCCTACAGAGAGTCAAAGCTCTTTCTCTACACAAAAGAACATTTATTATTTGCACTGTTCTTATGAAAATGGCTTCCGTTGTTGGTTTTTAAAAGCATCTCTATGGTGATTGATCTCAACATCCTTTCTTGGACTTCAAAGGTGTCAAGCAGACTTCTAGTTTCCTAGCTGTGTGAAAGACCCCAGGCTATTTGGAAGAACTGATGCTGAGTTCTTTGAGTATTTTACTAGATGCCAAGATTAACAGTCTTATACTAGCACAGGGATTTAAAAAATGTGGCAAAGCCTTGGTTTGAAAGGAAGTGATCCCAGAAAGAGGAAAGCAGCTTTCCCAAATGAGGAACTAAATTGAAGGTTTTATGTCCCATCCTGGGACACAGAGAGTCTGGGAGGAAGATCAGGTGAGAGAGGACCATGGGCCCAGGCTTTGGAGAAATATGACAAAGAAAGATGAATATAGCACACATTTCACACCCCAAAACTGTCCTCTTTAGATAAATAATAGCAAACACTTCCTGATAACCTGCTATGTGCTATGCTACATTTAAGTCATCTCATTTAGTCTTCAAAAAGAAAAGAGTACTAACTTATAAGCCCCAGTTTTCCACACATGGAAATTGAGGCTTAATTGTTAATTTGCACAAAGCCATAGTTAGGAGATGATGGAAGTAGAATTTGAACCCATGCATTCTGACTTCAAAGTGGAAGCCGGTAATCACTGTTGTCTAAGGGTGGGTGGAACGGGCGCTCATGTTGAATCTTCCACTTGGAGCAGAGGAGAAATGGCAGCTCTCATTGGAAGAGCAGGCACCCAGGCAGAGTAGATCCCTCAGCCCCTGCTTCCTCAGGAATCAGCTGCTTCAAATCTGAGAGCAGATGGGGAGCCAGAACAGAGCCGGCAGCAATGGTGGTGTGGGGAGTTTAGGAGGAAGGGTACAGAGGTGGTGTTTCCAGTAGCCGCTGAACCACCTGGGGAAAAAGAAGCTGAACTTGTCCCCACACAAACGGACTGTGGGAACTAGATGCCTGGGGGTGACGGATCATGTGTTTGGGAGCCTGGATAACCAAACACATCAGGAACAGGGCACATTTTTTTTTCTAATCTTTATCTCAAAATGTTGACAGTGTATGTACCTTATATTCCCAGCTTCACTGTACACTCAGGGAGGGCAGGAACAAGCCTTCCATATCCTTAGTTCTCCACCACGAAGACACCCAGCACCAATTCACACATTGACTTGGAGTTTACACGTTCATCCGTATTCTGGAAAGAACTCAAATACACTCATTATCCCTGCCTGCTAGGAGCTGGTGCTTTAGAACAAAAGTAATTGATCCTTTGAAAAAAAACTCACTTGAAGTATTATTCCAGGTGTGCGTATGTGTGTCTGAGGAAGGAGAGAAATGGCATTTATTATGCGTCTACTGCAAGCCAGGCACTGTGCCAGGTCTTCTACAAATGTTATCTCATTTAATCCTCAACTGGCTGGATAAAGTGGGGACAAGTATTAATATGCTTTTGGTACAGAGGCAAAAAGTTAAGAGGCTTGAACTCACAAAGTTAATGCATCATGTAAGCCCTAGTAATTCTGGCTCCACAACCCATCTTTTCTCCCATTTCATTGAAAGACTTGCCAAGTAGAGAACAGGCTTTTGTAGGATAAATGTTTCCTGCTCCCCCCACGTCCCTGTGGTCACTGGCTTTGGGCCCCCTTGCTTTCCAAGCATTGGGATTCCTACCCTGGCACTGAGGTTGCTATCAGTGGGGCAGGGCGGGTGGCAAAGTCCTAGGCAATGTGAAAGTGCTCCAAACACATGGGAGGGATGAAATCTGCAGCGGTGGCTCAGTTCCCCCTTTTTCATATCAGAATGTGCTATCCTACCCCTCGTCTGGTAGTTCCTTTCCCTCTAGATGCAGCGTGGTTGATGACTCTCCACACAGCTCCCTCTGTGCTGCGTTACTCCAGAGAGGGCTCCAAGCTATCTTCTGGCCCTGCCTCATGCTACCAGATACTCTCTGCATGCACAGAGGAGAAGAATGAAACATTCTGCCCATAAAATTGCATCACGTCAATAGAGCTTTCTCTGGAACCCCTTAGCCTTGACCCCAAGTGCAACAGTAAAAGAAAAAGAAAATGTGAGCAATAAATAACACTTCCCCCCTCCTCTGCCCTCTGCTCAGGAAAACTCCAAGGAAACACTAAACCAAATTCACTCAGCCTCTGTTTCTAAAATCTTCATGAAGTCCCATAGTCAGTGAGCCTAATGAAACCCGGCTCTTACAGCCAGCTGTGTTTGAAGACAGCAGTACACGACTTACAGAGCCCAAGGTGAGCTGCTGCCAAATAGCCTTTCCGTGCATGAAAAGCCAGAGGATGAAGAGTTCCCAGCAGGGAAGAGCCTCAAGAAGTCACCCAAGCCAGCTCTCAGCTTCCAGGCAGCCAAGGCCAGCACTTCCTGGCTCCCTCTTCAACCCCCTCGTAGTAGGCGCCCCCGACTCCCAGCAACTTTCAGCTCCAACAGCCTCGCCCGCTACTTTTGTGTGAACAACCAATAACAAGCATCAGCGCCTGAGCTCCCTGTCTTTTTCCTCCCTTTGCTGCTCAGGGTGATTCTGAGCTTTACTATCTGCCTCCTTCAGCCTCTGGGTCAGTTCTGCCTCCTGCCTTCTGGGGGGACACTCTTGGGTTTCCAAATAGAGCGAGTGCATGCTTGCTAAGTCACTTCAGTTTTGTCTGACTCTTTGCAACCCTGTCAACTGTAGCCAGCCAGGCTCCTCTGTCCATGGGATTCTCAAGGCAAGAACACTGGAGTGGGTAGCCATGCCCAGCTCCAGGTGATCCTGTCAACCCAGGGATAAAACCCATGTCTCTTATGTCTCCTGCATTGGCAGGCAGGTTCTTTACCACTGGGCACCACCTGGGAAGCTCTCCAGAGAGAGATTGGGTTCCAAAGGAGCAGGAGGAAGGGACCCCAGAAGTGGGTGAGGCAGAGGCTGGAGGACCTTGGGGAAGAGTCTGGAAAGCCTTGCAGGCAGCAGCAGGCCTGAGGCAAGGGAACAGTGTTCAAGAGAGAAGGGAGGAGTGCAGGGGGCCCTCTTACCATCCACACAGGGCATCTGAGAAGTGCAAGTAGAGGACTAGATTTATTTTGAAATTACCTCTGATTGCATGGACTGTGTTCTTTCAGCCGTAACGTTGCTCCAAGACCAAAACCCCTGGGGCGTGACTTCATCAGCATGACGCTGGTGTTTCCACAACAGGTCTTGGGAGGTTGTGGGGAGCGTGCAGGGTCTGGAGGGGCAGGGAGCACATGGCCTGAGTCAGGACTTTGTCTCAGTCATCACTGCAAACACCAGATCACAAACATTAGGCTGCTGTGAGCCCCACCAGAGATTTCAAGGCAACCTGATGCAGTTTCTCTTTCATTCAAGAAAGATGAAGAGCTCATGGGAATCTTTGTGGTAAGAACTGTAGGGCCAAGAAAGATCACAAGATAGGGAAAAGGGTACTTAAATAAGGCTATTCTAATACAATGTCTGTTTCTTTTTACTTAGACTTTCTGGTTCTAAAGCTGGGAAGTAAAGTGAAGTCGCTCAGTCGTGTCCGACTCTTTGCGACCCCATGGACCATAGCCTATCAGGCTCCTCCGTCTATGGGATTTTCCAGGCAAGAGCGCTGGAGTGGGTTGCCATTTCCTTCTCCAGGGGATCTTCCTGACCAGGAATCAAACCCGGGTCTCCCGCATTGTGGGCAGACGCTTTACTGTCTAAGCCACCAAAGCTGGGAGAGATGTCAGAAATCAATCAGTCCATCCCCTGACTTTGATCACCATGTAACCAACAGGCCAGTTTGGCAGGTGACACAGCTCCTGATGCCAGGTGACAGCAGAACCTGGGACCTGTGGTGACATTGATGGGTTACTCCTCACACAGGGGCCGGATCCTGCCATCCCAAGGCGACTGGTCAGAGTCTCACCCACGGAGATGTTGATTTCAATAGTTTGAGGTGCAGTATCAAGACAGTAGAAATCAGAAACACTGACCTGATGCTGGAGCCCGTTCCTGTGTGCTTTCTATGGGGAATGCTACAGACTGAACGCCTGCACACTCCACAAATCCATATGTTGAAACCCCACCCCGCAATGTGAGGTGGGGCCTTTGGGAGGTGATTAGAATTAAACAAGGGCATGAGAAGGAACCCTCGTGAATGGGATTAGTGCCCTTAAAAGAAGACTGGAGAGAATGCTTGCATCGTCTCTCTCTCATTCTGCCCTGTGGGGACCCAATGAGAATGGGGCAGTCCACAGCCTGGAAGAGGGCTCTCACCAGGGCAAGGCTGTGCTAGCACCTGATCTTGGACTTCTGTCCCCCAGAACTCTGGGAAAGAAACTTCTGTTACTGAAGCTAGCCTGTGACATTCTGTTGCTGTTCTTTAGCCACCCAGTTGTGTCTGCCTCTCTGAGTCCCCATGGACTGCAGTGTGCCAGGCTTCCCTGTCCTTCACTATCTCCCTGAATTTGCTCGAATTCATGTCCATTGAGTCGATGATGCCATCCAATATTCTCATCAGGACCCCAAAGGGACCATGATAGGGAACAGCTGATGAGCACCCCTCATTAATAGCACCCCCTGTGCTCCAAGGCATTGACCAGAGAGGCAGAGGAGGCTGTGGGAGGGCTTCTGAGGGAAGAGCCTGCAGACCCCTGCTTTGACTCAGACCACCCCCACGAGTGACCTGGAGGAAGGGACAAGTCCTCATGGCCCCGCTGATGCCCCTTGGAAAACTGAAGACATTGAAATAGAAGAGGACCTCTGCTGTTCCTTCCTGCCCGCATACTCAGCAGCTCTGAGTATCCTTCTCAGCTCCAGGCTCCCATTTCTTAAAACTTGAGATTTGTACAGCTTCATTTGTTCCTTTTCATGACAATTTCCATTCTTTTTTTCAGCTTTTTTTTTTTTCATCTCATTGAGTGGAGCACTCCATATAAGAAAGCCAGCCACCCCAGGCTTGACTAGGCTATGAGCACAAATAGAGTCACAAGAGCAGTTACACACACACAAAAAAAAGGCAAAAAAAAAAAAAAATGCCCTTGATACTCAAATGGAAAGTCCTGTCGCTGCAGTCACACTAACAGATTTTGTTTCTGGGACCCCCTTTTCCCCAGAGGCAGGCACCTCGTGAGTATTCACAAACCTCTCTGTCAGGAGTATCACTGTGGGCATCTTCTCTGTGTGCTTGCTATGGATCAGGCACCCTTCTTTGGGGGAACTCCTCTGGCAAAGCCCCCGGAGCAAGCTTCACAATTTTCACTGTGGCCAGTGCTAACCTGGAAAAATCAGGTCTAGACAGGGTGCTGCCTGCTGAAGCTGCCTAAGCAATCAGTCCTCAAGGGACCAGCGTGGAGCCAGGTTCCATGCAGAAGTGGGGAGAAAGGTTGTCTCCTCTGCCCGCTCTCCCAGGTAGTGATCCTTGTGCTTGCAATCACTACTTCTGCCTCTGGCCAATTCCCCCATCTTCCAGCCTCCCTCCCTCCCCAGTGGAGATCAGAAGCAATCCCAGGTGGGTAGGGTGGGAGAAAAGCAGAGTTTTCTTTTCTATCCTTGTTCAATATACGTGTATACATAAACATATACATGTACAAATAGAGGAGATCAAACCAGTCAATCCTAAAGGAAATCAGTCCTGAATATTCTTTGGAAGGACTGATGCTGAAGTTGAAGCTCCAATATTTTGGCCACCTGATGCGAAGAAATGAGTCAATGGAAAAGACTCTGATGCTGGGAAAAATTGAAGGCAGGAGGAGAATGGGATGACAGAGGATGAGATGGTTGGATGGTATCACCAACTTGATGGACAGGAGTTTGAGCAAGTTCAGGAGTTGGTGATGGACAGAGAAGCCTGGTGTGCTGCAGTCCATGGGGTCGCATAGTCAGACAGGGCTGAGCAACTGAACTGTACTGAGAGTGTATGCTGCTGCTGCTGCTAAGTCGCTTCAGTCGTGTCCAACTCTACGCGACCCCATAGACATCAGCCCACCAGGCTCCCCTGTCCCTGGGATTCTCCAGGCAAGAACACTGGAGTGGGTTGCCATTTCCTTCTCCAATGCATGAAAGTGAAAAGTGAAAGTGAAGTTGCTCAGTCGTGTCCGACTCTTCGAGACCCCATGGACTGCAGCCCATCAGGCTCCTCCGTCCATGGGATTTTCCAGGCAAGAGCACTGGAGTGTGGTGCCATTGCCTTCTCCAACTGAGAGTGTATAGAGAGTATAAATAGAGTATATACATGTATATATACTGCATATATATATATACACATATATATATTGTGTGTGTGTGTTTATTTTGTTTGTTTATAGGGGAGGCAGAGGCTCTGGCTCATCAATTCTGCAAGAAATCACTTCAACTCCCAGTCTATTTGACAAGGATTCCCTTCTTCATGGTGGGGGAAGATCTCTCTCTTCCTATAATCTTTCTAAGGAAAACAAACCCCTCATAATTTCAAAGAATTATATATTTCTTTGAATAACTGACATCTATTAAGAATTCTCAAAAAGACTTTTTTTTTAAATCCAATAATTCTATTCTAAGGAAATATACAAATGCAGACAAAGATATACATCATGATGATAAAAAAAAAGCAAAAACCTTAACTCCAATAAGAATATCTATATAATGGAATATTTATAAAGCACTTTAAAATAACATTTTAAGGCATTTAAAAACTTATATTTAATGAAGTGGGAAATGTTTAAAAGTCATTCATGGTAAAATGTTTATATAATATTGTCCCAATTTAATAATTCCAAATAGAATCATAGACAAAAAAGACAAAGGAATTATGTAAACATTCAAATAATGGTTATTTCTAAGCAGTAAATGAAAGGGTATTTTTATTTATTTATTTTCTCTGCTTCAAAGTCTAAAATAAACATTAAATCAACAAATAAAGTCTATGGATTTATGTATTTTTTAATATAACAATCTAAGGGCTGGAGCATTTTTTCCTAAAAAGAACAAATTCCTGCTGAGAAAACCAAAACGTTTCCAGCTGACTCCTGGGTGGATGAATAACACAGTGGGCTCTGTTCATTCCCACAGCAATCATTTGTTGATCGTGGGTGGATCAATGCAACCCAGGATGGCAGTCCATGCTTTGCTTACCTTTACCTATTTCCTCATCTCCACAGGTCCTGGCCGTAGGTACCATTATAATGACTCATCCACAGATTAAGAAACCACAGTTTAGAGAGAAAAGGTCATCTTGGGCACCAGCTGCAGAGCCAGAGCTTGAGGCCCATATCCCTGCTCCAAGGGCTACAATAGATTGTTGGCCACTTCAGTTTACCCCCAAGAGAAAACAATTTTCAATCACTAAAAATCAAGAGGCACCTCAGAGATAAAAACCAACCCTCACAGAGTAGACAGAGAGAGAAGAGACACCAGAGAATGCCCATTTCAGAAGAAAAAAGAAAGGGGCTATTTTCCTCAATGCCCACTCCTGTTCCCTGAGCCCAGGTGCCCCCAGGTGGGAGCCTGAGGTGTTCACTCTCTTTGCCCAACCTTACGGGACCCTCTGCCTCCTGCTCAAAAAGGAAACTCAGGAAGATGGACCATTGCCTCTAGTTCTAAATAAGTGGTAAAAACTAAATTCAGAGTTCCTCTCCTTGAATCCTAAAATCAAAACCACCAGCCAAATCACCCAGTGTAGACAGAGAACAAAAAGAGCCTCCTGGCTGTTGCCAGCTGGACAGGGCCCCGCCAGCCCAGGGAGCACGGTTTCTGCAGCACATTCTCCTCCAATCAAGATGTCCGAGGGTTCCCTGCCGCTCCATCTGACAGGAGCACAATACTCTCCTTTTCAGACGTCTTGGGTTAATTTCTTTATTTTTTCTGGCCCACATTTTGAAGTCTTTCCAGCCTGATGGACTGAAGTGGAAATTACAATCCTATCAGGTCTGTCCAAAACAGATGCCACATAATCACAATCATATTAATAAAGTTGGCAAGCATGAGTATGAAGAATCTGAGAAAGGGGAGGGGGAGGGAAAAAAGAAAAACAAACTAACAACTTCCAGAATGTCTTAACTGATTGAACACTCCTGCCATGAAACAGGTTTCCCTGAGAAATCTGTAGTTGGCCTTTTCCGATCTAAACTCCAAGTAATTCCTTTCATTTAATGTTTCTACAGTTTGGATGAAGGGAGTGAAAAGCGAGGATATTTTCTCGAATCTTTTTGGACTTCACAACACTCGAGGTCTTATTTATGCGTGGGTTTCCAGCTGTGCATGACATAAGTCATTGAAAACTGGCACATCTTCCCATCAGCAAGCACAGCACAACCACAAGCTTGGCAAGAAGTTCACGTTGCCAGATGCCTTCACTGTTTCTTAAACTATGTATTCAAGGCACTCCACATTTTTTTTTTTTTCCCTTGCTGGAAATAGTTTCAAAGAAGAACACAATGTTTTGGGTTGCCTGGCCAAAGTTTAGCTGTACTTTTGCATCTTTGCCAAACTTCCTGTTTTTAGCATAACAATTTATTATCTCGCTGGTTCTTTACTCAAAAGGATTTGCAGGCACAAATAACTACTTGGTTTCCATGTCTTTTCAGAGAAGAAGCTCATTCACTTTCCCATAATTATCCTGTAGATGCAAGAGCAGAAATGTATTTAACCTTTGGGAGTGCTACGGAGGTGCAGAAAAGGCTTTAATTATTCAAAACCTCTACAATCTGAACTTTAAAGAACTGACAATTATTTTGTGTATGTGTGCAAGGAAAATAATTCTTTTCAGGTGGTTTGGCAAGATCACAGATTTGCCACACGTGGCGTTGTAGAAGCCAGTTCAGAGTAATTTGGGGTTTGGAAGCCAAGGTTAGACTAAAGAGATTTGATTCATCAGTAGCAATCAAAGAAAGCATTCGATCAGACACCGTTATGCATAGTTCATCTCTGATTACTAAGCTACACAGTCACCTTTTAGACTTCACACACACACATGCACACACAGACACACACACAAACAGAAACTAAAGAGTAAGAGGCTTTTCCATCCCCACCTAGCAGTCAGCTAGCCTATCAACCAGTAAATAGATTGAGAAGAGACTTAAATTCTTGATTGGATTGAGGCGGCCACTTATAGTCTCAGTTTTCTTCTACAAGAATATCTTAGGAATAACTAGAGCATGTGTTATTTTTATCGAGACACACACACACACACACACACACACACACACACCCTTACACACTTCAGTAGTAATGACCTGTATGTACTGTAGCAGAGCAACATTGATAACAGTGTGGTTAATTCTTCAGCAAAGTGCATTTAATTTCTAGGGTAGGATTTATTTCATCTTAGATGTATCCAATCACATTTCTTCACATCTTTTAAAAAGTACTTCACACTATCTGCAAAAGAACAGATAATGTCGATTTCTTATATGTTCATGCTTCACGGATCTTAGAATTCTTTGATGGTGACTTAGCAACCACTATAAAAATAACAGCTTCCTAAAACAGAGTGACTCAAAGAGAAAGACCCCTTCGAGGAAATGGTTAATATTAATGAGAGAATGCAGTGTAGTCCAACAATAGATCAGCATCAGTACTTTGGAGGAATGCTTCTAACTCAAGCAACAGAGGCTCAACTTTTGTCTTTCCATTTATGAACTGTTTCTCCAGATGAAAGCAGAGACAAAGACAATATCTATTAGATAGATGGCTGGATAGATGGACAGATGATAGATAGATAGATAGATGATAGATAGGAAATGTGTGTTATCGCTATATGTCTTTCTTTCTTTCTTTTAAGATTGATGCTTTGATTCTCTTAAGCAAAGACTGGTCCAAAGAAGAAAAGACTGGTCCAAGTAGTAATTCAATGGGCTAGAGCACAAACACTGGAGAGAAAGTTAAAAGGGAAGGTTTTCTCATAACAAATTATCACTCAACTCAAGCCGTCGCAGACACTATAGTTTACTACAAGGCTACAGAAGGTGGCCCAAGATTTGTTGTAAACTCTTCCAAAAGGTGAGAATGTACTTTTATTATGAACCATGGGGCATGTGGCTTTAAAGAGTTATTTTTAACATTTAAACATAAACAATATCAGCACTAAATATAGGATCAAAGAAATACTGTTTCCATGTGGAGTTGCCAAAGCACAGAAGCATGACTGCAAAGTACAAGTTTCCTTTGAAGGGGATGTTGCTATCAAAACTGCTTACTCAGCACTCTAGTAATAGCAAAAGAAAGTGCATATATACACATTTATTCATTATATCTTGCCTGGTGTGAAAAAGGTTTCACTCCCCAGCCTTTAAAACCAAAATCCAACATCCCACACCAAAACCTTAAGGGCCCCTCACTAGCTTTTTTTTTTTTTTTTTAATGAACACATTTAAAGTAATGTTTGAAGCCTGTAGTATCAGAATTTATTTCTACAGAGTTAACTCTATTTAATATCCTTGGCTCTAAGCTTAATTTGCTAAATCGTGCTGTTTTTGAAATTTATTGCAAAATTATTGTTCTCCAGGGAAATAATTACCATTCCTCTTATTTCCATGGTATTGCTTTCCTCTGCACGTGAGTTTAAGTAAGCGATTTAAAAAGCAGCTCTGTGTTTTGAGTAAGTATCAGTCAAGACAAGGTGACTCTCATACTATATTTGAATTTAAGAGAATACCTTCTGTTCACCCGAATATACAATTTTCTGAATGAGAACAATTGGATATTAAAATTAGAAAAGAATCCTGGGAAATGACTGCATCTATCTATTTATTTATATATTGCCTTGTTGTAAAAAGGATTCTAGGCAGCTCAGGAGCATATATAAAATATAGCTACAGAACATAAATTAGAAGCAGCATAAAGCAAAAAAGCAAACACTAGAGTAAAGACGTAATGGACTCAGGAATGGATTGGATATAAGCTACTGGAATTCTATAAATGAAGCACAAATTTGACTTTAGACTCAAATTTCAAGGTATAAATAAAAACCTGCTCATGATTATATGACTCATGAATAGCAGGTTCTCGGAACATTATCATGGAAGTTTAAAATCTTTTATAAATCATTCATTTGAGAGGTAGACCATGGTTTCTAGTCTTCTCCGTTGACTGTTGTGTGATCACTTTGGAGGCCCAGGTAAATCACACTGCATCTGTTTTTCAGTACTTTGATAGCATATCCTGATTTTTTCCTGGGGAATTACCTATTCCCTATTAGTATGCAGGTGCTGTGTCCCTGGCTCTCCTGGTTTCCAGCAACATTGGATCTTAAGCAGCTTGGCAACAACACAAGAGGGAAATGTCTGTGACTGAGTCCTTCCAAGTGGGTGTGTGCTGCCAAGAGAGGGATTGGTTCATGCTGCTGCTAAGTCACTTCAGTCGTGTCCGACTCTGTGTGACCCCATAGAGGTCAGCCCATGAGGCTCCCCCGTCCCTGGGATTCTCCAGGCAAGAACACTGGAGTGGGTTGCCATTTCCTTCCCCAATGCAGGAAAGTGAAAAGTGAGAGTGAAGTTGCTCAGTCGTGTCCGACTCTTCGTGACCCCATGGACGGCAGCCTTCCTCCGTCCATGGGATTTTCCAGGCAAGAGTTCTGGAGTGGGTGTTCATGGTAATGCCTTATTCCAATTCTTCTCATAACCTGCTTCTTCTACGTCCCCATCAGTCCTGTGAGCCATTTAAAGACCATCCACTTATGGTTACCAGGGAAAAAGGAGGGGGAGGGATAAACTGGGAGATTGAGATCGACATACACACACTGAAGGGAAGTAAAAGTCACTCAGTCACGTCCGACTCTTTGAGACCTCATGGACTGTAACCCACCAGGCTCCTCTGTTCATGGGGATTCTCCAGGCAAGAATACAGAAGTGGGTAGACCTTCCCTTCTCCAGGGGATTTTCCCAACCCAGGGATCAAACCCGGGTCTCCCGCATTGTAGGCGAATTCTTTACCATCTGAGCCACCAGGGAAATCCAAGAATACTCGAGGGGGCAGCCTACCCCTTCTCCAGGGGATCTTCCCAACCCAGGGATCAAACTGGGGTCTCCTGCATTGTGAGCAGATTCTTTACCAGCTGAGCTACCAGGGAAGCCCCATATACACATGGCTATATATAAAATAGTTAACAATAAGAACCTACTGTATAGCACAGGGAACTCTCTTCAATACTCTAATGGCCTATTTGGGGAAAGAATCTAAAAAAATAAATTAATAAAGTGATTATGTTATATGTATAACTGATTCACTCTGCTATACACCTGAAACTAACACAACACTGTAAGTCAACTATACTTTTAAAATGTTAAAAATAAGTAAATTAAAAAAAAATAAAGATCATCCAGTGAATTTCTTTTCTGCTTAAATGAGCATCTCTTGCCTACAACTATAGAACACTGAATGAAGTAGGGCAGACAACTCAAATGCAGGTGAGTAGAATGTGTCTGTACCCCATTAGGTAATTTGGGGTAAAGTTAAGTGGAATCCTGAAAATCTATTACCCATTTTAATGTCATTGTGATCCTACTCGGTGCAAACTGGATCCAAAGTAGAAATAGTCACTAGTGAAGAGTATCTGTGTCCACAACAAGAATCTCTACTAAAGGATATATGTCCTTTTTCTTCATTAAATTCTTAATGTTTCTCTTTCCTGTGTAGGATATGGGTGTATTTAGACAAATGTTTGGAGTATTCTACTACCATACCCCACTTTCAAGGTTAGATGTAAACATTGTTAGCAGTATTATAACACCTTCTGTTTGTCCTAGTAAATAATGCCTAAATTCAACACTGGTAAAACTCAATGCATGAATAATGCTTTATTTATTTGTTATAAAGAATTTGTGCTGCTGATGAAAATTACTTCTCCTTTTATGAGCTCTGGACTGGAGAGCTAATGGAATAAGAACTACCGAGTATCCAGAAGAGTCCTGAAGGTCCCCCAAGTGCCCAGCGTATGTGCCCAGCAGCATCCGGGTAAATGTCTCACAACTTACTATCTAAAAAAGAAAAACAAAAAGCCCCAATTTGTAGTGCTTACAAATTTCTGTGGTATAAAGATTCCTACCGCAGGCAACTTCAAGCTATTAATGGGATGTTACTGCTGGTGGAATTGGGAAGAGAATGCACACAGGGTTCTGGAAGCTGGTACAAGTAAGCTCCCATGCAACACTAGAAGTGAGAATGGCTGGGACCACCTGGGACCCTCTACCAGAGTGCTTGCACTTGCTCCTGGACAAATAATAGAATATTATTTGTATCTCCTCAAGCAATAGAATAAAAAGAAACTATAAAAATAACTTCAGTCATATACACTGAGGGCAATTATGAACAATAAGATACAAAAAGGCCAAAAACCAACTGCTGCTTCTGAAGCACGCAGAGCAAAAGCAGAGGACCACACATGATCCCTGCACACAGGGCCACCGAGGCAGGTGGGCAGACCACCTAAGCCCCCCCCGGCCTGACCCACTGATCCACCCCCACCCTCACTCCTTTCAAGAAACCAGCTCACCCCACTCAGGGAGTGAGTAAGGGAATCTGTTTCTTGTTTTCGCTCCCTCTTGCTGTAGCATATAGTGTTAGTCACTCAGTCGTGTCCGAGTCTTTGCGACCCCATGGACTGTAGCCGACCAGGCTCCTCTGTTCATCAGATTTCCCAGCCAAAAATACTGGAGTGGGTTGCCATTCCCTTCTCCTGGGATCTTCCCAACCCAGGGATCGAACTGGGTCTCCTGCATTGCAGGCAGATTCTTTACTGTCTGAGCCACCAGGGAAGCCCACGTGAGTTCCGTTAAAGCCTTGCCTGAATTTCTTATCTGGTCTCATCAATTTCTACTGACTAAAGAGTCAAAGCACCCTGGTGGGCAACAGGAGGATCTCTCCTAGGTCCCTCTCCTCCAACTGGACCCAAGGAAGGACTGCAAAGAAGGTCCAGCAATCCATTACTCTTCTGAGCTATGTTCTTCTTCTAGAAGGAACAGTGGAAACCTCAAAAGTAAGGTTGATCTCTATAAATCAGTCACGTAAATATTGGGTAATAGGAGTCTCTGTCCACTCTGTCTCAGGCTCCTCCTCAGGAACATGAAATCATTCATCAGGAATAGATATCCTACATGAAGAATATCTTCAGTATCTTTTCAAGAGACAGTTTCCATTTAAAGGCAAAGTGACTTACCTTGTCTATAAAATCAAATTTTCAAGAAAATCTATGCTATTTTGCAGGAAAAAAAGAAAATCACCACTTAAAGACAGTGTACTAAAGTGCCTAAATTACTAAAGTACACAGCTCCTAAATCTAGGTCTCTGGGTTTGAACATCGGCTCTGCTTTTTGCCCATAGCATCTGCCCTTGGGCAAGTAACTTGAGTTTCAAAACCTCAGGCTGTTCCTCTGCAAAATGAAACTGATAAGAGGATTTCTGTGAGAACTCAGATAATGCAGGACTTAGCCTGGAGTCAGATATGAGGTAAGTTGTTCCTGTCACTACTCTTTGATGGTCTGGTCTGCCCTTGTCAGAGGGCTCCATGGGTCTGGGTTTCCTTTTCAAAGATGCAGCAGCAGCTAATAGAGTTCATTCAACCCAGGAAAGGATATGGGGAAAGGACTGTGAAGAGAAAGCAAGTCCTGGAGGAGTCAAAATGACAGAATCGAAGGATGTGGAATTTGCCTCTCCTCACAAGTATACCAAGAATACATCTGCAAATGGAACAGTTCTCACAGAGCACCTGCTGAACACTAGCAGAAGACCTTGGACACCTAAAAGGAGAAGAAAAATCCCCACACAGCCAGGTAGGATGACAGAAAGGAAAAAAGGAAAAAAGAAAATGGAAAGAGACCAGGACCTCTGGTGGGGAACTAAAGGTAAGAAGTTCACAAACTCAGAAAAGCCCACTCATAGCAGAAAATCAGCTAGGACAGAAAGGGACCTTTAATGGATTGGAGGGAAATGCAGCAACAGGTCTGTGAAAGGCAGGACAGAATAAGAACTGCACACACGATCTATACCACCGACCTGTGTACCCCTGCCTGAAGAAGGGTACACAGAGGGGCTGAGTGCTGGATAGTGGGGTTTGGAGAGTGGACCCAGGGAGGGTACAGCTGTTGGCTGTGAAGAGACAACCTGAAGACTTACAGAGTGAAGTAAGTCAGAAAGAAAAAATATATATATTGTATAATATCACTTATGTATGGAATCTATATGGGGCTTCCCAGGTGGCACAGAGGTAAAGAATCTGCTTGTCAATGCAGGAGACACAAGAAATGCGGGTTTGATCCCTGGGCGGGATCCCTTCTCTTCCTGGAGAAGGAAATAGAAACCTGCTTCAGTATTCTTGCCTGGAAAGTCCCGTGGACAAAGGAGCCTGGCAGGTTACAATCCATGGTGTCTCAAAGAGTTGGATACAGCTTAGCACACACACATACATGGAATCTAGAAAAGCATGAACTTATTTCCAAAGCAGACATTGAGACACAGACATAAAGAATGAACATATGGATACTGGGGAGGGAGTAGTTGAGGTGAGATGAATTTGGAGAATGGGACTGACATATACACAACCAGGTATAAAATAGATAACTAACGACAACCTACTGTATAGCACAGGGAACTCTTCTCAGTGCTCTGTGGTCACCTAAATGGGAAGGAAATCCAGAAAAGAGAGGGTATGTGTATAAGTATAGCTGATTCACTTAGCTGCACAGAAGAAACTAACACAATCTTGTAAAACAATTATACTCCAATAAAAATTAATTTAATTTTTTTTTTTTTAAAGAAGAGAAAGCCAGTCCTAGCAGGGTGCTTTCGATGGGCACAAGAACACGATGACAGGCGCTGACAAGGCATTCCTCCCCACCTCGTGGGAAAGAGCACAAGCCTGGAACAGGTGCAGTCAAGGGGGCCCAGAAGGGGGTGGCCGAGAGGATGAAACTTCCATTATCAGCGTTTGGCTGAAAACCTTCAGAGCCGTATTTCCAACAGAATTGTAACTGCTTACTCATCTCAAATAACTTAAGGCATGTCATCACCACTCGCGGCCACAGGAATGAACCCTGCCACGGACTGGAGATCTGTTTTCTTCCTTAAAGCTCTGAGAGTGTTCTGCTTCAATTCCCTGTATGGGATGTAGATATATTAAATACCCAAAAAAATGACCATAAAGTGAACATTAAGGTTGAGAAATGAAGTCCAAGGATGCCAAGAAATTCGAAAGTAAGTGTTCCCCCAGCAGCTCTAATTCAACCATCTTTGCAGTAATGCATCCTTTCTGATTTCTGGATCCTCAGAGGAATGCCCACTCTGGGTCCTTCAACTAAGCCAGGGGGGGGATGTTTGGGGTCCCTGCTGATCCTTCTCACTTCCCTAGGTCATGAGAAAATCCTGTCTCGGATCCTTCCACTGAGCCCTTGAATGAGGCCAACTATGGCAAAGCATGCTCAAGAGCCCAGAGCAGGGGCAAGGGGCAATTCAGCCCCAGGAAGCTGGACCAGTTCCCTTCCCTGGCCCCTCCCTGAAAGCCAGGAGGCGACTCCTGACTCCACACAGCAAATGTATCCATACAGATTCCAGGATGCATTAATGGTTCGACACAACTGATGTGCTGAGGCACCTCCAGGGTACATTAGTTGAAGTGGCTACAGCAGCTGGTGGCTCCTCTTCAGGCATAATTTATCTATTGCACTTTACTTAATGTGCAAAATTAAATTTATGCTGAATCCATGTGTATTACCTACTGTGCATGAGCAGCATGAAATATACCATAAAGCAAATCAGCCCAGAGCCATGCTCTTAATTGCTAATGGCTTTCAACACACTTCATTGTGGTCTAACCAAACTTGGAGTCGATGCTACACTAAGAATCCTGCTCACATCAAGGTTGAAAGTGCTTCTCCCCAAAACCTCCTAGAGAAGTAAAGGGTCAAAGAGAAATGCTTTTAAGCCAATCTTTCTAGAGCCTATGTTCATTAAATCACAGATTTTGCACTGTTTCACAAATATTGTGACCAGTAAAATTTTCCACAAGAGACATCATTTTGCTGAAAAATAAGCAAATCAATGTCAATTTTTTTAAGTGGAATATAGGAAATAACCTCAAGATTTATCCCAAGTTCTGTTACTGCCAGGCCGTTGTTGCTGTTGCTGTTCAGTCGCTCAATTGTATCTGACTCTTTGTGACCCCATGGACTGCAGCACGCCAGGCTACCTTGTCCTTCACTATCTCCTGGAGTCGGACCCAATTTCTGATTCCATATTTTAAAGTGTAGGAGTTGGAATGGTTGATTTCTGCCTCTAGCAAGAAAAAAAAAATACTATGTAATCAAGTATAGTGAATTTCAAAAAAACAAATCTCTCAAAGGAAGCTTTAAAAAATGTGGTGTAAAATATATTAGCACACACTCTCACACATCTAAATTCACACCGAGCAAAAATTAATTCAAGTTTGCAACCTGATTTGAAAAAAGAAATTTGGCGGAGGAAAACAGAAAGGGAGAGAATAAATGCAGAAATTTAAACACAATTGTATCTCCTCCAACAATGATTATTCACATCTTTCATGTCTCTTATCAGTTTAAAGTATGCTTTGTATGACTACAGAGACCATTTTCTATGGGGGAAAAAAGTTATTTGCTTTGTAATTTGTGCTAGAAAGGAAGTATCTGTAGAAATGTCATGTTCTTCCCTTGAAAATAATTTGTAACCTTCCCCACGTAAAGGACAGAGGAAAAATAAAAACAGTGACTATATTACCTTTCAGATGTCATCTTTACATATCTTTTCAGTAGATGACTATTAGTAAGAAATTTTAGAAAATATACCAGCCTTACAAAGCATACCATTTTTATAAAAATAAGAAAGTTCTATTAGGAAGATACAAAGATAATTTTACTTGTTTCTCTGCTCATCCTCATTTTGTTTTCCATAAGAATATAAGGATATTATTCACTAAGGATTTTAATCTGACATTTTAAATGTTTTATTCAATTCTAGTTCTTTTTGATTTTACGTGATTTACGGCCGAAAAACTAAAGTGTAGAAATGAATTGCCTGCATTCATATAGAAATATATATATGCACATATGTATGCATGCACATGCATTCTTTCAGTCGCTATCGTATTGAATCATAATAAATTGAATAAATGTGCATGTAGAAATAGACTTCCCCATTACTTCTGCTTTTGCATGTATAAGCTATGTTGTTTTACTGAAAGTTTTAATAAATATGCTTCCAGAAATAAAACCATTAGTAGCATCTGGATCTTTTATTTTGGAAAAGATGTGTTCAGTCAGATTAGACTCAGAAGAAAACATTAACTGAGCAACTACTAGGTGTAAGACTCAGATCTGTAATTTGGCTTCTACTCTGGGAGCACATAGTTAGGTGATAAGCATGGACATGCACATTAATAACTAGTGCAAGGTGAATAGTAGTAAGTCTTAGGATAGGATTATGTCAGTGTGGGGAGTCCTCTGGGGTTGAAGTGGAGGGCACAGTAGATTGACAACCGAGTCTTAGAAAATGAGTATAACTTTGGCTGGAAGACAATGGTGGGAAGCCGAGTGGCTATCACAGCTGGCAGAGGTAACTGCTTGAAGAACAATTTGGATAAATGAAGGGAAGGTCAAAACTCCAAACTGTGACACACCAAAGACATACTCAGAGCCCTTAGCGAGGTTGTCTTGGACTGCCTCAGAATGAGACTTTAAAAAAATAAAAACAAAAAAGAAGAAAAGCAATGTTTCCCTTTTCTAGCCATGACCTCTAGTTCATATCTTCCTAGTCACAAGTTTCCTGGGTTTGAGAAGAAAAATTTCCTTTCTTAATCCACAAAGGTGATAAGCTTTTTGCAGTGGTCCTTACCTTCTTTAGTTGAGCTAGCTTAGCTGCAAAGGTGGTTAGAAGAAACAAGGACATTATCAAGTGCGTTTAAACATCCCATCTGTGGTATTTTACTGGATATCTTTTAGAATAAGACTTTTCCTAAGTTCATTCTATGCTTTCCCAAACACAAAAATTCCTCTCCTACTTCTTTCTAACCTTTCCCTCCCTCTCTCCCCTTTTCTCCCTCGTTTAACATCAAGGGGCATAAATGTGAGACTCAAAATTGGAATTAGGTTGGAAGATACCTTCTTTTAATTATTTGCATGATATGGGTCTTAACAATCAAAGAGACTTATTGTCTTTTAGCTTCTATGATTTTCTCCCATTTTTCCCTCTTCTCTGGACAGAATGCATATTTACCATGTTGCCCCAGACCTGGTCTTCCCATCTCATTCAACACTAGAAGGCTTTGTCAAAGGAGAGGTCAATAGCCTCTTAGAATCTTTTGGAGATAGAGAGAGCCTGGTAATCGTTTCCCACAATGGGGTTATCTGCTATCTGCCAGGGCTGTTTTCCTGAAAACGATATCTGATCAAACAACCCTGCAGTCTCTAAAAGTACCCAAGGGGGTCTTCCCAGCCCCATCCTCTTTCTCTGCTTTCTGTCAATCAACCCAAGCCAAGATAATGTGTGATCCAGATATTTTTTTTAAGTGTCAACATAGACCATGGTGATTGGGTCTACATTTAGATAAAATCTTATTTATATTCTCTAATCCAGCTCATTATTCACAGATGGTTCTACTGATTTCTACTGTGTTGTCCTTCATGTCAAGATCCAACAATAACTGCAGCAAATTTGCATTCTTTCCTTCCTCTTGTTTTGACTCAAGCACATTGTTCACGGAAATTCGAGTGATAAGAAAAGGAAACAAACTACCTTGGAATGTGGCTGATTCTCTAGATCTCTGTCTCAGTACAGGGAAACTTCAAACTCTATAATCACTAGACATAAAGAACAGACGTTTAGACTCAGTGTGAGAAAGCGAGAATAACATTGAAACATACACATTACCATATGTAAAACAGATGACCAGTACAAGTTGGATGCATGAAGCAGGGCATCCAAAGACAGTGCTCCGGGACAACCCAGAGGGTTAGGGTAGGGAGAGAGGTAAGAGGGGTTTCAGGATTAGGGAGACATATGTACACCTATGGCTGACTCATGTTGATGTATGGCAAAAATCAACCCTATATTGTAAAGTAATTATCCTCGAATTAAAATAAATTAATTAAAAAAATAAAAAATAAAATGCAAAATCTTTAAAAGCTGAAAGCAGTGAAGTTCCACTAATTCTGAAAGAAAAATATAAAGCACTGACACACAGTAAAACTAACAGTGTGTCTGTGAAGAACAGTATCCTTATACTTTCCATTCAGATTTTCTAACACTATCCTTCTAGAGAATTAAGGACTGCTTCCTTTTTTCCTTTGGAATCATGAGCATTCCTGCTCAAATCAGATCAGATCAGATCAGATCAATCGCTCAGTCGTGTCCGACTCTTTGCGACCCCATGAATCGCAGCACACCAAGCCTCCCTGTCCATCACCAACTCCCAGAGTTCACTGAGACTCACGTCCATCGAGTCAGTGATGCCATCCAGCCATCTCATCCTCTGTCGTCCCCTTTTCCTCCTGCCCCCAATCCCTCCCAGCATCAGAGTCTTTTCAAATGAGTCAAGTCTTCACATGAGGTGGCCAAAGTACTGGAGTTTCAGCTTAAGCATCATTCCTTCCAAAGAAATCTCAGGGCTGATCTCCTTCAGAATGGACTGGTTGGATCTCCTTCAGAATGGACTGGTTGGATCTCCTTGCAGTCCAAGGGACTCTCAAGAGTCTTCTCCAACACCACAATTCAAAAGTATCAATTCTTTGGTGCTCAGCCTTCTTCACAGTCCAACTCTCACATCCATACATGACCACAGGAAAAACCATAGCCTTGACTAGATGAACCTTTGTTGGCAAAGTAATGTCTCTGCTTTTGAATATGCTATCTAGGTTGGTCATAACTTTCCTTCCAAGGAGTAAGCGTCTTTTAATTTCATGGCTGCAGTCACCATCTGCAGTGATTTTGGAGCCCAGAAAAATAAAGTCTGACACTGTTTCCACTGTTTCCCCATCTATTTCCCATGAAATGGTGGGACCAGATGTCATGATCTTCGTTTTCTGAATGTTGAGCTTTAAGCCAACTTTTTCACTCTCCACTTTCACTTTGCTCAAGAGCCTTTTTAGTTCCTCTTCACTTTCTGCCATAAGGGTGGCATCATCTGCATATCAGGTAATTGATATTCAGGCTTTGGCATAGTCAATAAAGCAGAAATAGATGTTTTCCTGGAACTCTCTTGCTTTTTCCATGATCCAGCAGATGTTGGCAATTTGATCTCTGGTTCCTCTGCCTTTTCTAAAACCAGCTTGAACATCAGGAAGTTCATGGTTCACATATTGCTGAAGCCTGGCTTGGAGAATTTTGAGCATTACTTTACTAGCATGTGAGATGAGTACAATTGTGCAGTAGTTTGAGCATTCTTTGGCACTGCCTTTCTTTGGGATTGGAATGAAAACTGACCTTTTCCAGTCCTGTGGCCACTGCTGAGTTTTCCAAATTTGCTGGCATATTGAGTGCAGCACTTTCACAGCATCAATACCTACATTTAATATTTGAAATTTTCCAGGTCCCACCTGAGCTGACTAAAAGCAACCTACCAAATTTCTTTTCTCACTGCCTAAATAATGAGAAGGGTTTGGCAGGGATCCAATGTGTGTATGTGTGCTCAGTCACTCAGTTGTGTCTGACTCTTTGCATCTCTGTGGACTGTAACCTGACAGGCACTCCTGTCCATGGAATTCCCAGATGATGCAGTATTAAAGAATCCACCTGCCAATGCAGGAGATGTAAGAGATGCGGGTTCAATCCCTCGATCAGGAAGGTCCCCTGGAGTAGGGATCCAGGGCCCAATCTAAAATCTGACCTGAACTGGACTTCTGCAGCCATCAGTCATTTCGCTGGATGATATAGGATCTCCACCAGCCGTGAAGCAAACCTCTGGCTTCCTACCCATGATCTGTCCCAAGATCAGCAGGCACATTCCTGTCTAAACCCTTTACTGCAAATCGTCACAGCTCCTTTCATCAAGTTAATTATAGAACCAAGAGGCTGGAAGGGGAGCCTAAGACATCATCTGTTCCATCCCCCTGGCTTTCTTGCAGTGCTGTATTTAAATCATCCCAGACAGATGGAAATCTATCCGGTTTTTAAAGACCTCCAGAGCAGGAGATTCCACAAGCCCATCAGTCACTCACTCTGCTGTTTAACAGAGCCTGTCAGAGAATCCCTCTTTATCTGTAGTTCAAATCTCACACACTGCAGTTCAAACCAATTTCTTCTTGTTCTGTATGTACATCAACCCTTCACATACCTGAAGATCATTACTGAGGCATCTCTCGAGCTTCTCTGAGCTGAGCTGATCAATTTCAATTCCTTCCATCTCTTCTTATAAATCTAACTTTCTAATGTTTAATTATCTCTGTGACTTTTCACTAAACTTTGGTTCCCTTCTACTCAAGGATTAACTAGAAATATAGGTATCTATTTTTGTCTTCAAGGCACTGCTTCTCAAATTTTTTACTCTCAGGATTCTTTTTTCTCTTGTAAAAATTAAAGACCCCAAAGACATTTTGCTTATGTAGGTTCTATCTTTAGGTATTTGCTCTGTTAAAAATTAAGACTAAAAAATCTTGGGGCTTCCCCAAACATCCAGTGGTTAAGACTCTGCGCTCCCAATGCAAGGGGCACAGGTTCGATCTCTGGTTGAGGAACTAAGATCCCACATGCGGCATGCCAAAAAATAAAAAAAAAATTAACAGTAAAAAAAACTTTAAGACCCCAGAATACACAAGCATACAGCCCATTATCCATCAGAGTGATGATGTCCTCATATTATGGGACCTCTGTATGTTTGTGAGAGAATGAGCTAAGAAAGCAAGTAACAAACTAGTATTATTATAGAAATTGTACAGATGCTGCAGGCCTCCTGAGAGTCTTCAGGCTCCCCAGGGTTTCTGGACCACACTCTGAGACTCTCTGCTTTACGGGAAGTATAGCCCTCTTCTCATTGTAAACCTGGATGCACAGGCAGTGGGCAAGGAATAGAGTCTAGGGTAAAGACAGCCAAACCAAACCAGGCTACATTAGAAGGCAAATGAAAGCCTTTAGCTGTCAGCAAGTCCGGGTTCTCAACCTTAGAAAGGAGAAACTGATTTTGAGATCAATAAACTGAACTTTGTTGGTCTTTTTATGGGAGAATATCAGAACAGAAAGGCAGAGGGAGTTGCTGTTGATTGTGCTTTCTGAGCAAAAGCAGATTCTCTAACATGTAATCCTCTTAATCACACACAAAACCATTCTGTTTATTTACTGTTGAACTGGCCACAAATAAGTTGTTTGCTGTGAAACAACAGAGCTCTTCAAATCCCTTGCTTACTGCTGTTTTTACAGTTGAAATTGGCACTATCCACCAGATCCTCCCTAGGTCTGCCTATTGATTTTAAAGACCCTGAGGGGATGGTGGGGCTCGGGGAAAGGAAGCAGTCTGCACAAGTCCTTTTTTTGCAGGTTCAATCCCCAAGCAAAACCAGACACTCAAATGACCTCTTTTCCTTTGTTCTCCCTTCACTAATTTTATACTGTCCTCTTTCATACCTGAAAAACTGCTTCTTTCCTCAGCCATCTCAAAATTTAAAACTGTGAGCCCAAGTCTTGTTTAACATATGTATAAGGCATTATAGGTTTATCCATCAAGCAACAAGTACTTATTATTTACCTTATATTCAAAATTCTGTTAGACATAGTAGGTAACTACCACAGAGACTTAAGTCTTATTTTCTATCTCTAGGGACTCACAGTTTAGTTGGAGGTAAAATAAAACTCAAATAAAACAACAGCTTACTGTAAATGACAGAATAGAATTAAGTTCTAAATTCCACAGCACAGGCTAAGTATTATAGGAGTTGTCAGAAAGAGTCTCTCTGTTAGGATATAAAACACACCCCACAAATTTTTTAAAAGTGGAGTATTTCAGTGGTGTTAAGGTGAATTTGGAGTTGGAACTTGAAATGTATTTCTTCTGAAAACTTGCAGGGTCATTCACACAAGCAGGCCTGGCCCTGTGTTTAGAGGTCCGGGACTAGAGGACAAATGCTCCCTATCTCCTGCTTTCCAGTCTGACCTGATGCCTGCCCCTAGGGAAAGCTTCACCTGCGTGAACAGGAAACCCCAGCCTGCAGCACAAACGCACTCTACAGCCACACTTGCAAGACAGCTACCACTGGCACCCCTGGGGCTTACCAATGAGTGTGCTGGAAGCCTGCTTAGCCCCAGGAAGATGAAAGAGGGGCTGAGGAAGAGGCTCACGCAGACCCTGGAAACAGACTCTGTCCCTCTGGGCAGGGAATTCCGGAGATCTGGGATCCGAGATGTACCTGAAGGGGGATGGTATAGTGCAAGCTCCAGGTGAGCATTGCACTGAGTGCTCAGAATTCGCTCCTTGAAGGAGAGAAGGACCTGTACTGGGCCAAAGCACGTTCTCCAACATGCAGGACACAAAGCCAAATCCCCATACCCGAGGAGGTAGCTTTAAAGTAAAGGAATTCCAATATAAAATTCTGTCAAAATAAATATTGCTCATATTAAGAGTCTTTCAATATTCCTTCTACTTCTTCAGTCACGCAATTTCTTCTTCTTTAAAAGAATTCTGTGCTTTGATTAGCTTTTTCAAAGTAAAACTATCACAAATTTTATTTTACTTAGATTAATTTACCTTTTACTATTTATTCCACAAAAAAAATTTTAAATGCACTTTCATAGGAATTTTCAGAAGTAACTTAATTTCAGAAAATAGTCCAGACCTGGAAAGTAAAACTTTCAGTCAACTAATATTTCAAACACACACAAAAGTTGAATGAAAGTTTCTTTTAATACAGTCAATTCTCAATCTTTTTTTGAAATGGCATTAGTCTCTCCTAAATCAGCTATTTAATTTAATTTTAATATTTATTCATCAGACTTTCTTGATTTCTGAGGCATCCTAGCTCTATTCTTCCTCTTTCCTGCATCATTCTGATTAATGAGATTTTCCTGTCCCTAGTGAAAACCAAAAAGAAACATTCCAAACATATAGACATGGAGAATGGAACCAAGGAAAGATGTATTAGAAGAAAATGACAGGCTGGTTTTTCTTGAGTGCTGCCTTGTGGCCCATCACAGCATGGCCAGCATTCACAATAGATGGAAAGACATTTAATTTATTAGTACAGCCTCTTGTGAAAGTACCATAGGGAGAGTACAGTCATAGCACAGAGCAAAACTTCTTCAAAAGCCCATTTCCTACTAGGAAATGGGCAAATGACTTGAACAGACACTTCACCAAAGGGGATATATGGGTGGCAAATAATACGTGGAGAATTACCTTATGTTATTAACCAACAGAGGAATGCAGATTAAACATACAAGGATATATATTATAACACTACATATCTATTAAAATGGCTAAAGTAAAAAAAAAAAAAACTGTTAATACCAAATGCTGTTATGGATGGATGCAGAACAATTCGATCTTTCATACATGCTAGTAGGATGTAAGATGGCTAAGCTATTCTGAAAGACTGTCTGGCAGTTTCTTAATACAGTTAAACACAGTTATATAACCCAGCAGTCACACTTTTGCCTATTTCTCCTTAGGAAATGAAAACTTGTATTTATTTATTTATTTATTTTTTACATAGGCAGTAACATTTTTTAGATAAAATATAATGATTTTAGTCTTACAAGATTTTTCAATCATTATTATGTTCCTTATATGTAATGCATAAAACCTGTAGATGAATATTCGTAGCAATTTTATTTGTAACAGCCCCAAACTAAAAACAACCCAATGGTCCTCTGATGACTTACCAGGTAAAAAAGAATACATATGTACAATAGAAAGTTCCTCAGCAATATAAAGGAATAAACTACTGATATATGCAAAGAAATAGAGGAAAAAATACAATGGGAAAGACTAGAGATCTCTTCAAGAAAATTAGAGATACCAAGGGAACATTTCATGCAAAGATGGGCACAATAAAGGACAGAAATGGTAGGGACCTGACAGAAGCAGAAGATATTAAGAAGAGGTGGCAAGAATACAGAGAAGAACTGTACAAAAAAGATCTTCATGACCAAGATAATCACGATGGTGTGATCACTCACCTAGAGCCAGACATACTGGAATGTGAAGTCAAGTGGGCCTTAGAAAGCATCACTATGAACGAAGCTAGTGGAGGTGATGGAATTCCAGTGGAGCTATTTCAAATCCTGAAAGATGATACTGTGAAAGTGCTGCACTCAATATGCCAGCAAATTTGGAAAACTCAGCAGTGGCCACAGGACTGGAAAAGGTCAGTTTTTATCCCAATCCCAAAGAAAGGCAATGCCAAAGAATGCTCAAACTACTGCACAATTGCACTCATCTCACATGCTAGTAAAATAATGCTCAAAATTCTCCAAGTCAGGCTTCAGTAATACGTGAACCATGAACTTCCAGATGTTCAAGCTGGTTTTAGAAAAGGCAGAGGAATCAGAGATCAAATTGCCAACATCCGCTGGATCATCGAAAAAGCAAGAGAGTTCCAGAAAAACACCTATTTCTGCTTTATTGACTATGCCAAAGCCTTTGACTGTGTGGATCACAATAAACTGTGGAAAATTCTGAAAGAGATGGGAATACCAGACCACCTGACCTGCCTCTTGAGAAACCTGTATGCAGGTCAGGAAGTAACAGTTAGAACTGGACATGGAACAACAGACTGGTTCCAAATAGGAAAGGGCATCCGTCAAGGCTGTATATTGTCACCCTGCTTATTTAACTTATATGCAGAGTACATCATGAGAAATGCTGGGTTAGATGAAGCACACACTGGAATCAAGATTGCCGGGAGAAATATCAATAACCTCAGATATGCAGATGACACCACCTTTGTGGTAGAAAGTGAAGAAGAACTAAAGAGCCTCTTGATGAAAGTGAAAGAGGAGAGTGAAAATGTTGGCTTAAAGCTCAACATTCAGAAAACTAAGATCATGGCATCTGGTCCTATCACTTCATGGCAAATAGATGGGGAAACAGTGGAAACAGTGGCTGACTTTATTTTTGGGGGCTCCAAAATCACTGCAGATGGTGATTGCAACCATGAAATTAAAAGTAAATTAACTTACTCCTTGGAAGAAAAGTTATGACCAACCTAGACAGCATATTAAAAAGCAGAGACATTACTTCGTCAAAAAAAGTCCGTCTAGTCAAGGCTATGGTTTTTCCAGTGGTCATGTATGCATGTGAACAAAGAAAGCTGAACACCGAAGAATTGATGCTTTTGAACTATGGTGTTGGAGAAGACTCTCGAGAGTCCCTTGGACTGCAAGGAGATCCAACCAGTCCATCCTAAAGGAGATCAGTCCTAGGTGTTCATTGGAAGGACTGATGTTGAAGCTGAAGCTCCAATACTTTGGCCACCTGATGCAAAGAGCTGATTCATTTGAAAAGATCCCGATGCTGGGAAAGATTGAGGGCAAGAGGAGAAGGGGATGACAGAGGATGAGATGGTTGGATGGCATCACCAACTCAATGGACATGGGTTTGGGTGGACTCCAGGAGTTGGTGATGGACAGAGAGGCCTGGTGTGCTGTGGTTCATGGGGTCAGAGAGTCAGACACGACTGAGTGACTGAACTGAACTGATATGCAAAAACTTGGTGAATATCAAGGGCTTTATGGTGAGTGGAAAACCAATCTCAAAAGATTACATGCTGTATGATTCCATTTATATGGTACTCTCAAAATGACCAAATTATATTCCTGGAGAATAATCAAGTTGGAGTTGGATGGAGGGTACAATATGATATTAGGGAATAACTTGAGGGAGTTTCTTTATGGTAATATATGGTTCTGTATTCCAATTGGGGTGACTGATAAGGCTATAAAATCTATTGCCAAAAAGATTAGGCATCCACCACTGACTTGTCCAGAGCCTTTCCCAAAGGGAAGTCATTTCTTGATCACTTGCAATTTATTTATCATTTATCTGCTTCTCACAGGGTATTCATTGCACTTGAATGCCCCATACAGCCCACTGGGATTGGAAGGGTAATGTCAGTATTCCTCATATTGAAATGAGCAGATGGAGAATTTCCAGGCTCCTAGATTTTTAGTCTATTGCTTTTTTCACCACACCTCCTCTCAACAAGACCCTAGGTATGAAAGTCAGGGAAGAAAGCAAGCCCCACTCAGAAGAACCATCTTTCTGTAGTGAAGATAGTTATCCTGAGATCCCTACAACTGACTTTTCCAACTGGACCGTTATTTCATTGCAAGACATTGTCAAACACTTAGAGGAAACTCATGGGTTAGATTTCTCGCCTTCTTGACATTAAATATATTTTTTTGCATTTACAAAACCCATGATTCCTTCCTCAAGGGTAAGGACATAAACCCTTTCCAGACTGTAAGTCACATTATATTTTATCTTGATAGCTTCAGTTCATGTGGTATTTTTCCTTCATTCCTGCTCCAACTACCCTAAAGTCCAAATAAAACATTATCAACAGATCTGGGTGGCCTCCAATAAAGGGTGCTTTCTCTTTGTCTATTTAAAGTGCCCTTGCTATTTAAAAAAAATTATATTCTATTAATAACAGATGCCTGGTATCTTACTTCTGTAATATAGTGTAATTAACAATGCAAATGTGAAATAAAAATCTCATTATTTATCAGATAGACATGAGCAGGTGATTATGTACTTAGAGGTATAAAATGCATAATAAAAATGCACAGTGATAATTGTTCCAGAAGAGCTTCCATTTCTGGGCCACAGAGTTTTTAATTTTGAATATAAAGACTATCTGTGTATTTCCTTTTCTCTAGTCTAGCCCTGTGTATCATTTTTTTTCTCAATCCATCCAAGCTCAGTTTGAATAACTTAAATTTTATAGCATCTTGTTTAAACTCAAGGCTAACTGGGAAAAAGTGTTACAGAGCCTATACAAATGATACATTTCTGTTCTTCCAAAATACTCATATAACTCAGGAAAATTAGACAGACCAATTTTATTAACCATTTTTTAAGATTCTATTTGAAAGGAAAGCACTCCTGGATGGAGAGCTTGTATATCAAATTTCAGACCTAAGTAAACTTTCATAGCTGAGCTGTAAAAATAGTCATTTATAATGAAAACACTGCCGAATTTTAACTATAATCCTGCCAGTGGGTGACTATAATAATCTAACAACAATCATCGTCATTATAACGAATCACCCAAAAGAGAGGTTGTTGCCCTCTCCAAATGGGCAAAACACTCCCCTCCAAAGGGAGCATGCTCCCACAGAGAGAACCTAACAGCCAGAGAGCCAGGTACCCTTCCATCCCAGCACTGTCAAATTGCAGGAAGAAACTAGTCAAGGGAACCGCCCTGCCCTCATGCATTATACTTTTCGCATCCTAAATGACCTAAAAACTCAATTTTATCAAAGGCAATTCTGTTACTCCCTGACTGCATTATCTTCCTCTTTGCCTCATAACTCTGTAAAGCTTTCAGTTCAGTTCAGTTGCTCAGTCATGTCTGATTCTTTGTGACCCCATGGACTTCAGTGTGCCAGGCTTACCTGTCCATCACCAACTCCTGGAGCTTAATCAAACCCATGTCCATCGAGTCGGTGATGCTATCCAACCATCTCTTCCTCTGTTGTCCCCTTCTCCTTCAACCTTCAATCTTTCCCAGCATCAGGGTCTTTTCCAATGAGTCAGTTCTTTGCATGAGGTGGTCAAAGTATTGGAGTTTCAGCTTCAGTATCAGTCCTTCCAATGAATATGCATGACTGATATCCTTTAGGATGGACTGGTAGGAACATTTTGCAGTCCAAGGGACTCTCAAGAGTCTTCTCCAACACCACAGTTCAAAAGCATCAATTCTTCAGTGCTCAGCTTTCTTTATAGTCCAATCTCACATCCATACATAACTACTGGAAAAACCAGAGCTTTGACTAGACGGACCTTTGTTGGCAAAGTAATGTCTTTGCTTTTTAATATTCTGCCTAGGTCGGTCATAGCTTTTCTTCCAAGGAGCAAGATTCTTTTAATTTCATAGCTGCAGTCACCATCTGCTGTGATTTTGGAGTCCAAAAAAATAAAGTCTGACACTGTTTCCACTCTTTCCCCATCTATTTGCCATGAAGTGATGGGACTGGATGCCATGATCTTAGTTTTCTGAATGTTGAGTTTTAAGCCAACTTTTCACTCTCCTCTTACACTTTCATCAAGAGGCTCTTTAGTTCTTCTTTGCTTTCTGCCATAAGAGTGGTTTCATCTGCATATCTGAGGTTATTGATATTTCTCCCAGCAATATTGATTCCAGCTTGTGCTTCATCCAGCCCAGCATTTCACATGATGTACTCTGAATTTAAGTGACATAAGCAGGGCAACAATATACAGCCTTGACGGACGCCTTTTCCTATTTGGCACCAGTCTGTTGTTCCACGTCCAGTTCTAACTGTTGCTTCTTGACATGAATACAGATTTCTCAGGAGGCAGGTAAGGTGGTCTGATATTCCCATCTCTTGAAGAATTTTCCACAGATTGTTGTGATCCACACAGTCAAAGGCTTTGGCATAGTCAATAAAGCAGAAGTTGTTTTTCTGGAACTCTCTTGCTTTTTCAATGATCCGACGAATGTTGGCAATTTGATCTCTGGTTCCTCTGCCTTTTCTAAATCCAGCTTGGACATCTGGAAGCGCATGGTTCACATACTGTTGAAGCCTGGCTTGGAGAATTTTGAACATTACTTTGCTAGTGTGTAAGATGAGTGCAGTTGTGCAGTAGTTTGAGCATTCTTTGGCATTGCATTTCTTTGGGATTGGAATGAAAACTGACCTTTTCCAATCCTGTGGCCACTGCTGAGTTTTCCAAATTTGCTGGCGTATTGAATGCAGAACTTTCACAGCATCATCTTTCAGAATTTGAAATAGCTCAGCTGAAATTCCATCACCACTACTAGCTTTGTTCGTAGTGATGCTTCCTAAGGCCCATTTGACTTCACATTCCAGGATGTCTGGCTCTGGGTGAGTGATCACACCATTGTGATTATCTGGGTCATGACGATCTTTTTTGTTCGTTCTTCTGTGTCTTCTTGCCTCCTCTTCTTAATATCTTCTGCTTCTGTTAGGTCCATACCATTTCTGTCCTTTATCATGCCCATCTTTGTATGAAATATTCCCTTGGTATCTCTAATTTTCTTGAAGAGATCTCTAGTCTTTTCCATTCTATTGTTTTCCTCTATTTGTTTGCATTGGTCAATGAGGAAGGCTTTCTTATCTCTCCTTGCTATTCTTTGGAACTCTGCATTCAAATGGGTATATCTTTCCTTTTCTCCTTTGCCTTTTGCTTCTCTTCTTTTCTCAGCTATTTGTAAGGCCTCCTCAGACAATCATTTTGCCATTTTGCATTTCTTTTTCTTGGGGATGGTCTCGATCACTGCCTGCTGTACAATGTCACGAACCTCTGTCCATAGTTCTTCAGGCATTCTGTCACACAAATCTAATCCCTTGAATCTATTTGTCATTTCCACTGGATAATTGTAAGGGTTTTGATTTTGATCATACCTGAATGGTCTAGTGGTTTTCTCTATTTTCTTCAGTTTAAGTCTGAACTTGACAATAAGGAGTTCATGATCTGAGCCACAGTCAGCTCCCAGACTTTCTTGCTTTTGCTGACTGTATAGAGCTTCTCTATCTTCAGCTGCTAAGAATATAATCTATCTGATTTCGGTATTGACTGTCTGGTGATGTCCATGGGTAGAGTCTTCTCTTGTGTTGTTGGAAACTGGTGTTTGTAATGACCAGTGCATTTTCTTGGCAAAACTCTGTTAGCCTTTGCCCTGCTTCATTTTGTACTCCAAGGCCAAATTTGCCTGTTACTCCAAGTATCTCTTGACTTCCTACTTTGCATTCCAGTACCCTATAATGAAAAGGACATATTTTTTGGGTGTTAGTTCTGTAAGGTCTTGTAGGTCTTCATAGAAACATTCAACTTCAGCTTCTTCAGCAGTACTGGTTGGGGCATAGACTTGGATTACTGTGATATTGAGTGGTTTGCCTTGGAAATGAACAGAGATCATTCTGTTGTTTTTGAGATTGCATCCAAGTACTGCATTTTGGACTCTTTTGTTGACTATGAGGGCTACTCCATTTCTTCTAAGGGATTCTTGCCCACAGTAGTAGATATAATGGTCATCTGAGTTAAATTCACCCATTCCAATCCATTTTAGTTCACTGATTCCTAAAATATCGATGTTCACTCTTGCCATCTCCTGTTTTATCAATTCCAATTTACCTTGATTCATGGACCTAACATTCCAGGTTCCTATGCAATATTGTTCTTTACAGCATCAAACTTTACTACCATCACCAGTCACATTCGAAACTGGGTGTTGTTTTTGCTTTGGCTCTGTCTCTTCATTCTCTCTAGGATTATTTCTCCATTGTTCTCCAGTAGTATATTGGGCACCTACTGACCTGGGGAGTTTATCTTTCAATGTCTATCTTTTTGCCTTTTCATACTGTCCATGGGACTCTCAAGGCAAGAATAGTTGAGTGGTTTGCCATTTCCTTCTCCAGTGGACTATGTTTTGTCAGAACTTTCCACTATGACCCATCTGTCTTGGGTGGCTTTACATGGCATGGCTCATAGTTTCATTGAGTTAGATAAGGCTGTGGTCCATGTGATCAGTCTGATTAGTTTTCTGTGATTGTGATTTTTATTCTCTCTGCCGTCTAATGGATAAGGATAAGAAGCTTATGGAAGTTTCCTGGTGGGAGAGACTGACTGAGGGAGAAACTGGGTCTTGTTCTGTTGGGCTGGGCTGAGCTCTTTAATCCAATTTTCTGTTGATGGGCAGGTATAATGATGACCTCCTTCAAAAGATCCCATGCATGCACTGCTGCACTCAGTGCCCCCAACCCTGCAGCAGGCCACCACTGACCCATGCCTCTCCAGAGATGCCTAGACACTCACGGGCAAGTCTGGGTCAGTCTCTTGTGCAATAACAGCTCCTTTCTCCTTGGTCCAGATGCACACATGGTTTTCTTTGTACCCTCCAAGAGTCTGTTTCACCAGTCTTATGTAAGTTCTGGTGGCTCTATGGTGGGGTTAATTGTGACTTCCTCCAAAAGAGCTTATGCCATACCCAAATCTACTGCACCCAGAGCCCCTGCCAATTTGGCAGGCCACTGCTGACCCATACCTCCACAGGAGATACTCAAACACTCAAAGGCAGGTCTAGCTCAGTCTTTGTAGGGTCTCCTGGTGCACACAAGGTTTTGTTTGAGCCCTCCAAGCATCTCTGGTGGGTATGGGGTTTGATTCTAAATTTTGCCCCTCCTACCATCTTTCTTGGGCTTCTCCTTTGCCCTTGGACCTGGGGTATCTTTTTTTGGTGGGATCCAACATTCTCCTGTCGATGGTTTTTCACCAGTGAGTTGTAATTTTGGAGTTCTCACAGGAGAAGATGAACACACATACTTCTACTCCTCCATCTTGCAAGTAATATGTGATCTCAGCAATCAGCACCAAATTCTTTGGCACTCCCTGAGGAGGCAGATGGGCACAAGGGGCCACTGTTGTAAAGTTTTACCCCTGAAATAAGGCCAGTTCACTTTTTAATTTTTACAAATGTGCTGCGTACAGGAAGGGAATCTCTCAGACCCAGCTTAACTCAAACCAGAAGTGAATCTACTCCTGGCACTGCTGGGTTTCAGGTTAGCCTGAATGGGGTCCCATGCCAGGCCATCATAAAAGGCCAGTATCTCCAACTGGCCCTGGCAAAGCCCATCTACCTCAAGCTTCTTATCTCCTCAGCCAAATGAATAGTTTCATTAAAGAATCACTGGAGTGGTCTACTACCATATTACCCTGAATGCACTCCTCATCTGATCTCAGAAGCTAAGCAGGGTCAGGTTTGGTTAGTACTTGGAAGGGAGGAAATGACTGAAGAATTTTTTTTGAGCTAGTCAATGTTCCTTAAGGGGGTTGATTTTTTTTTAAGTCTTTTATTGAATTTTTACAATATTTCTTCCGTTGTTTATGTTTTGGTGTTTTGGCTGCATGAGCCATGTGGGATCTTAGCTCCATAACCAGGGATTGAAACTGCACATCCTGCATTGGAAGGCAAAGTCTCAACCCCTGGACCACCAGAGAAGTCCCAAGGGGTTTACTTTTTTGCATGTGAAACATTTTCTCAATTATTGAAATGTGAATTTGTGACATATTACTTTTCGTTATCATCATACATTAAACTCAATAGGATTTTTTTTTCAATTTACTGTTGGGGAACACATTTCTTATTCCCCAAGTCTTCATAGGAAGACATTTACACAAGTAGAACTGCTTTCTTAGCACTTCTTTATCCTTGTCTCATATTGGTAATTTAGGGAGAAGGAACTAAGCAGGATGGCCAGCATTTGCTTCGTTTCCCTTGAGGAATTATCTTGTCAACTGTGGTCCAGAAGATGCCGACTTCCTAGGTTCCCCTGCCCATAACCCAGTGAGTGTGACACTAACAGAGGTACAATGTCAGCAAGCCCAATTGCCTGAGGGCCTAAACCTCATTCGCAAAGCTGATATGATCATTTCCATCTGTCCAGTTTATGTATCTTTCAACTGGTGCTAAACTGGATCAGGAACAAAAAGGGAGGATCATCTTTTACCTCTTCCAGCTATAACATATGTCAAGTGATCTGCTGTTGGGGGCTGAGGGAAACCTAGCTCTGTCTATTCTTCAGGTAGAAAATATTTAAAGAGAGGCTGGGCTTCCCTGGTGGCTCAGTTGGTAAAGAATCTGCTTCCCTGGTGGCTCAGAGGGTAAAGCATCTGCCTGCAATGCAGGAGACCTGGGTTCGATCCCTGGGTCAGGAAGATCCCCTGGAGAAGGAAATGGCAACCCACTCCAGTACTCTTGCCTGGAAAATCCTATGGACAGAGAAGCCTGGACACGACTGAGCGACTCCATGACTTCACTTTCAATGCAGGAGACCCCAGTTTGATTCCTGGGTAGGGAAGATCCCCTGGAGATAGGGATAGGCTACCCACTCTAGTATTCTTGGGCTTCCCTGGTGGCTCAGACAGTAAAGAATATGCCTGCAATGCAGGAGACCTGGGCTTGATCCCTGGGTTGGGAAGATCCCCTGGAGAAAAGAATGGCTACCCACTTCCGTATTCTTGATTGGAAATTCCAAGGTCAGAGGAACCTGGTGAGCTACAGTCCTTGGGGTCGCAAAGAGTTGGACACAACTGAATGACTTTCACTTCACTCACTTTTTATGATATTGGAGGTGCTTCTTCCTACATAAGAAATAAATCAAAACCTTCTGACAATTCACAAATCTAGGCATTTTGGAGCCTGGGAAAATGTGGCATAGAGTTATCAGTCTTGAGTGTTAAATACATGTGATAACATCCTTCATAAAGAGGTGGTTCTGCCCTACTCACCAGGAAAGCCTCCCACTGCCCACCAGGTATGCTGCATTTTCTTACTAACACATCCCCAGGCTCCTCAGCAGCTGTTCTCCTGAGGGTATGATCTCTTTTACTTAGAATACTGAAATATACAAGTTTTGTTGGAGTTTCCCAGGTGGCTTAATGGTAAAGAATCCACCTGCCAATGCAAGAAACACAGATTCAATCCCTGGATTGGGAAGATCCCCTGGAGAAGGAAATGGCAACCCACTCCAGTATTCTTGCCTGGAGAATCCTGTGGACAGAGGAGCATGGCAGGCTGTAGTCCATGGGGGTCACAAAAGAGTCAGACACAACTGGTGACTAAACAACAAAACAAAGATTTTGTTTAAAATTTTCTTAAAGATAAGTAGTATTCCATCCTCAGTCATTTTCAAAAGTAATTAAAACCATATGATTTCTTAACTTCCATGTAATCTAAAGTGTTTAGTTACCACCCAATGGCCTATAAATGTTTAGCAGGCAAACATGAATAGAGACAAATAATGCTTTTCACTTGAAAATCACAGGAATGAAAATTCAAGTTTCAGATGAATCACAAAATAAGAAATATTCATTCTCATTGAGAGCAAGGTGTGTTTAAACTCTAATTAACTCATGTTATAGGATGGAGGGTTTTCAAAGACTGTAAAAATTGTTGAATTTGAATAATACTTGACACAGAGAAATAATGCAACAGAAGGAAATAGGTGAGCCCTGGAAATATCACTGTGGTACCAAGAAGTGAATATCTACAGGTAATCTGCTTGAATTTTTCAAAGAAGATATTTCTTAACAAGATTCTCTAAGGTCCTCTTAACCCTAAGTTTTCTTTTCAGAATAGCTTTCTTGATACACAATTTGGGAGTAACAAGTCTCCTAAAAACTAGCATTCACAGATAAAGAAGACGTGGTATCCATATACAATGGAATATTCAGTTCGGTTCAGTAGCTCAGTCACGTCCAACTCTTTGCAACCCCGTGAATCACAGCACGCCAGGCCTCCCTGTCCATCACCAACTCCCAGAGTTCACTCAGACTCACGTCCATCGAGTCAGTGATGCCATCCAGCCATCTCATCCTCTGTCGTCCCCTTCTCCTCCTGCCCCCAATCCCTCCCAGCATCAGAGTCTTTTCCAATGAGTCAACTCTTCCCATGAGGTGGCTGAAGTATTGGAGTCTCAGCTTTAGCATCAGTCCTTTCAATGAATACCCAGGACCAATCTCCTTTAGAATGGACTGGTTGTATCTCCTTGCAGTCCAAGGGACTCTCAAGAGTCTTCTCCAACACCACAGTTCAAAAGCATCAATTCTCCGGCACTCAGCTTTCTTCACAGTCCAACTCTCGCATCCATACATGACCACTGGAAAAACCATAGTCTTGACTAGATGGACCTTTGTTGGCAAAGTAATGTCTCTGCTTTTCAATATGCTATCTAGGTTGGTCATAACTTTCCTTCCAAGGAGTAAGCGTCCTTTAATTTCATGGCTGCAGTCACCATCTGCAATGATTTTGGAGCCCAAAAAAATAAAGTCTGACACTGTTTCCACTCTTTCCCCATCTATTTCCCATGAAGTGATGGGACCGGATGCCATAATCTTCGTTTTCTGAATGTTGAGCTTTAAGCCAACTTTTTCACTCTCCACTTCCACTTTCATCAAGAGGCTTTTGAGTTCCTCTTCACTTTCTGCCATTAAGGGTGGTGTCATCTGCATATCTGAGGTTATTGATATTTCTCCCGGCAATCTTGATTCCAGCTTGTGTTTCTTCCAGTCCAGCGTTTCTCATGATGTACTCTGCATAGAAGTTAAATAAGCAGGGTGACAATATAAGCCTTGATGTACTCCTTTTCCTATTTGGAACCAGTCTGTTGTTCCATGTCCAGTTCTAACTGTTGCTTCCTGACCTGCATTCAGGTTTCTCAAGAGGCAGGTCAGGTGGTCTGGTATTCCCATCTCTTTCAGAATTTTCCACAGTTTATTGTGATCCACACAGTCAAAGGCTTTGGCATAGTCAATAAAGCAGAAATAGATGCTTTTCTGGAACTCTCTTGCTGTTTCCATGATCCAGCGGATGTTGGCAATTTGATCTCTGGTTCCTCTGCCTTTTCTAAAACCAGCTTGAACATCTGGAAGTTCACAGTTGACATATTGCTGAAGCCTGGCTTGGAGAATTTTGAGCATTATTTTACTAGCATGTGAGATGAGTACAATTGTGCGGTAGTTTGAGCATTCTTTGGCATTGCCTTTCTTTGGGATTGGAATGAAAATTGACCTTTTCCAGTCCTGTAGCCACTGCTGATTTCTCCAAATTTGCTGGCATATTGAGTGCAACACTTTCACAGAATCATCTTTCAGGATTTGAAATAGCTCCACTGGAATTCCATCACCTCCACTAGCTTTGTTCATAGTGATGCTTTCTAAGGCCCACTTGACTTCACATTCCAGGATGTGTGGCTCTAGGTCAGTGATCACACCATCATGATTATCTGGGTCATTAAGATCTTTTTTGTACAGTTCCTCTTTGTATTCTTGCCACCTCTTCTTAATATCTTCTGCTTCTGTTAGGTCCATACCATTTCTGTCCTTTATCCAGCCCATCTTTGCATGAAATGTTCCCTTGGTACCTCTAATTTTCTTGAAGAGATCTCTAGTCTTTTCCATTCTGTTGTTTTCCCTCTATTTCTTTGCATTGATTGCTGAGGAAGGCTTTCTTATCTCTTCTTGCTATTCTTTGGAACTCTGCATTCAGATGCTTATATCTTTCCTTTTCTCCTTTGCTTTTCCCTTCTCTTCTTTTCACATCTATTTGTAAGGCTCCCCAGACAGCCATTTTGCTTTTTTGCATTTCTTTTCCATGGGGATGGTCTTGATCCCTGTCTCCTGTACAATGTCACAAACCTCAGTCCATAGTTCATCAGGCACTCTATCTATCAGATCTAAGCCCTTAAATCTATTTCTCACTTCCACTGTATAATCATAAGGAATTTGATTTAGGTCATACCTGAATGGTCTAGTGGTTTTCCTTACTTTCTTCAATTTAAGTCTGAATTTGGTAATAAGGAGTTCATGAAATGAGCCACAGTCAGCTCCCGGTCTTGTTTTTGTGGACTGTATAGAGCTTCTCCATCTTTGGCTGCAAAGAATATAATCAATCTGATTTCAGTGTTGACCATCTGGTGATGTCCATGTGTAGAGTCTTCTCTTGTGTTGTTGGAAAAGGGTGTTTGCTATGACCAGTGCATTCTCTTGGCAAAACTCTATTAGTCTTTGCCCTGCTTCATTCCGTATTCCAAGGCCAAATTTGCCTGTTACTCCAGGTGTTTCTTGACTTCCTACTTTTGCATTCCAGTCCCCTATAATGAAAAGGACATCTTTTCTGGGTGTTAGTTCTAAAAGGTCTTGTAGGTCTTCCTAGAACCGTTCAACTTCAGCTTCTTCAGTGTTACTGGTTGGGGCATAGACTTGGATTACTGTGATATTGAATGGTTTGCCTTGGAAACAAACAGAGATCATTCTGTCATTATTACTCAGTCATTAAAAAAAAGAATGAAATCTTGCCACTTTCCACAATGGGGATGAACCTATAGGGTATTATGCTTAAGTAAAAGAAGTCAGAAAGAGAAAGACAAATACTATATGATTTTACTTATATATGGAATCTAAAAAACAAACATAACATAACAAAAGAGAAATAGAGTTATAGATACAGAGAATAAAGTGGTGATTGCCAGAGGACAGAGAGGTGGGGAGATGTGTGAAATGAGGGAGGGATATTTAAGAGGTACAAACTTCCTGTTATAAAAGAGTCACAGGTATGATATGTATAAAACAGGGAATATAATCAATATTAGTAATAACTATGTGTGGTAACAGATGCTAACTATATTTATCTAGTGATCATTTTGAAATATGCAGAAATATCAAATCACTATGCTGTGCACCAGGAGCTAACATACTGTTGTAAGTCAACTACACTTTTAAAAAACTCAAACTCAAAAAAAGAGATCAGATTTCTGATCTCCAGAGGTGGAGACTAGGGGCAGGGGAAACCGAATGAAGATGGTCAAAAGTACAAGCTTCTGGTTATAAGATAAATAAATACTAGGGATGTAATGTACAACATGTTAAATATAATTAACACTGCTATGTCTTATATATGAATGTTGTTAAGAAAGTAAACCCTAATAAGTCTCATCAAAAAGGAAACTTTTTTTTTTTCCTTTTCTTTTATTTTGTAGTTATATGAGATGACTTGGAGTGGGATGTCATTCTTTTCTCCAGGGGATCTTCCCAACCCAGGGATTGAACCTGGGTCTCCTGCATTGCAGGCAGATTCTTTACTATCTGAGCCACCAGGGAAGTCCTGTATGAGATGGTAGATAGATGTTCACTAAACTTATTGTGGTAACCATTTCATAATGTATATAAATAAAACCATTATGCTGTACACCTTAGACTTACACAGTGCTGCATGTTAGTTATATAAAATTAAAAATCTAGCATTCCACTTTATTTCCCAGACATGAAAGCAATAGCAGTGTGAACTCCCTCTTAGTGAGATGACATTGCTGACACATGAATAGTGGTATGTCTCAGAAGGCCCTCTAGACAGGACTGACTATAGGATTGTGAGACTCGGTGAAAAATGAATATGCAGGGGCCCTGTTCAAAAATTAAGAATTTCAAGATAGCAAGGACAATTCATTAAGCAAGTGTGGAGCCCTTGCGTCTGCACAGGTCACATGTCCATTGAAGACAGCCCAGCCTCTGGAGCCTTCAGTGGGATGGGCCACCATGAAGATTAGGGATGGTATCTTGTTTTTTCTTTTCTTTTTTTTTTTAAGGATTCTAAAGCACTTAACAATCATAGCCACCTATCACTTTTCCTTTCAACATTCTTGGCATCCAATTTTCTAGAAGGCAAGGATTTTTTTTAGACTATCACAGGTGAGTAAGCTAAAGCACATGGTGTTTAAATAATGTCCCCAATGCTAGAGCCTTAAGCTACAGATAGTGAGCCTTGAAGAGGGTATCACAATTCCCAGTGGCCATCAAAGCTGCCTACAACTCTGTCCTTCTATTTAGGAAGACTTGGAACTTATTAACAGCATGCAAACAAGCATTCTTGGTGCCAAGTCCGTTCTGTTTCATCTTTGGCACTGGTTTTTAATTAGAAACCATATCATCACGAGATGATAATATCAGAGGAAAACCTTGGTAGAGAGCTGTATAACTTCTCTTTACATGATGGGATGCGTCAATGGCCCTGTTATGGTGCCCTGGATTTGACATTATCACTGAGAATCAGAAAAGCCTCCTTTTCCAAAAACCAGGTGTGCTCTGCAAGAGCCTAGTTTAAGGATTATAATGGCTGTAATTTCGCTTTTCTTGAGGTATTTCTATGTCTCCATCTTGGTTTTTCTTTCCATTTCTACACACATACACACCTCCCCCCACCACACACACACAAAATCTGGCTTATCTCAAAGCAAGCAGCTAAGAAGAAAATACAGTTCACTTTTCAGCCAATGGTTTTTCCCTTTTTGCCCCTAGTTGTTGATAAACATCTTTAACTACCTGCATGTCTTAAATTAAGAACGAGGACAGCATCAATTTAGGAGCAAGTCATTCTAACCTTGTTCACTTAAAATTTCCCTTTCTATGGCAGTGATACAGTTCTCCAAATTCAAAAGCAATTATGAAGCCTTCCATGGATGCAGGTGTATGAGCTTTAGCTGTAGGAATGCACAGGTGTACACCAAAGACCGTCATGGTGCAAAAGTCCCCACCTCCATCTCCCTGCAACCATTTCCACAGATGTGTATTTTAAAGTGCATCACTGATCATCACTGAAGATTGGTGATGGGTACATGGGGGTTCCTTATAGTATTCTCTCTTTACTTTTGTGTATGTTTCAAATTTTCCATAATAAAAATTTAATTTAAAAAAGGATAAAGCTGATTCGAGTGCATTGATGTTGCTGTGGATTCCCAGCTAGAACTCTCACTTCAAGACAAGAGAAGAAAGCAGAATGGCATAATGAAGCCTGTGGCTCCCCAGGCAGCTCAGAATGACTATACCAGTATTTTCTTTTCCTCATGAGCATGTAGCTCACACCACCGTGGGTGCAAATGACCCCCTTTCCTCACTAGCCCACTGGCACACTGACCAGGGTTTGCAAGGACCTTCAAGGTTCAGATATAAACAAAATTTCAAAATGACAGAAGGAAGGAAACACATGTTTTGAGCTCCACTATTGGCCTGTCCCTCAGTGAGATACCTGGATCATGAGATGTAGGTCACATAGTCAAGGCCAGGTACCCTTCCTGCTTGGAGCTGGGCACTGGGAAGGAGGTTCAGAAAGAGTCACATGTCCCACGCCTCCCATTCATGAAAGCCTTAACACTTCGAATTTTGATCTTGCCTTCAAGTGAATTTAAACATATGGTCATGGGATTTCTGTGTTTCACAATCATTAATTTGTTAAATGTAAATATTTAAAGTACACCACAGCTTTTCATCCCTGTTTGGACCACTCTTGCGTTTTAATAGATGAAGGGTGGCCAAAGAAAAACAAAGGAAGAAACAAACAAAAAACAACAAAAAGAGGAAGTGGTCTGGGACTCTTACAGCTTCTGAGACTCCGCTCAGAGAAAATGGAGCGATTTTCTTAGTAAATAGAGGTCACCAACATTCTCTCCTTTTATTTCTACTGTCTCTTCCTGCAGTTTGTCTGTTTTGTTTGTTTTGCTTTCCTAGAACTGCTGGACACTCTCAAAGCAAGTAGCAGAAAAATATATGAAGTGACCAGTGAGGGTCATGTTATAGTAAAAGAAAATAACAAACAAAATCTACTTTGGGAAAACTGAGTAATGCCAGGAAAAATAATTTTCAAAATTCCAGAGAAGAGTAAATGAGACTTTAATAGTTTTAATATTTCCCAAATGTGACAAAAAAAAAAAAAGAGAGAGAGAGAGAGTTTGAGGAGGACAGTGCCTTCATAACTATGTTTTAAACATGTTCCATGCTGTGCTTGTTGATCAGGTGCCCCATGGCCCTTTCCTTCAGGTGATTCTTACATGGTAAGAGCTTGTGTATTTTATGAACCTGCCTCCATTTCCTTCCTTTTTCCATAGGATGCTTCCTATGCTTCCAGAGTCTCCTGTAGTCTTTCTGGTAACATCAGAGACTGAAATAAATCATTTCTTAAAAAATCTAATATCCAATTACCACAGGTTTAATAGAGGGAAGACTGAGAAAGAACTTTTCAAAGTCCATATACTATCAAATGGGCTTCCCTGATAGCTCGGTTGGTAAAAAAGTCCACCTGCAATGCAGGAGATCCCTGGGTTGAGAAGATCCCCTGGAGAGGGGAAAGGCTACCCACGCCAGTATTCTGACCTGGAGAATTTCATGGACTGTATGGTCCATGGGGTCGCAAAGAGTCGGACACGACTGAGCGACTTTCACATACTATCAAATAATTCATGTTTAATTTTTGTTTTTGTTTAACAGTTTCTCTTTTCCTTCCTTTAAGAGCTACTTGATCAACAGCCAGTCTTGTTAGGAGAAATGGTCAGGAATTCAGTGGAGCCCCATTTGTTCCAAAACTCTCATTGCACTGCTTTGCAAATCCCTAAAAGGGATACAAATGGTTTAGTATCAATCCCGGGGGCCATATTTCTTAGCCTGCATCCTGGAAGGTCCTGTTCATCCTCAGATGAGGAGTCAATGAGCTGGGAAGAGGCTAAGAATGAGAAAGGAGCAAGTAGAGTCAACCAAGATGCCACACTTCCTTCCTCATCCTGAGGTGTGAACCATAAAATCAATGGTCATGCCAGAGACATGCTCAAACCAAGCCCTTACCTTTTGGAGTGTGATTATTCCCAGCATAGACACTGAGACTCATACTGAAACTTCAAAATCCAAAAAGTCTGTAAGCACCTCACTTGGGCCTCTTGGGTTTTATGTGTAATGATAAAATGATAACAAACTTTTATGAAGATAAACTCAAAGTCCTATATTATTTTCATTGATCAAAAAAAGTAAAACTTAAATTCATATATCAGCCTCAAACCCTCAGAAGTCTTGATCAAAACTATAGTCAGGAAAGAATTCAAGTAACTGACACTGACTTTAAAGAAATAATGAAATCACCAATCATCACCCTCTGCTGCTGAGTTTTGTTCCTCATCAGAGATTTGTAGTTTAGAGAGTTGATGTGGAAATGTTCCTTATTATCACAGTTTTATTGCCTACCTCAGTACATCTGTTCCAAAATTCATATAGAAATGTCCAGACATTTCAATAAGCCAGTATGTCTTGGAATTTTCATATAGCTCCCATGCACTAAAATCTGGATGGAAAGCTGGTATTTTGAAATTTACAATCACAAAGACTGAGCAACATCTGGACAGCTTTGCTCGATCGCTCTCTCTGTTCCTTTCGATTTAGGCTCAAGTTATGATTGCAGAAAAGGCCAAAAAACCTTTGCGTGTGGCAGGTGTGAGTTCAAGCTGACAAACATTTAGTACTGTGTTCAATTCACTTTGATACAGCATTTTGCAAAACACACGGAACACTGTTTCTGCCTTTTACCAAAGAACTCAGCCAACAGGGAAGACGGCCGAGCTGGGGAAGGAAAGACTGGGGAAAACATGTTTATAACCTCAACTAGGGTCCTTGAACTAATTCTCTTCCATAGCATCCCCTGTTAGTATCTGTGTGAGTGTGTGTGTGTGCATACACAGGATTGATTTCTAACACAAGAAGAGAAACTTCTGGAATTCCTAAACAAAAGCACCCCCCCCCGACAACTTGATCACCCTTCAACAGTGAATCTTCAGAATGTCCTTCCTAGCTCTCCGTATAAATGAAAGACAAAGAGGGGAAGAGAGAGAGAGAAGACACACAGCAGAGAAGGAAGTGTCTGATGCATCTAGCAAATGTAATTATAACCAAATACTAATGACAACCTGATAGTTCTTGTGACTCTGTAACACTTACTATCAAAGCTGCAAAAGCCTCTTCCCTCACAAAGCAGAACTAAATGTCACTTCGGGGCAGCCTGGCCTCAGGGCTTAGCTTTGGGTTCGAGGTAGGCAAACTGCTCTTTTGCCAGAATAGGTTAGATCAATCTGAATTTTCAACCTGACCTTCCCCTCACCCCTAATAACTTCCTGGCTCCTCACTCACAGGGTGATTTATGAGCAAGAACAAAGAATGATGTGTTTATCCTAGCAGCAAGGGAAACTAGAAAATATATTAAGTGGGTGAAAAAAATAAAGACAAAAGGAAAGAAATAGGAAGGAACCAAAGAGAAAATACTAGTTTTATGTTGAGGTACCTCAGTTTCTAGGCTGTTGTAATTACCTAGTCACTGAAGTAATAAAACGTGGAAATCCATTTTATAAAAAATCAATATTTTAAACAATGTGAAGAGCTCTCATAATTTTAAATCTCCCTACACTGTCTGTGTGCAGAACTCTGATCACCTTTGAAGAGGAGCTCCAATAATTATAAATTGTTCTTCACTGAGAAGGCACCAAACCTCTATCCTCTTCCAAACAGAAACCATCTTGAAACTCTGAAGCAACCAATAATTTTAAATACCCTCCTCACCCATCCCTCAGACTTTAGGCTACTTTGTTTTTCTTAATTTTTTTATACAATGTTTTTAACTTTAAAATTTCTTAAATGTACAATTGCAGATTAACCTATGATAAAAATGGATTCTCTTGCGCCTTTTTCTTGAATAAGTAAATACAACTTTTTCTCAGATTAATGGTAACAAAAGTGAAGGGTTTTATTTAGGAAACCCTCCCAAGAATGTTTTGATTTAGTGCTTGCAAAAAATAATGTAAAATTAATGAATAAGGATTTTATTATTCCTAATCTACAATCCCATAAAGAGTACAATTTTATATTGAATTCCAGTCTCATATACAAAGACCTTCTATAATTAAAATGCCTCAATCTTCTTCAAATTAGAAAAGCAAATTGTTACATATCCTAAGTAGGTGCTTTTCTGTTTAATGACAGTCACTCAGATGATTTATGACACACATTATTTTATATCAAAGTACAATGAAATAGGCATTACCAAAGGTAATCTCCGTAATGTCTGGAAAGGGATCAGAAACCTCAGTGCAACAATGAACGCAGTATTTAAAATGCAAAATCCAAAGACATTATTATGGTTTTGATTTCTTATGGCACAGCTACGCCTGATCAGTTATATTACCAGCACAGCACAAAGGGTGTTTGCGTATGAATGCTGTGAAGATAACAGATGGGAAAAATGAAATATAAAGTCAATTTTCATGCAGAAATTGTTATCAAAGGAATGATAAACCAAAAGTGTACAATCACAAGAAAAAACAATTGATGAAGGGCAATCTAAAGTAGACTGAGTCTACTATGTCTAATTCTGGCTTTTAAACTCTTGTCCTATTAAAACACATAATAAAGTGCTGAGATACTGAATAAACAAAGAGGGGTAG